>NC_089583.1:41759229-42097377 GCF_019320115.1 Miscanthus floridulus | reverse complement strand
GAATACCAAAGATGTATAACTCATCCAGATCTACAACTTTTATTTTGGTTATTTCTTCATCTCACAAAGTGATAGTAATCATTGTTCACAAATCAACATGTCTCTCATATAGTTCATAAAACTATGAGTGATATGTGAATTTATTAACAATATTTACTAACACGTTGTCAAATGAAGAAGTAACCAAAATAAAAGTTATAGATAGTGATGAGTTCAACAACTTTTATGTTCACGACTTTGGTAGTTGAAATCATTTAAGGTTTCAAAATCTTGTTTGAAGTTGTCATTTATTGAAATTCAAAATTTGAACTGTTCAAATTTTGTCAAATAAAAAAATGACCAAAATAAAAGTTGTAGATAGTGATGTGTTCAACAACTTTTATGTTCATGACTTTCTTATTTGAAATCATTTAATGTTTCAAAATCTTGATTGAAGTTATCATTTATTGAATTTCAAATTTTGAACTGTTCAAATTTTGTCAAATGAAAAGATGATCAGAATAAAAGTTGTAGATAGTGATGTGTTCAACAACTTTTATGTTCATGACTTTCTTATTTCAAATCATTTAAGTTTTCAAAATCTTGTTTAAAGTTGCCATTTATTGAAATTCAAAATTTGAACTTTTCAAATTTTATCAAATGAAAAGATGATCAAAATATAAGTTGTACATCTTGATGAGTTCTACAACTTTGATGTTTACAACATTTTCATTTTAGATCATTTTTATCTTAAAATTCAATTCGAAGTTCACAAATTTAAATTTTAAATTTTTTAAATATATTTTTTTATTTTACAAAATAAAATATATCATTATATCTCTCGAAGTGGCCACGTCACCCCAAATTCACCTAGCGAGCCAGTCTCCCGGAATTGGTTTTCTAGGCCAGCAGCGAGCCACGTCGCCCCAATTCATCCCAAATAAATTGATGCCTCCCTTCTCGGAAAAAAAAGCCCGGCTCCCTCCCACGCCCGGCCTCCCTCACGCTCCTCTCGCGGCGCGCCGCCTTCGCCGCTCGTGCCCCGTCTCCTCCCCCGCCCGCGCCTCCCCTCCCTCTCCCTATCCTTCTCCCTCTACCTCTCTCTCTCGACATGGTGGCGCACCGGCCCGACCCGGCGCGGGCACCTCCACGTACGCACGCCCTGGGCGGCGGCGCCGCCGGTGTGCGCTGCAACCACGCCCACGGCCCTGGTGGTGGTCGCCTCCTAGCACGACGCGGCGCCCGTGAACCCCGCCGTTGGCCGCGGCGCGCGGCTGCCCCCTGGCGTAGCCTGCTCCTGGCGTTCGTCGCATCGTCCCCTCCTCAGTTTGGTCCCCCCTCTCTCTCCTTACCTCTTCCTGCCGGATCTCCCTCTCCCAGCGTTCGCGGAGGCTCGCTCCCCTTCGCTATGGACGTCGATCTATACGTACTAGCTATTTGCTTCATCCGACTTGTTAACTGTCTGCCTGTGCTATAGGAAACCCTAGCTGCCTGTCCTTATCTTCTCGCTACAAATTTGGCTGCAGGTTTCCTGGTGTTTCTTGTTGTGCATGCCGTTAATGTCTACTTAGCTACTGCTTAAATCTAGAACAGCTCTTAGTTCTCACATAGCTATTTGCTTCATCCAACTTGGTGGTTGTCTTGAGTGTATTTTATTTTGGGTGGACCATATTTGTTTCAGGCTAAGCAGGTAGTCACTATTGCTACCAGCTTGTTCAAATTTTATGTTTGAGGCTGAATTTAGCATGCTTTGAAATTGATAATGTCTAAGTTATCTCTATATAACTTAGGTGTTGCCATCTTGGTCAGCATAGGCATCATGGCATCACTCCCAAGTCCTCATAGCAAGCAAATTAGATCCCACGTCTTTTCCATGCTACTATTAAGAGATTTCATCATTTTTATAAAAACAGCTCCACATCAGCTGCCGTGTGTGTTCAGCTGATATTGAATATTTGCCTATTAAGATATTTGGTTTTGGGATGAATTTTATTCTCACTTACCAAACATCCATGCCAAGATGGTAATTTCTCTTTCAAAAAATAGGTTAGCCTTGCAAATGTTATCTAATTCTTTTTCATAGATCTAACACAGCAATCCATTTCTTAAAAGTGGAACAACACCTGTCGGGGACCAATTACTGGGGTACCCAAAGAGGAGGAGCTAATAACCATCAAACGTTGATGCTTCCAAACAGACAAGAGCGTGACTACACAACTTATCCAACGACTGAGGGTTAACTCTGTCTCATCCGACCCCCACAGGTTGGCTCCGCCACGCCCGACCCCTGAGGGCTGGCTCTGCCTTGCCCGACCCCCCGACTATGAGGGCAGACTCCGCCTCGCCCGACGTCCGGGGGCTAGCTCTGCCTCGCCCGATGTCTGAGGGCAGACTCCGCCTCGCCCGACGTCGGAGGGCAGACTCTGCCTCGCCCGATGTCTGGGGGCTGGCTCCGCCTCGCCCGACGTCCGGGGGCAGGCTTCGCCTCGCTCGACGACTGTGCGCTGCTCCTTCATGACTACACGTGCAGATAAGGCGGGGCACTCAAGTCAACCGCAATACCGAGGACCATACCCTGCATACCTGTAGGAAAGTACCGTCAGGATATGACAAGATGGGCGCTTTAAGCCCTTTCAGACATATCAGAGCCCAAACAGTGTTGTGGGCGCTGACATTTGTCTTACAGTGTTATGGGCGCTGGCATTTGCCCTTGGACACGAATCCTAACGAAAACATACGACAACCACTACAGTATAGGAGGAAACTCATGTCATCTACAGTAACGAACGTGGGGTCTCTACGCCGTCTTCTCCCCATAGGGTCGCGGTTCGGCACCCTGGTGCATCGTGTCGCCCGCCGAGGCGGAATAGGACGTGACCACTTGCTGAACGAAGCCAGAGCACGGCCCTATCAGGATCAGCGAACATGCTATCCCTGGCACCATCTGTCGTGTCAGCGGGGCTAGCTCAGAGGAAAAGGAGGACCCGGCATCTTTGAAGGACCTCCTTGGTCTCTGGTTTTTCTTCTTTCTCCCATCTGTAATCCATGCTTCCCCTTGGTCTATAAAAGGAGAGGCAGGACACCCCACTAAGGGCGATCAATACAACACTCCACAGATCATATCACACATAGCAGAGCAGCAACCAAAGAGCTCTGCACCCATTCGACCTTTCTTTCAGAGACTCGGGTCCCGTCCCTCTCTCGCCAGTTTGTATCCCCTACTACGAACTTTTCAGTGCAAATAACACGAGTAGCAGCCATAAACTGGACGTAGGGACATTTTGCCCGAACCAGTATAAACCTTGTGTCTTTTTAGCAAACCAACCGGGCCGAACACGCAATAATACAAATTTACTCGTTGGTGTTTACTCGAAACACCGACAACACCCTTAACATTGTTGTAGGGATTTTTTGAGCTCTTGCTTAAAGTATCTAATCGCACACAGGATATAACACTTTCATGTTTACAGTCCACCCAAATTGTCAGTTTATATTCTATTAGTTAGTATTTGAAAATAGAGCTACTGGTGGAAAAAAAACTAGGATTGGATATACCTCATTGAAGTGTTTCGCCCTGTATTTATGACTGTTGTAGCTGGTTGCTGCATAAACACCTATGTGTGTAGTCCTAATTTTAGTTGTTTCGCTGTGCCAGCTTGTTACTCATAGACTTCCAAAGCTTGATTTAAGGAAAACATTTGTATTCACATATGTGTGTAGACCGCAACACGTTTCAATAGGTCTATGAAAACCCAGGTCTTTTCACCTGCATTTCTATAGGCAAGATAAAACCCAGGTATGTGTACTACATTCTAATGCTGAATTAGACAGTGCTGAATGTAGTATGTTCTGGGTAAAATTTCCATTTTACACTAAGGCTGCCCAAATACCTTCTGATTCTGTTTTGCTTTCAATAATTATATCTCAGTATTCTTGTTATAAGTACCAACAGAAAAAAAAATGGTACAGGTCAGTGGCTGATTTGCTTTTGATGCATGTAATCAATTGGTATAAATGATTATATATTGTTTTGATGTCCATCGATGCATGTAATCAATTGGTATAAATGATTATATATTGTTTTGATGTCCATCAACAGCACTACAGAGATTTATATTACACATTGGCAGCAGCATTTGCTTGCCAGTTTAAGAAGACAAGTAGCATGGACCTTATTAAGTAGATAGTTGTCTTATTTGTTAAATGCTCGTAGTCCTACTTCATTGTACTTGTGCATTGAGTTTGGTTGATACTTGTATGCTCTTGGCAACATTGAAATCATGTGCCATCTCTTATGAATTTTTGGCCTTTTGGGGTGGTCTTCTCAGTATTTCTTCAATTATTTTGTAGGAACGCAGCCAATTGATTGGGAGTACTACAGAAAAGAATTTGGATCAAAAGTTGTCGATATGTACAAAGAGGCCTACGAAAGTAAGTAGTAATTTCCCTCTTCATCTTACTCATGTTTCTGCAAACTGTTGCGCTATTAAATTGCAAGCAATCTGGTTATATTATTTTTGGGATTTGCAACCTGCTATCTTTGTTTAACTTGGAATATTGATTAGAACACCACATGCAACTTCTTTTTTCTTTGTATGGAGAGAAAGATCTATAGTAGTATTGTGTAAATGAAGGGTGCTTCATGTGTGCATTTGAATATCACATATTTTTTAGATACCATATTATTGGAGATATTTTTGATAGAAAATTTCAGCTGAAACTAGGCAGTTCTTACTGGTCTTTGTAAATGTGCTACTAATAATAGGCTGCATCCATGGCGCATTGCAACATTGAACTCTAAGATGGACCTAGATCTAAGGCTTACCATTACCAAATGGGCTACTAATAATGCTAGTCGGTGGCATGAAATGTCATATAGTGCATATATGTACTGAAAGTTCAGACAGATATTTGTTAGACGCTCAGTCCAGTGGTCGTCAAATTTATCCAGGACGTTTGTAGGTTTTGGTTATGCTGCGGTTCAGCAACTGAAGATTGTACTTTCTGTATTAATAATTACATGCATTAATTTCATTTCTTAGTTTTATTCCTGCTTATGTTACAAATGAGTTTGTTGATTTTCACGTAACTTACAGGTGTAATAGTTTATCTATCATTCTTCTCTACTGCTCTAGGTTTGTGCAGGTAGATTTTGTGAAGTTATGGAAGAGCTCTTTTTTTTGGCAACTAACTTCTCTCGTGCATGTGTCTTATGTATGAAGGTTGCTAAATTGGAGGATGCACACGGCTTGAGGCTTTCTTCAGCTCATAGCAGATGTCACCTAGTAACCGACTGTCCAAAGGTTAATTTTCTTTACTGTTTTTTATTTACTTCATTATATGTGTCTTTGGTTGTAAAATTGGAGGTCTTTTATTTGCTTGCATACCTCATAATTCTGATCACTATTTCTGCTTCCTATCCTAAAATGATGTAGATCAAGGAATTTAGGGGTACATGATCCAGAGCTGAATTTTACAGTTCCATAACTAGACCATTTGTTCTCTCAATTAGCGCTCAGCCCCACATTTTTTTAGATGCAGCTAGGCGCACACACTGAGGGCTTTAGTTGTATACCCACATTTTATTTACTTCTGTTTCTTCTCAATTACGGCTTCAAATAACTTGGAACTCATTAACAGTGCCCAAGTTTTTGTGAATTTGGGAACAACACTTTAGCTCCATATGTTACTATCTTATTTATTTTTTTAAGATTTTGTTTAGGCTCTCTTCGGTTATATGCCCACAGTTTACTAACTTGTGTTACGAGCCCAGTTACTTTAGAGGTGTGCTTACTAACAAGTAAAGTTAATCAGTTAATTATATTTTTGCAGGTGTGCATGAGTTGTCCAGTGTGCATGAGCCCAATTACTTTATATCGATTCTCAAGACGTATACATATCGACAATCCTCATTAGTTTATATATTTGTATACATACTTGTAACGTTCATTTAGGTAGAAATCCCCAAGACCAACACCTTGTGCTCTTGTGCTTATAGTCAGATTTGAATTATATATGTTTTGGTCAGATTTGAATTGTAAATTTGAATTATTTTGACAGAAAAATGTACTATAGGGGCGGTTCTAGACTAAACCGTCCCTACAAAAAGGTATTATAGGGGCGGCGGGTACTACAACCGCTCCTACAAATCTATTTTGTAGAGACGGCACCAGCCGCCTCTACAAAATAACATCAGTCGCATCTACAAATCGATTTGTAAGGATAGTCTGAGAACCGTCCATATAAATACATGATTTGTAGAGAATATATGGTAGAGGCGACTGGCCAAACCACCTCTACAAATCCCCCGGAGCCGTCCCTGCAAAGGATAGTAGTGCATGACGTAGTAACGTGGGAAACCGCCAGGCCGAGTGGAGCGTTTCGTTCCGGGACGAACGATTGCCAATCTGAATTTGCGGTATCATTTGAGCTTATACTATCTGAATTCCCGGAACGAACGCCACATATGCTGTCTTCGTGAAAACTAGCCCGCATGAATACACGCGGCTAATCGGTAAGATCGAGGCAACTTCCCGGCAGATGCCGAGACAGTCACGGTCACGGGTGGGTTGGCCTGGTGATTCTTTCGCTTTTCCTTTTGCCGACTGACGACTCCCATGCTGCGTGCTATGGGTTCTGTCCCTATGACTGTACATGTGTGGGAACCAGGGCCAGGGCATCTTCGTTGATGGGGCATCTGTGCATCCCTCTCGGTGCCAAAGCGACATGTACACTGGAGCAGTGAGCCAGAACTTTATTCAGATCAGTGGCACCGAAAGCCAGCAATTGTGTGAACGCATATGATTCAGATCAGTAGCTAGAAGAGACTTACGGCCTGTTCTCTTGTTGTTACAGCAAGAGCTTATCAATCAACCAATAATATTTTTCTTTTGTAACAAAAATAGTCAACAATTTTCGGTCGTGCGATGAAAATAAAATATGAGAATCGCGTTCTCTGCGGCACATCCATGACACCCCAAAGCACAGGTGTGAACCCATGTGACTAAGCATAAAGTCGTTGTCTGACACAAAGAATCACCGTACGGGGTCACGTCAGCCTAGTGGCTAGCTCAATTCGCGCAATAATGTAACTTACAGCAGGTGTGTATCACTTGAACCCCACTAATCACCAAACACTTGTTAGACAAAAAATCAGCCTAGTACTGTAGCACTTTTGTTATTATTTAATAATTAGTGTCCAATCATAGTCTAATTAGGCTTAAAAGATTCGTCTCGTGAATTTCGTTTAAACTGTGTAATTAGTTTTATTTTTTATTTATATTTAATGCTCTTGAAAATTTTTGGGAAACTAAGATGTTTGACAAGACTCTCCGCCTTCTTCGCAGAAACTAGAGCTGGAGAGTCAGAGTCGTGCCAAACTGGTTCTAAGCACAGGTCAAGTCATTGTCTGCCACAAGCCACAAGCCACAAGCCAACAAAGGATCACACGGGTAGTGCAGTAGTACGTGGCAACCTCGTTTTCCAGAATACTCCTATATAAGGACGTCATTAGCAGGTAAGTGCAAATGCCCACAGCCCACTTGCGTCCGTGTGCATCACTTGAGCCTATACTAGCTCAAGACTAAACTCTTGATACAGCCACACCAGCAAGGCAACAATGGAGGCGGCAATGGTGAGCGCCTTCTCAGGGGCAATGGGATCGGTCCTCTCCAAGCTCGCCGGCTTGCTGGAGAAGGACTTCAAGCTGGCTAGAGGTGTGAAGGAGGACATCGTCTCCCTGAGAGACGAGATGAGCACCATCAACGCTTCCCTCATGGAGCTGTCTCAGATGGAGGAACCAATCGACGATCTGCATAGGGAGCTGCGTGCCAAGGTGCGTGAGCTGGCCTACGACATGGAGGACTGCCTGGACATCTCCATGCACCGCCTCGGCGACCCTAGTAAGGCCGGGTTTCTGCGCGAGCTCAAGTCGCTCAGAGCGCGCTGTGAGATCGCCAAGCTGATCAGTGCGCTCAAGGCTCGAGTGGCGCAACTAGGCAATCGACACAAGCTGATCCTCCAGCTGCCCGAGCGTCCTCGCGCTGTGTGCGTCGACCCTCGGATACAGGCGCTGTACCAAGACCCTGCCAGCCTTCAAGGCATCGGCGGCCACAAGGAGAAGGTCGTGGAGGAGCTCCAGGATGGTGCACCCCAGCTGAAGGTGGTGTCCATCCTGGGGACCGGAGGGATTGGCAAGACAACTCTCGCCAACCAGGTTTACACTGCCATCCAAGGCAAGTTTGACTGCACCGCTTTTGTATCGGTGTCCCGAATCCCAGATTTCGCCAAAATCTTCTCAGATATAATCCAACAGTCTGGGTGGTATTCTATAAGCCAAGATGATAACGAAATCATCAGTCGGCTCCGTCGACGTCTTCAAAACGTAAGGTACTACTGCGCTCTGTTGCTCATACGGCTATGCTATTCTTTTAACAACAAAGCAAAAGATCTGCCTCTGCCTTGTGTGTTTGTGGGGTCACTCCTGGCCTCTAGCCCTCGTAATTGAACACACGGGGAGAGGCCGAGGGTTTCCCAGGAGTGTGCTGAAGCAAACGTGTGAGAGTGAGCGAATGTAATGGTCCGTAGAGCGATGGAAAAATGCGGATTAAATACTCATTAATTTGCTCGGGATCACCGGGCTCTGCTCTTACACGAGCACCCCAGGTATTTATAGGTAATACCCAGAGGCGCGATAAATTTACATTAGGGCCAAGCCCGACGGAGCGACTACTACATAACGGCCAAGGGTACGGCGGTGATCTCCCTCCCTTGGCCAACTACTCTCTACCTTAACCACCTTGATGGAACCGCTGCCGCCGCCAAGTCAGTTTCACCCTGCGGCGGGCACTAGACCTTCGCACGTTCTGGCCGAGGGTCGACTCGGCCTAGCCAGCTTGCTCTCCTTTCGCCGTACTCCTCCCACGATGCGGGCCTTCACGCACGGTACCTGGACACACGGATGAAACATGGTATACTGGAAACCCTCGCCGCGAGGGTTAGCACCCGCTGCGAGGTGGTTTAGTCTGACTAAAAGAAGGGCGGAGCGCCGGGGGAGGAGCGATGCCGGGGAGGCCTCCCCCCAACAGTGTTTTTGTACCTACACTAATCACAGTATTTTAGAAAAATCACACTTAATAATCAAAGAAAAAGAAAGATCTTACTGTCTCATGCGAGGCAAGTATAGTACGGAGAATTGGAGTATGAAGCTCGATCTAGCATTCTCATTTTGGTCTTGATATACTCTCAAAATACAATTTTGACATGCTAAACTCGCTAATTGTAGCACACAAGTCTTCAGATTTTGCGATAAACCCCCTGTGAGGCATGCTGACCATATGATGATGTCGCCGTCACAATGGCAATGCAATGGTACCCACTTCCAGTGCCTTCCCCATCTCAGGCCCCTCTTGGACCGTATGGCTCGGCGCTTGGCCTGGGGTCTCTGTGGTTTAGGTGAATTGTGATTGCTAGGCCTCTGCTAGTTGGGCCGGTGCAAGCCGCCCGAGCGGCTAACTAATCAGTGTTTTGAGATACTCGGGTATCGTAACACCCGACAGTAGCCCCCTAGCATCTTCGTGATCTCGGAGTGATAGTGAAGATGTTGAATCTTGACTGTATCATCATTCGCGGCAGGAAAAAAACGCGGCAGGCGGGCAGGCAGGCCCACGCACGCGATGCAGCTGGACGATCGATCATATTCGTGGTGGGTGACTGCTGATCGGGTGCGTGGCAGTGGGCATGCAGTGGCAGTGGCAGCACTAAAACATGGCCGAGGACAGATCTTACCGGCCGGATTTTGGCAGTATTGATACTGCACCGCGGTAGGCTAGCTGCATGCACCGGTCGGGGCCGTTGTTAGTGGGGAAAGGGGTGACAGATACGAAGAGGGTGGACAAGACTGTCGCCAACAGCCGTTGCCCAAAATACAAGATTCATTCTATGTTTGTGTAGCGCAACAGGTAAAGAGTTTAATACTTATTTTTGTCTTCTCCAACAATAAGACCCAAAAGAGAACACTTTCTGCAAATAGGTCTCTAGGAGAGAGGATATCAGATTTGGGTTATATCTCTTCAGATACCCAAAATTGGTCTTCCATATAGGTACTCTGTTCAAGCCTATAGGTATTCTGTTGGAGACACATTTTAGGTTTGGGTTCCTCATGGGTCTCATGTTAGAGACAGCCTAAGTGAAGATATTAGACTAGCACTGTTGGCCCCTCAAATGTTAGGGCCACGCTATCTCATAATTCAGAATGTCAAGTGAGCAATTTGTCAAAAATTTTAAAAAATTGGACTTCATGTGGTATTGTTAGCGATCTTAGGGTGCGAAAATGCATTTTGAGAGACCGTGACCTAAATAAGAATGCGGGACAGGTCAAGGACCACTGATGAAGTTTACTTCTGTCAATATGTAAATTTTCTTGTCAAAATAGTTGTTGAGTCAAAGTCTCAACTTATGGACCATGTAGATGACCAAAACTTCTTACATCTGTGATAGGAAGAGTTGATTGACATGCACTAAACAGTATGAACTAAGAGTAGCATTTTTCTTTTGGCCTTCACTAAGCTCAGTCGGTTAGGTTACTTGTAATATAAATTGACCACTTGTGCTTAAATTCTCGATTTGACACGTGTGCTTGTATTTTTAATTAAAATCTAGGACTTAGCAGCACCATTCTTTGAGTAGTATTAGGCATGCCCATTGACATAGAGGCACTTTTATTGGCTTTGTCTTTCGGGGATGATCATAGTCATAAGGGTAGACTTTGTGTGCATGTTTGTGAGCCTCTGGATTATATTAAAAATAGACAACCAATGCAATAAAAAGTATGGTAATTTATATGACCACATTGTATTTCTTTTTACTACTAAAATGACAAAATCATATTTGTACCGTTAATACCTGATACCTGATGTGCGCCCCCAGCCCCATGGCGCGTTAATGTTGCTCAAAATAAAAATTATGGCGATGGATCGACTAGAAATGGACCGAAATAGCCAAGTTTGGTTACCTGCTTGCACAATTTTCAAATTTCTTGGACTTACCTGTACACAGTCCATATTGAACTAGCACAATATGCTGTCTTGATACAGATTATACATTTGATTTTGTACATTTCTGCTTGTGGGAAGATTTATGCATTCAGTATTTATTTCTCTCTAAACCATAATGTGTTGGCAAAATTGCACTTAAACTTTTCCCTTTTGTCTAATCGAGCCAATTAAATGTAGTATAAATTTGTTGATTTGGGGATTTTAGCTGCTTTCAAATGTTTAATCAAGCTCTTATTAACATTTACTGTTAGATAATTGTGAGCTGTATTTTTATGCAATATATGTGTGATGAATTTCATTTTTTTTCCTGGCAGGTACCTTATTGTTATTGATGATATGTGGACAATAGGAGCATGGAACACTATCAAGAGCTGTTTTGTGGAGAATAATTGTGGTAGTAGGGTTATAACAACTACACGTATTGAAGATACAGCTAAGTCATGCAGTTCTAGCTTCCATGGGTATGTCTACAGGATGGAACCTCTTAATGATGTTGACTCAAGAATATTATTTCACAAAAGGATTTTTCATTCAGAAGATGGTTGTCCGCAGCATCTAAAATGTGTTTCCAATGAAATTTTAAAGAAATGTGGAGGGTTGCCACTAGCAATACTTACCATAGGCAGCATTTTGGCGAATCATCAGGATGTTGGTTCGACGGAAATCTGGGAGAAGATAGTGCATTCCTTTCGTTTCCAGATGGAAAGAAGCCCGGCTTTTGAATGGCTGAGACATGTGTTTAATCTTGGCTACAATGATTTATCTCTAGAACTCAAGACATGCATGCTATATCTTGGAATTTTCCCAGAAGATTGCAAAATAGTTAAGGATGATTTGTTGAGGCGATGGATAGCTGAGGGTTTTGTTACTGAAAAGCATGGTGACATCCAAGAGGAGATTGCAGAGAGTTACTTCAATGAACTAATTAACAGAAATATGATTCAAATAGCTGAGTTCGATGACTGCGGGGAAGTATTTTCTTGTCGAGTGCATGATCTATTGCTTGACTATATCATAATCAAGTGCACAGACCAAAACTTCGTCACTATAGTTAATGACCAACAAAGCACAAAAGGCCCTTTGGATGTTCGTCGGCTATCCCTTCATGTCAAGCACTCATCAGAAAGAAATGGCGTTCTGGAGAACATGGCTCTGACCCAGGCTAGGTCATTTAACTTCTGCGGGCCTGCCCAATGGCTGCCTTCTCTGACAAAATTTCGACTTCTGCGAGTTTTAAATCTTGATATCAATGGTTCCATGGATAGGCGGTACGACATGTCCTGTATACACAGTTTGTTCCAACTGAGATATCTGAGAACCAACGGAATTGGCAGTAATAAGAAACTGCTAACACAACTGCGCAAGCTAGAACAACTGAAGACACTGGAGGTGGCCAGAGAAGATGGTTATTTCGTTCTGGATGCTCAGATGTTACCCTCGACGTTGTGGCATCTGAATCTTCCGGCTGTTGTGAAGCTGGCAGCTGGTGGGATCGGCCATTTGACAAACCTCCGTACATTAAGTGAGTTCGAAATAGAACTCAGAGATGTGGGGAGAATGAAGGAGCTCGGCGAGCTGACTAATCTCAGGGAGCTAAAGCTGTTGGGTTCATATGGTGTGGGAGACACTAGTGAAGTTCTACTCTCTTCCCTCTGCAAACTCGTCTGCCTTCGGTCCATAGTCATCCGCAGATCCCTCGTCGAAGAAGACGTCTTGGCTCGTTGGTCGCCGCCTCCGCGCCATCTCCGCCGTCTACATGTGCTGGAATGCCTCTTCTCCACCATCCCAGCTGATTGGATCACCCACCTTCATAACCTCAGCAGCTTGGAGATCGAGGTCCGGTCGCTGCCAAGCGATGGCATTGTCGTTCTCGCCAGGCTCACCTTGCTGGTGCACCTCAAGCTTCACGTCAAGGAGCATGTCCCCCGAGAAGGCTTCGTGGTTTTCCACCGCGTGGCGTTCCCAAATCTCCGGGAGTTGTGGTTCCGATGGGAGGAGCCTTGCCTTGTGTTCGAGGCGGGAACCATGCCGAGGCTTCGGAGCCTGGTTATAGATTGCTACGCGAAAGGGGCGCGGCAAGCCGATGGTGTGCTTGACGGCATCCAGCATCTTGGTAGCCTCGTGGAGTTTAAGGTACATGTTTACGAGCGCGAGGGCTACATTTCCTGGATGTTGCTTTGCGCCGACCTTAAGAGTGCACGAGTGGAGGAGCAACGGAGGTGGGACAAGACAAGCCTGAAGGCTGCGCTCAAGGAGGCCATCAGCAAGCATCCGGGAAGCCTTCGCGTTGTCATCAAATATATGTAAAAAGCATATATTGTATGGTTACAAGTAAAAAAGCCTTCGCTCAACGGGGGTGGGTCAAAGCATGATTTAGGGGAGACTATGTAAAAAGGTGCATTTCCCTCTTGGAGCAAATAGGCCAATAGATGGCGTTACAAGTAAAGATACGTATGGTTAGGGATAACTGAATCGAATACAAGCTTTATTAGAAATAAAGATAGAAATAGAATCCTAGATGTGAAAGAAGATTAGACCCAATATAACATATCTTGTATGCCATGGAGGCATGCATGGTAATGGTATCGGTGTTCCTCCTGTTTTCTTTAAAAAAAATCTTTAGGTCTGGTTGCACATGATCATGAAGTCGTAACGCTTCCACAGTTTGAGCAAACCACGTCCTTCTGTGACAACTATACCGAAACGCCATGCCTATTCAGACAAACAAATGTCATGCCAACTCATTCTCATGCGACCTTATTAGTAAAAAAACTCATTCTCATGCAACAGTTACGCATCCAGAATAGTCTTGCAGCATGTACAGGACGTGCATATCATTTGATAGATAAGACAGTGCATAATAACATATCTTTAATTTCGGCTGCCAACGCAAGCAATTTCCAACAGTATGGCACCATTTGTCAGCTAAGAGGTGCACATAAAATGATATGCATAATTGAAAACAGTGATGATGATTTGACGATAATCAAGGTGATAGAGACTAGCAAACTTAGGCAATAATATAACAAGTTCCAGGGGAGCAAATGCTATTTACTCAACAGTTGTTAGGACAAAACCAAGAAAACATGGAGGGGCAAAAAAAAATACAAACACACCGATAAATTTTATACAGAAGAAAAATGGTGGGTTGAATTATTCGATACATCACACGTTACTAAACTATATGCTTCTTTGGCTACACAACACTATCCTCCAACTTTGCTCTTCCGTCTTCCCCCGTTCACCCAAATTACTCACAAATCATAAAGTGTAAAATACACTTGCCAAGAAGAATTTCAATATAAATACAATATATGCAGGCAACAGTGTCCAAAATGGTGGTCTTGGGCTCTTGGCCTTGAAGTCAACCACTAGGCGCCGCAATTGGTATGTCTTCCATGCTCTTTTGGAACATTATCTCAGTAGGTTTTAAGCACCCACGAATGTACTCCTGCCCAAGTTGTGCTCGCTCATTGTCCCCAAATCCGAATACAATGCCCTTATTTGTCACTGCAACAGTGTGATACAGTCCAGTGCTTATTTGGGAGACGTAGTGATCCTGCAGGCTCTCAAGAACACGGGGCCTCATTACTTTGTCTGATGATCCTCGGTCAGGAAACCCTAAACTCCCAAAGCCCATCCATCCAAATGCAACAACTGAGCCCTCGTCCGTGAGAACAAACGTCTTTCTCTTCCTTGCACATACCTAAAAAAAATTAAGAAAAGGTTTCAGACATGGAACTGATAACACATGTGTGAATAGCAAGGGCACTTTAATTAGACCAAGAAATTAGTATCTCATATTGCTGCATAGAAGAATTGATAAACTTCTAAAAAACAAATAATTTGCAATGCCAATTTTATTTAACTATATTCCAAAGTGCTTGCTAAATATCTTCCTTGCCAATATGTGCAACAGACCTGCACAGCAACTTGGCCCTTCAAGCTGCCGATCACTTCTGGGCTAGTTTTATCATTTTCATCACCATGACCTAAGGCTCCACAATATCCTCTGCCCCAAGTATAAACCTGTAAAGTTCAGATTCAGACTTTATACTTATGCCTGGAGAACAATTATTAACAATATATATATATATATATGTGAATGTGAACAGGACAATATAGACTTACGTATCCTAGTGCATCAAGAGCCACAGCATGCTCATCTCCAGCAGAAACACGGACTACATGAATGTTCCTCCTCTTAAATGATTGGATTGCACGAGGAAGAAGTTCGTCATGCTGATCCCCATGTCCAAGGCAGAAATTAGTGCAAGACCCAAAGGAATGAACTGTCCCATCATCTGTTACAGCAAAAGTGTAGCTTGCACCGGCTGCAATCTGCACCACCTGAGTGGGGCCTTCAAACAATTCAATAAGCTTTGGAGTGGCCCTGTCTATGGTGTCACCATGACCAAGTTGGCCATGTGTATTACTTCCACAAGTATATACTTGTCCATCCCTTGTAAGAATCACAGTAAAACTTAGACCAGTAGCAACCTGTGATAGCATCAGATCACGAATACTGAATTACAGAGGCAAAATGAAAGATCTTAATGGCTCAGAACAAAATCTAGGCAGCCTAGTGACTAAACAGTATAGAAAAATGCAATATAGATAAGTGTAGAAATAAATAGCCTCAGAAAGCTTCTCCCAATAACATATAGATACATGTAAAATGGTGAATGAGTGTGTTCATTGTTCAATAGAGAGCTGATTTAATATGTAATAGAAGTATGAAAATGAAGTAGCAGCAACGATCAAAAGATAGGAATCACTTGTCCCAAAAAGAAAAACAAACAGAATTAGGTGGTTTGCCCTCAGGACCTGAGCTGTAAGATAGTTCCCAAAGATATGTGCACATGCACATGATTAAGCAGGGAAGGGATCATTAACATGGAGCAAGTCAATTTTTTAGTACTGACATATAAAGAAAACATCACGATGTGGGGCATTTATTGATAAAATCTTCAACATGTGAGTCATACTGATTAACTACAGAACGTGATTTCAACAAGAAATAGAGAAATGGAGATGAAATACACATGTGCAAATACAATACTCCAGAAATCAATGGGCATCTTCAGAACTAAGTTACAATTTCACAGAAAAATTACAAGAAAGCGGCGGGACATATTACAATTTAGAAAATTTTAAGTGATCGACTTAAGAATAAGTACAGGAGTATCATTAGAGACACAACATAAAAGGATGAGAAAGATCTGTGGTCCCACCTGCTTGCAGGGAATCCCTTTAAGCGCTTCTACTTGCATTGGTCGAAATATAGTTCTCCCCACTTCACCATGACCACAGCATAATGATGAATTATCACCACAGGTGAAAACCTATTTAGACAAAACCCTTCAGAACACCAAGGCAAGGAAAAGTAGTAATACAGCAATAGGCATAACTGGCTTCAATTAAGGAGATCATCAATTACCTCCCCAGACTCCGTAACAAAAGCAGCATGGTTGTGTGAAGCAGAGATGTTTATAACACGAGAAAGTGATGGGAAGGAAACCCGACTGAATGCCGCACACTGTGTAGTATCTGGGCCATGACCTAGCACACCACACAAGCTGGACCCACAAGAATAGACAGAAGAGTCATGGACCAAAAGTGTGTGATATCTTCCTGTGGCTACTTGCATCTGGAAACATACAGGAGGTTCACATGTATAAGGAAACAATTTGGAAACAACAAAAAAATTGTAGCGGTTTCAATGCCATCCAACATCAGGGAAACCTGTGTCCAAATACAAGAAGACAACTAGATTTTTCTGATTTGATATTATTATTTCTTTCTGGAAAAAATATATAATGTGACAATTAGTAGTGAACTCGAATACTAGTAAACTTGTAGTCTTGTAACGATATTGAATAAGCCACAAGACTCAGTATAATTAAGATAAATAGTATGTCCAAAACGCCACCATGCACTGTCCAGAACAAAAAATCCACTAGCAGGAATTATATGGCAACTATCATTACTATGAGAAGTTATAATCGCATCACAATGTAAGAAATTAAGGCATAATTTATATTTAAAGTAATTAGGACATTTGTAGCACAATAGCAACTCAATTTACCAGGATTTCAACATCACAGACAATCACTTCCGAACGGTTTCAGATTGTAATTGTGCAGTATATTACGAAGTTAGCATTGTTTGACACAGGAAAATGCATATCAGCATGTCAATACAGGAACATTAACATGTTAATCAATCTGAGATAAGTTGTAAAATCCCCTCCAACTCCGAAACAAGAAAATTTGATCTATATTTGCCTAGAAAAGAATGTCTTAGATTTGTTTATAATGACTAACATGTGCTCAATATCCCATTTAAGCCACACAAGGGTGTTCTTATCAGCTTCAAATTATTAGCTTCTTTTAAAGCTTTAGCACATATAAGCCATGCAGTAAACATGTCGTGGTAATTATAGTATTCCAAAGTGGGTAGAGTCCAGAGTGTGAGGTAAATATTTATTTCTAAAACACAAGATAATCTCATGGCCGTACATACAAGATATGAAGATTGGAATTTTCATTAGGCCTCATAGAGTGAAGTGAAAGGAAAGCATGCTCACGCTGCCCGATGAGGTCTCGACCGTGCCTGACGACTGCTCGACGGACTGCAGGAACCTGAGCACCTTCTTCCAGCTTCCCCCGCACCTCTCCAGCAGCTCCCCGCGGGCGGCGGGGCCCAAGGCCACGAGCGCGGCCCGCGCGGCGCAGAGCTTGGACGCGGCGTACTCGGCGAGCGGCCTGAGCGCGCGGCAGGTGGCCTCGAGCCTGGCGAGGTCGGCGGCCGCGAGGCCGCCCGAGGTCAGGACCTCCCCGATGAGGTGGCCCGGGAGCTCCTCGATGGAGAACGCGCGCGGCGCCTTCTCCCCGGCCATGGATCCACCGCCGGGGCCCGGGTGAGGTGATGAAGCCTTGCGTCTCTTGGTCCCGGATCGATCGGAATCATCCAAGGATCCGGCCGCGCGGGTCGAAATGGCGCCGGGGTCAGCGGGGAGGGCAGCGGCAGCGGCAGCGGCGGAGGGGGGCTGGTGTTGGGGACCGAATCAGATCGAGCAGCTGAGAGGGTATCCGGCGCGCAGGCCCAGCTTGAGCAGCTCGGAGCGCACCGGTGGCAGGCGGCGGAAGCAGCAAACCCCGATTGGAACGAACCGAAGCGAATGGAACCGAATCGCGCGAGGGAGGTCGAATTGAGGGAGGAACAGCTCGGAGCACCGAATTCCAGCACCAATCCCGACCTCGGCAGCTCCCAGCACCAAGCGTAGGCGAATCGAGTGGTGGGCGCTGGGGGGTTTGAGGCCGGGGAGCGGAGAATCTTTCCTAATCGGGGGATTCCTTGCCGTCGCCTTTTTTTTTCCCTTTCGAAAGGCCAGAGGAAGGAATTTCTGTGCACGAGAAGGAATGGAGAGGAGGAAAAGAGCAGGACGCGAGTGATGAGGCGCTGCTGCAAGGGTGCCGTCGCGTGCGTGGATCCACCAACGCCTTCTCCATCTCCACCCACTAGGCCGGCTCGTGGGGAGCGAGCGTCTCCTTCTTGCGATCACTGAGCCTCTGGGCCCCAGGGGATGTGGGCCCAGCTGTCGGCAACAGGATTGTGGAGGGGTAGGGTCTGCATGCAACGAAAGGGGTGGAGCGCTAGGTCGCTCGCATCGCCACAGAGGCTGACATGGCGGATCGGGACGCGGCTGGCCCGGATCTGCGTGCGTTTCTGCCCCTTCGCTTCACTGAAAAATATTGTTTCTGGCTCATTCGTTGAAATACTGTTCTGATTAAAAAAATATACTGGAAAAGATGAATTATAAAAGAAGGGCGGCGGGGGCTGGACCACAGGAAGGAGTAAAGATGGCAACGGGACCCCGATACCTGACGGATATTTGATCCATTAGGAGGCGGGAATGGGATCATATCTTTATCCGTGGGTATTTAAATGGGCAAGAATCCATCCTCGATGGGTATAGCGGGTACGGAAACGTTCCCTGTTTATCCGTCCCCGTTACCCATTAGGGAACCCGACTATTTGAGCTGTCATGCGAGTATTAGGTCCAAAGAAGCTCAACAGACGTATTTTGGTCTAAATCTGAACAATCATATATATAGTTTGTGTGTTCTAGGAACCCTAGTTCAATTTTTTCTCACTATCTCCGCTAGTAGCACAAGCACGCCTACCTCGCGAGCGCTCGTGCCCCTCGCTTCCTCAGTTCGGTCTCTCTGCCACCTTTGCTCGTCCTCCTCGCAACCTCGCTCCTTTTCTTTGGCATCTCCGAGACTCCGACACTTGTACCCGGATCAAGAAGAAACGTCTCCGATTGCAAAGTTGCGACCCCAAGTGTCCTTGTTTATCGAGTATGCAGCACCCGTTGGGTATTTGTTACCCGACCGATACCCGACGAGTACGGGGATGGATAAGAATCTATACCCGAGACAGTTAACGGGATGGGGACGGGATAAATTCTTCGTAGCGGGAAAGACAACGTTCTGACGATACTCGACGGGTATATCCCCGTTGCCATCCTTAGAGGGAGGCTTCCAGACGGCGGAGAAGGACGTGGGCTGGCTGTGGCTGGCTTGGCCGTGAAGAAACGAGCACGGCCGGTGTGGTGGCTGGGCTGGCAGCATTAACGGCAAGTTTTCGGTTACCCGGCCGTGTTCTGTCACCTGAACGTGTTTTCGGTTCAGCGTGGCTAGTCTGCTGATCTCGTGCGCCCCCATGCGCGTGACGTAACGCTGGTCAAGTGGACCGGACCACTCCGTCGTCTTTTGACACTGGCTATCAAGAACTGGCTTTTCTTTTCGTTAAGTAGGTACACGTACTTTTATGATGTAGTAGTATAAAAAAACGGCAAAACTCTTCTAAACTCAGCAGACCGTCTATGCTTACCTTGTCGGTTAGCAACTTTGCGGCTTAAGGAGCCCAAGCCCTTAAAGTACATGCATAAAACAGAGTCAGTGGTCAGTTTAGTGCATATTACATACAACTACTCTCAACACAACTTCAGAACTGAATTTGGGCCTGTTCGTTTGGAGGAATTTGGATGGTTTGGAAGAATGCTGTAGGAATTTGTGAGAGAAAACACTGCTCCGGATGAAAAAAAGAAGTGGATCAAGTCGGGTTTAAGGGCACGCGAACGGGGTTTGTCGTCATTGAGTATTCCCTGTTGTGACCCCGACAAAATTAGGCCTTGAAAAACAACGCTTCCGCACTGCAATCCTCTTTCATCGGGATACTAAACAACCACCGACGTCGCCGCTCTTTCTTCCTGTTCCCTGATGAACAAAAGGTCCCGAAACATCGCTAAACCTAGTATGCATATAAATTTTAGAGCTCTTTTGGATTACTGGATTTTTTAAGAAAAAAGTCTACTTAACTCCCCCACCTATCAACCATGGTCTACTTCACTCCCTAAACTATAAAACCATCTATTTTATCCCCTGAACTTTTCAAAACCGTCTATTTTACCCCCCGGGCGGTTTTCGACGGTGGTTTTGCTACAGTAACGATAGTTTGCTGCAGTAACGGTGGTTTCACCTTTTCCTTTTATTTATTTATTTTCGCTGAATCTTTAAAAAATCATAGTAAATCACAAAAAAATTATAAAATAAAAAATCTAATTTTGTTGGACTCCACGTGAGTAGATCTACACAATGAACATATAATATTATATGTTTTAGTATAAAATTTTTGCTGTAGTTTTAGATTAATTGGAAAATTTAATTTTGTCTGTAATTAATTGGAACAATTCATAGCTGCAGCTTCTGTGGTCCAATTATGGTGAAATTTTTATAGTAGGCTAATTATTATATGCTTGAACTATAGTAAAAATTTCGTACTCATTGGACCATGTATAACTTAGTTATAGATAAATTCCAATTAATTACAGACAAAATTAGATTTTCCAATTAATCTAAAGGTACAGCAAAACCTTTATACTAAAGCATACCACATTATATGTTAACTATGTAGATCTACTCATATGGAGTCCAACAAAATTGGATTTTCTATTTTATGATTTTTCTATGATTTACTATGATTTTTCAAAGATTCAGCGAAAATAAATAAAAAAAGGAAAAGGTGAAACCACCGTTACTGTAGCAAACCACCGTCGAAAACCGCCCGGGGGGTAAAATAGACGGTTTTAAAAAGTTCAGGGGGGTAAAATAGACGATTTTATAATTTGGGGGTGAAGTAGACCATGATTGATAGGTGGGGGATTAAGTAGACTTTTTCCATTTTTTTAAGGAATTTTGGAGAAATATTGTTTGCGAATGCAAATTTCCTATCCTATGCATGAAGTACGAGGAATTAATGGTCCATTATGGCTTGTTCTACCCAATAAAAGGCACCGTTCGCTTCTTTTATAATCCGTCTTTTTCAGCTTATTTTTTCGGCTGAAACAGTGTTTTCTCTCACAACAAATCAGCCAGAACAGTGTTTCAGTTTATTTTTTCAGCGAAGCGAATGGGCCAAAAACAGAAAACACATGCAAAGCATGCACTTGGTGTTATTTTTTTTATTCGACCTTAACATTCCTGCAAAACGAATCCTTCATTTGTTTTTCTTATGCCCCAATCAAACAACCTTTCACCCAACTTTCATACGTTTTACAATCCTCTGTTTTACACATGCATCTATATCATATTCCTATGTTTTTCAATTTCTACCTTTAACTTGTCTTGTTCTTACGATTTGTTTTTCAATATGCTTGTAACAATGATTTATGTTTTTCTTTGGATCTTTTTTTTTGTCGTGTTGCATGCAAAACCAGGAAAAGCCAAATTAATAGGTGAACTTACGGTTGGAAGGAATGAACTGGTCGAGCAGTGCAGCAATACATTGTGTTTTTTTAGAGTACAACATGATGTGCCATATATCTATATACTTGTTACAATGAAGGTCATGTGCAAATAATAGATGAGTCAAGGGGAGAAGAAAAAGAACCGGCAGCAAAACCGACACAAGGGCTCTTGAAAAGGATAAGCTAAACTTGTGTCAAAGTTCAAGGGACGAACCAGCTGAACTGTGAAGCTATGATTAGAAACAGATGAAAAATAGGTGTGGTTGCTCTCAAATATATATGGCCATCGGCCCGGCCCGGCCCGCTGGGGTTCGGGCCGGCACGGCACGCGGGCTGCTCTGGCCGTGCCAAATCGTGCACCGTGCCTACTCTACGGCCCAGGCATGGCCCTATGGGCCGGTAGTCGGACCGTGCCGGCCCGTTGAGCATGGCCAATTCTGCGGGCCGTGCCAGCCCACGGCCCGGTCCTCTTAAATCACCTCAAAAAATTCATCTCATACAACACTTAGCAAATATGACATTCTCAATCAGATCACAAGCACAGATTATAAGTTCTAAGTTCACATATTACAACTTCTAAGTTCACATTCACAATCACTCAATCATATCACTTACCAAATTTCACATTCACAAATCAAAACTGAACTCAACTCCAAATGACCAAATCCAACAAAACAAAAGACACAAGATGGACAATTAAGATAACTGAGTTGTTTGTGCAATGCTGCCTCATTAAAAACATTTCTAGGTAAAACTCATCCTTGTGAGAAACTCTAGAAAGGGGAAAAAAGTGCAGCACAACTCTTAATTAAGTCTTAAATATGTTCAAATGTCTCAAGTCTCATAGAAAACGGGTACACATTACAGTTACAGATCACACTCTCAACTCTCAAATCTTAAGTCTCAACTCTCAAGATGTACCAGCAGCAGCACCTCCAGATGTACCAGCAGCACCCCTAGATGTACCAGCAGTAGCACCCCCAGATGTACCAGCAGCAACACCCCCAGATGTACCAGCTTCATCTTCATCGAGATATAAATTCTTAAAGGAATCATCCAACTCTTGGTTGTCAACAGCATGTTATAACCTTCTTTCTCCTAACTCCTAATCCTTTATGCAAGTTAGCATCTCCACAGTTTTAGGCAACAAACGTCGTCGCCGCTCCTCAATTATCCTTCCTGCTAAACTGAAACATGATTCTAAAGATACAGTAGAAACAGAAACTGGCATAATATCTCTAGCCATGATAAATAGGATTGGATAGGTTAGTTTATGGTCACGCCACCAGAGAAGTAAATCAAAATCATCCACATATGCAGTGACATTGTCACTGTCAACATAAACTGTGAGCTCACACATAATAGAACTAGATGTAGATGAAGTGAGGGCAGAGGAAGGGGAAGGACCAACAACACCAGATCCAGGGCCTCCAAAGATCCTTCCCCATGCCTGTTTTCTTTTACCTGTATGGCTTGCAGGCTGTGTAGCCCTTTGAGACCTAGCTGCACCAAACTTTCTCTCATATTTGTTAAACAACTTATAAATTTTAGTTCTCATATCAGCATAATATGAACTATAATCACAACCAGTGTACTCTTTAAGTAATTGCAGAACATTAAATAGACATCTCATCTTAGCTCTAGGATCAAGAATAAATGCAAATGAATATAACAGAGGTATGTCCTGCCAGTATTTAAGGAATTTAAGCTTCATAGGATATACAATAGACATTAGATTTTGATCTTTTTCACTTGCATGCAAATATGAAGCAATATCAAGAAGATGGTGCAGAATAAGTGGACTAGTTGGATAATAAACACCAGAAAGAACAACAGTGCTTTCATAAAATATTTCCAGGAACTATAATATCTTCTCAGCTACATGCCAATGCCTTGCAGACAATAATTATGACCCATAATTGACATCAATGAACACAGAAAAATCATCCTTATATGGAACCAAGTGTTTAAGCATAAGGTATGTAGCATTCCATCTAATATCCATATCTAAGCCAAACTTTCTAGGTCTAACACCATGAGCAGTATAGTAGTTCTTGAACATAGCAATTCTTTGATTAGAAGAATTCAAAAAGTTAATAGCAGATCTTAAATCTTCTAAGTAAGGTTTGAATCGCTTTAAACCAGATTTTACAATCAGATTAATGATATGACAAGCACAACATTGATGTACAAGACTATAGTTAACCTTAGAAGGATCAACAGGCTCAGGTGAAGGATCAGCACCCAAATAACCAGCAAACAGAGGTGTCAAAGTACTCATAGCCCTAGCATTAGAAGAAGCATTGTCTCAAGTTATAGAGAAAACCTTATCAATCAAACCATACTCCTCAATTACATAAGCAATTTGTCAGTGTTTCGAACAAACACCAACTAGTAAATTTATATTTGTTGCGTATTAGGCTCGGATGGTGTACTAAAGGACATAAGGTTTATACTGGTTCGGGCAGAATGTCCCTACGTCTAGTTTGCTGCTGCTTGTGTTATTAGTACCGGAAAAGGTTCGTAGTAGGGGGTACAAACGGTCGAGAGAGGGACAGGTCCCAAGTCTCTGATGGAAAGGTCGAAAGGATGCCAAGAGCTCGGTTGCTGCTTGGCTGTGTGTTGTGTGTGGAATTGATTCATCCAGTCATCCCCTTAGTGGGGTGCCCTGCCCTCCCTTTTATAGATGAAGAGGAGCAGGGATTATAGATGGGAGAAAGAGAAAAAAACCAGAGGTTGAGAAGGTCCTTCGAAGGAGCTGGGTCTTCCTTTTCCCTCGAGCCTGCCCTGCTGTCATGGTAGACCATGCTACGGATGGCATGTTCACTGATCCTCATAGGGCTGTGCTCTGGCTTCGTTCAACAAGTGGTTATGTCCCATCCTACCAGCGGATGGTGCGGCGTGCCAGGGTGCCGAGCCGTGATCCTACGGGGAGTAGACGAGAGAGTGACCATATGTCTGTCACTGTAGATTGAAGCGAGTTCTCTCTTGGATTGTAGTGGTTGTCGTATGCTTATGTCAGGATCCGCGTCTGAGGGCTGATGGCGGCACCCACAATACTGTAAGACAAAAGTTGGCGCCTACAACACTGTTCAGGCTCTATCAGACCAGGAAGGGCTTAAAGCGCTCGTCCCGTCGTATCCTAACGGTACCTTCCTATAGGCGTGCAGGGCATGGTCCTTGGTACTATAGTTGACTCGAATGTCCTATCGTACCCTATGCTTATCATTATGAAGGAGCAAGGTGTAGTCGTCGGGCAAGGCGGAGCCTGCCCTCAACCGTCGGGCGAGGCAGAGCCAGCCCTCAGCTATCGGGTGAGGCGGAGCCAGCCCTCAGGCATCGGGTGAGGTGAAGCCAACCCTTAGCCATCGGGCGAGGCGGAGCCATCCCTCAGCAATTGGGTGAGGTGGAGCCAGCCCTTAGCCATCAGGCGAGGTGGAGTCCACCCCTCGGGGGTCAGCCGAGGCGTAGGGCAAGAAGTGTAGTCATGTTCTTGCCTGTTCGGTAGCATCGGCGCTTGATGGTTATTAGCTCCATCTCATTGGGTACCCCAGTATTAAGTCCCCAACATAATTCTTTCAGCAATATTTTCACCGATATGTTTCACCTTAATCAACCTAAAACCAATAACCTTTTTCTGTAACTCCCAATCAGCACTAACATAATGAGCAACAACAGTAATGAAGTCTTCCTTAGCATTACCAGACCAAATATCTGAAGTCCGTGCAACAGAGGAAACAACAGAAAACACATGATTCTTAAGCATATTATGATGTTAAGTAAACAGCTTACTAAGATCTCTGGTGGTGGTCTGTCTAGATACCTTAACAAACCTAGGGTTATGAGCATGAACAATATACTCCTCCTAGGCCTCTGTCTCACCGATACCTAATGGTAGATCAAGCCTAGCAATCAAGGGACACAACTCAGATCTAGCAACATCAGGTTTATAGTCCCAGTTATACACAGAACCATTAGGATTGTAAGCAAGCCTAGACTGAACCCTAGCACGTTGATTAGTTTTTTGCTTATAAGATTTCTGGTGCCTCTTCAAGTGACCAGTGTCAACACTAGATCTAGCAGACAAAGTACTCTTACACATTTTATAGGTAGCTTTAGTGCAAATCTTAACTCTATTCATAGTCCCATAGATCTCATCAAAATCAGCCCACACAGCAGATTTACGCTTACCAATAGAGGTACCAGTACCAGCAACAGATGGAGTAGAGCTGGTGGAGCCAACCATGGTCCCAGTCGCCATCACTCCTTCACCACCACCGCCGTCCAGATTGATCAGAGCATAGCCATCTCTGAGATCGATACCGAACAATGCAGCAGCGTCATCATGGATGTCGTCGTTGTTCTTGCCCTCGAGGGCCTGAAAGCTCTAGTTTGGTTTTGGTGAATTGATGAAACCCTAAGTGCTAACCTAGTTTATCAAAGTAATCATGAGATAGGTAGCACTACTCCAAGTGGTGAAGCAAATGAAGATCATGACATGATGGTGGTAATTCCATGGTGATGATCAAGTGCTTGGACTTGGAAAAGGAGAAAGAAAAACAAAAGGCTCAAGACAAAGGTATAAATGGTAGGAGCCATTTTGTTTTGGTGATCAAGACACTTAGCGAGTGTGGTCACATTTAGGTTCGATAGCCATACTATTAAGAGGGGTGAAACTCGTATCGAAATGCCGTTATCAAAGTGCCACTAGATGCTCTAACTCATTGCATTTGCATTTAGGATCTAGTGGAGTGCTAACACCCTTGAAATGTTTGTGAAAACATGCTAACACACATGTGCACAAGGTGATACACTTAGTGGTTGGCACATTTAAGCAGGGGTAAGAAACTTTACCGATGGAGTGTCTGCCCGTAGAGTATGGATAGTCTGACGGTGCCACCGGTGACCTGTACAGAAAAGACAGGATTTCACAGAATGCACCGGACGCTAGCCTCAACTGGACCGATGCGTCCGCTCAGTAGAAGCAGTGAAGACGCTGGGGTTGGTCTTCGGCTAGACACTGGGTCACTTTGTGACCAGACACTGACGTGATGCTTCCGGTCCTACTGATATGGCAGCGCATAGAGGAGATAGTAAGTGACCGGACGCTGAATGAGTCTGGTCGGGCATGCCTGGACGCGTCCGATTGCGAGTGGAACCTTATTGGAAACAATCGGACGCTGGGGTCCTACGTCCGGTCACTTTGAGCAGCATATTCGGTCACTACTTAAATGTACTGATGACCATTGAGATCGGGCGATTAGCTTTTGAAGCCGATGACACGTGGCAAGCATCGAGCGACCGGACGCTGAGGTCCTGCCTTTGGTTGATATGACCGAAGCGTTTGGTCACCCCGAGCAATGCCCAGTGAAGGGGTACAATGACTCTATTTCATGGGGGCTTCTATTTAAGCCCCATAGCTGGCTAAAGCTCACTCTCTTGGCCATTTGCATTGACATAGCAACCTTGTGAGCTTAGCCAAAGCCCTCCCACTCGTCTCCATCATAGATTCATCATCTTTGTGAGATTGGGAGTGAATCCAAGTGCATTGCTTGAGTGTTTGCATCTAGAGGCACTTGGTGTTTGTGTTTTGCTATGGGATTCGCTTGTTACTCTTGGTGGTTGCTGCCACATAGATGGCTTGGAGCAGTGAGGATTGTCAAGCAGAGGTTGGTGATTGTCTCCGGCTCCGATCGTGGTGATTGTAAGGGGTTCTTGACCTTTTCCTAGCAGAGAGACAAAAGGTACTCTAGTGAATTGCTTATGGCTTGTGTGATCCTCATCTTATGTTGGTTGTGCAGCACCCTAATGAACGTTTGGCGTGTGATGCCAATTAGTGTGTGAACCTCCAAGTGAGTGAATCACCACAACGAGGACTAGCTTGCCGGCAAGCAAGTGAACCTCAGTAAAAATCATTGTGTAATCATTTGATTTCAAGGTGATTGGTCTTCATTGATATTCATTCTTGTGATTGATTGGCTCACTCCTCGACTCGGCAGTATAACCATCTTGCTCACTCTCTTTACATTACCGCAAACTAGTTATCAAGCTCTTTAGTGTAGCTAGTTGTGAGAGCTTGTTAGTTTGGTTAGTGTGGCTCTTTAGTTAGCCTTTGAGAGCACACTAACTTAGTGTAGTGACATAGCCATTGTGTGGTTAGAAACTATACAAACTAGAATTGTGCTAGGTGTCTTGCATTTTTAGTAGGCTAGCGCAACACTCGCTTCGTCTCATAATTGTCTAACCAGTTTGTTAAGTGTTGTTGTAGAAATTTTAATAGGCTATTCGCCCTCCTCTAGCCATTAGGACCTTTCAAGTGGTATTGTAGTGAAGGTCACTGTGATTTGAGGCTTAACAACCTTTGGTGTAAAAATGACTCAAATCAACAACACCAAGAAGCCACCCTAATTTGATGGCTCCAACTATCCCTATTGGAAGGCTAAGATGATAACTTATATCAAGTCAATTAATAGGAAGGTTTTGAAGGTGGTGGAGACCAAGATTGAGATTGATGATGAAGAGGCTCCCACCGCTGCCAAAGAGATGCTACTCCAAAACAATGGCATTGCTCTTAGTGCCATCCATGATGCTTTGGATGAGAGAACTTATGAGCAAATCAAGAACATTGAGAGAGTTTATGAGGCATGGAAGAAGTTGGAAGAATCATTTGAGGACACTCAAGCAGTGAAAGGTGTAAAGGCATACATTCTTAAGGAAAAGTTTGCAAGCTTCAAGATGAAGGAGGATGAGAGTGTGCTGGAGATGTTTCATAGGCTTCAAGTGCTTGTTAATGATCTAAAAGCACTTGGAGAAGAGGTGAAGGACAAGGACTTCTCCCACAAGTTCTTGAAATGCTTACCTTCAAGATTTGGCACATTGGTCACTATTCTTGTAAGGGATAGTTTGGACACCATGACACCAAACCAAGTGTTGGGAGATATAATGACCGATGATACATATAGATATGATGATGAGAAAGAAGAAAAGGAGAAGAAGGATGAGAAGAAGAAGAGTGTGGCATTTAAGGCCACATCATCCAAGGGCAAGGCAAAGCAAGACACATCAAGTGAAGATGATAGTTCATGGAATGATGATGATGAAAAGATGGCTCTCTTTGTCAAAAGATTTGGCAAGTTCACGGTGAAGAAGGGCTATCGTGCTAGAAGAAAGAAATCTTCATCCAAGAACAAGGAAGAGTCAAGAAGGTGCTTCAATTGTGGAAGCAAAGATCATCTTGTTGCTCAATGCCCATACAATAGTGACAAAGATGATGACAAGAAGAACAAGAAGAAGGACAAGAAGGAAAAGAAAGAGAAGAAGGACAATATGACCTTCAAGAAGAAGGGTGGTTCATATGTGGTCACTTGGGATAGTGATGCTTCCTCAAGTGATAATGATGATGACAAGACCACCAAGAAGAAGGCACTTGCAAGCATTGCTATCAATGAGAAGCCTTCTCTCTTAGACACTCCATCATGCTTTATGGCTAAGGCCACTAAGGTATAAATTTGTGATGATGGAAGTGATGAGGAACATGATAATGAAAATGAAAATGATAGAGATAGTGATGATGATGAACCTACTAAGGATGAACTATTTGACATGCTAGAAGATGCTAAAGAACACTTTGACATCAAGAGAAGGAAATGCAAAAGCTTGCGTAAGGAACTAAAAGCCCTTAAGCAAGCCTTTGATGAGCTCAATGCATCTCATGAGAGGCTAGAGGAATCCCATGAGAAGCTTGGCAAGGCTCACAAGAAGCTTGAAAAAGCTCATTCCTCTTTGCTTAATGAACATAATTAGAAGAAGCATGTTGAGACTTGTGGTGTAGACTTAACTTGTAATATAATTGATGAATCATTATCTATGCCTATCATTGTTCCTCCTGCTAACTCTTCTTGTAGTACTTCTACTTCCACCTCATCTAGTAGTAATGGTCTCACTTGTGATGCCTCACTAATGGTTGAGAATAAGAACCTCAAGAAGGAGGTCAACAAGCTCACTCACACCTTGGCTAAGGCCTATGGTGGTGAGGACCGCTTGCTTATGTGCTTAGGTAGCCAAAGAGCTTCTCTCTACAAAGAGGGATTGGGATATACCCCCAAGAAAGGCAAGGCGGCCTTTGCTCCTCACAAAACTAATTTTGTGAAGAACAATAGTGGATTTTGCACTAGTTGCAAGCAAGTTAGTCATGCAGAGCAAAAGTGCATGAACAAGAAGTCACAACCTAATGTATCCTCCATTAAGTTTGATTCTTTCTATATGCTTACCATGGGTGCAAATGGTGTAAAGGCTAAGTTCATTGGTAAAGCATGGATGGGCTCAAAGAAGAAAGCTATTTGGGTACCAAAGAGCTTAGTGACTAACCTTTAAGGACCCAAGCAAGTTTGGGTACCTAAAAAGAATTGATCTTCTTTTGTAGGTCAATTACAAAGCCAGAGAAAGGCATTGGGTTTTTGATAGTGGGTGCACTCAACACATGACCGGTGATGCAAGAATATTCAACTCAATCAACACCAATGGCAATGATGGTTATGATAGTATTACATTTGGTGACAATGGCAAAGGCAAGGTCAAGGGGCTTGGTAGGATTGCAATATCTAGTGACATGAGCATTTCCAATGTGTTGCTAGTAGAGAGCTTGAACTTCAACTTGCTATCCATGGTTCAATTATGTGATCTTAGATTCAAATGCATGTTTGGGGTAGATGATGTAGAGATCATAAGTGTAGATGGCTCTAATTTGATCTTCAAAGGCTTTAGATATGAGAATATATACTTGGTTGATTTCAATGCTAGTGAAGCTAAATTATCTACATGTTTGTTTACTAAGTCTAGCATGGGTTGGTTATGGCATAGAAGGCTTGGTCATGTTGGAATGAAACAATTGAATAGATTGGTTAAGCATGATTTGGTTAGAGGCTTGAAAGATATTGTGTTTGAAAAGGATAAGCTTTGTAGCTCTTGTCAAGCTAGAAAACAAATTGGAAATACCCATCCTAAGAAAAGCATAATGAGCACTAGTAAAGTATTTGAGCTATTACACATGAATTTGTTTGGGCCAACTCAATACACTAGCATTGGTGGAAACAAATATGGCTTTGTGATAGTGGATGATTATACTAGATACACATGGTTGTTCTTTCTAGTGGACAAAAGTGATGTGTTTGCAACATTCAAATCATTTGTCAAGGCCATTCACAATGAGTTTGAAACAACCATCAAGAGAGTTAGAAGTGATAATGGTAGTGAGTTTAAGAACACTAGAATTGATGAGTTGTGTGATGAATTTAGAATTAGACATCAATTCTCGGCCAAGTACACTCCACAATCAAATGGCCTTGTTGAGAGGAAGAATAGAACACTTATTGATATGGCAAGGTCTATGCTTAGTGAGTACAATGTGAGTCAATCTTTTTGGGCCGAAGCTATCAACATGGCTTCCTATTATAGCAACCGTCTCTATTGTCGCCCATTGAAAGAGAAGACACCATATGAGCTCTTAAATGGTAGAAAGCCCAACATTGCATATTTTTTGGTCTTTGGCTGCAAATGCTATATCTTGAAGAAAGCCACTAGACTGGGCAAGTTTGACAAGAAATATGATGAAGGATTTCTACTTGGTTATTCCACTACAAGCAAAGCATATAGAGTTTGGAATTTAGATAATGGTACTCTTGAGGAAGTTCATGATGTTGAATTTGATGAAACCAAGGGTTCACAAGTAGATTATGAGAACTTGGAAGATGTTAGAGGCATTCAACTTTCAAATGCCATGAAGAACATGGATATTGATGAATTGAGGCCTAGGCAAGTGAATGATGATGAAGATGATCAAGTGCAAGTGCTCTCTAACTCAAATGTGCAAGATGATACAAATCAAGCTAGTACAAGTGGCTCTCATGACAATAAACAAGATCAAGTGGCTAGTACATCATCTCAACCCAATGATCAAGCAAGTGCAAACAATCAACTTCTAATACTCCAACCAACCAATATTGCAAGGGATTATCTATTGAACACTATAATTGGTGATATTTCTAGAGGTGTATAAACAAGATCAAGATTGGCTTCATTTTGTGAGCATTTCTCATTTGTGTCATCCATTGAACCAAAGCAGATAGATGAAGCATTGAAGGATATTGATTGGGTAAATACTATGCATGAAGAATTGAATAACTTCACAAGAAATCAAGTATGGGAATTAGTAGAGAGACCAAAGAGACACAATGTGATTGGAACCAAATGGGTCTTTAGAAACAAGCAAGATCAAGATGGGATAGTTGAAAGGATCTAGGATGCCGCCTAGAGGGGGGTGAATAGGCGTTTCTAAAAATTAACACCTTTAAATGCGGAAACAATTAGAAAAGGGAGAAACTCCAAATTAAGAGTAATACCACCCCTCACAAGTTGGCCACAGTGTAAACAAGGTATATAAGAATATATCTAGAAGCTACAACCCTGCAACACAAAGTTAGAATAGAGAATAAATATTTTTAGCACAGAGCTCCAATACCGGACGTGTCCGGTATACACGATTTCTGCAGATCAGCCCCGAACTTGCTCCTTTCGATTTCTACCTTTAAACCAAACTACAGGCACCTACTAGAGATAATAATATACACAGAGAACCTGCACAAGAGCTGGAGCAACACAAATATCAAATGAAATGCAAATTGAGACATGATATTTGTTTTACCGAAGTTCGGACTCGTTTGAGTCCTACTCTCCATTGAGGGGGCTGCGGGCGACCCAGCGAAGGTCAGCCCTAGAGGGTACCACGAAGGTCACTCTAGCTAGAGTCTTTTCCAATACCTTTTCCTTCTTCCACTAGTTGATTTTGAGGCGGCGGAATCGACCGTTACAAACTTTTTGAGGCACACCACAATCTCTCAGGTGCTCTCTGGTGACGCCTAGCCATCTAGACCGAAGAGTCCAAGAGTAACAAATGCAAATCACAAGATTGACAATATGCATAAGTGCTCAAGTGGTTGGATTGCTCTCTTTTTGAATTTCACTCAACCCACAATTGTATTTGGCAATTTGGATCACACACTCACTAAGAGAGGGTTTGGGAGAGTTGGCAAGGCTCAAAAACGTGTATGTGTATCAACAGAATCAATAGCCTCCAAAGGTAGAGGCTTAGGGGTATGTATAGCCCCTTTGGAAAAACTAGCCATTTTATAGCCGTTGCCATACGGGACATATCGGACACGTCCGATATGACTTACACTGCCCCAACGGTAACTAAGTTACAGTGACAATGTGAGGCGTTGGAACTCCCGATGAATGCCGGAACTCCTGACCATCAGAACTCTCGACTCATGTCGGAACTCCTGACCCTCAGCATATTTGAAAACCATGTAACTGAGTTAAAGTATGTGAGGTGTCGGAACTCCCGACTAATGCCAGAACTTCCGACCATCGGAACTCCCGACCCTCAAGGCTTTTGAAATCTAGCCATTGGTTTCTAGCCGTCTATACCCGACACGTCCGGTATGAATACCGGACATGTCCGGTATGACCAGAACAGTGAACCCTCTAAGTCAGTTAAGCGCGAAATGTCAAAACTCCCAACCTATGCCGGAACACCCGACTGTCGGAACTCCCAACTCACGTTGGAACTCCCGACGAACCAACACGAGAACAACACTTTTATCATTGTTGGGCAAATATCGGACATGTCCGGTATTGCCAGACCAGCAAATAAACCAGTTAGCTCTTTTGTCTCTCAAACACTCAAAACTCACATGGGTTGGCTTGAACACTTATAAAACATTATCTATCAACATGATGCATCCCTCTTAATAGTACGACATTCCTATTAACTCAATTATAAAGAGTATATGTCACACCCAATTTTAAGGATAAAATTGAATGCTCCAAACTCATGTGTGCCTAGGGATCAGTCACACACACAAGTTGACAAATTATATAAAGTATCATCACGGTGTATCTTACATCATGATTAATAACACCACATTGTCTTACACAACACAGCGAAAAGTAAAAAGATAGCTCTCTTGTGGAAGCTTCAACACACGAACGGTCGACTGGTTGACCACAAGCCTAATAGTCCTCAGGAAACTCCTCATACTCGTTGTCATCTGTTACCCATCCGGGATTTTTATCCAAATATTGAAAGTAAACAAGCATAAGTACTTCCCATACTTAACAAGATAACATGGGGTTATGAAAGCTCAAAAAGGATGACACTGGTTTACTGCAGTTAGCACTTTTAGTGAGTCAAGATTTTATCATCTACTATTATCAAGTTATGCTTAAGCTCCCATTTAAACCCACATAATCAGATATCTAAATCATTTAGATCATATTATCATCGTATAACATCATAAACGAACAACAATAAGTAACCAGTTATTTTGTGAGTTTTTCGGGCCGCTCGTGACCATGAGCATGGCTATTATAACAGTTTGTAACCCTCTGCAGAGGTTGTGCACATTCACCGCGAGTCGTGATTCCCATAAACCTAGGTTAATTACTCCTATATCACTACCAAGGTGAGCGGGTAGGGTACACTATGAAGCCATTTCATAGGTTTCTCAAACAAGTTAGGGCCGCTAGGTTTCCTCGGCAGGCAGATGTAGGAACCCCCCCTTTCCTATGGCACATATCCATCGTGGCTATACACATAGGAACAGAGGCAGCCCTATACCCAACGTGGCAAGCCCCTTTTGCACTATAAAGGTAACCTCTAACAAGCTAGAAAAGGTCCTATTACTGAGCTAAAGTCAGAGCCATGTGACTCTCACGGTTGCACTGTCAGTCCCAGCTTTTGTCGACAGATAAGTCCTTATGGAGGGCCGAGAGTATCATGATCAAAAGTCATTTGCTCCTTCGCCCTATAATTCAGTTGTTTAAAAGCAACTTTTACCTTTTCTTTCCATAGAATCATTGTTCATTATGTAGCTCATGTATAGTTATATTGAGCGCTAGCAAACTACCCATATGCATATAACCCATAGGAGAACAAGGAAACATGATAATCAATCACTAGGATGTCCTTACGGGTATCAAAATTAGACACATGCAAATGAGTAATTAATAAAGGTGAATAGAACATCAAGGTAGATCCCATGCTATACTTGCCTTGGTTAGCAAACTCCTACTGGTCCTGCTGGTCGTCAAAGAACTCTTGGTCTCCAACGTTCTCCTCATCGTCTGAACGCGACCAACACGGCAACATACAACATTCTAAAGGCATTCATGCAAAGCAAACAATCCTATAATTAGAATAGTACACCAGTAGTATAGAAAACAAGATAAAATGTTTATGAAAAGATTCTATGTCTCACTACGATCACGTCAATGCGAAGTTCACGAAAAACAGAGCTAAAACGTGAAAGTTATGATTTAAACGGGATTTCCTATAGCAATTTATTTAACTAAATCTAATCTCAAAATTTAAATGTTGCAAATAGGGTTAATAGTGGTATTAACATGTAGAGAACTTAATTTCAAACCTAACGAAATTTGAACGGGTCAAATCGGAGCTATAACGACGATTTTATAAGCAAAACAGTGCAATGGTATTTCTATAAATACTGAAAACGTATTTTGGACTAAAATAGTATATTTTACGTTTTCCAAAGGAGAAAGCGTACTCAGGAAATATGTTTTGGACTGTGGGTTAGGATTTAGAAAAGCTTAGGGACTCATTAGCAAAACTAACACACGAAGGGGTATCGGCTTATGGGAGCCGTTGGATCATGGATGGGTGGTTCAGATTAGATGGGAGGGAGTGAGAAAGAGGCGCTGGCGGCCGGAACAGTGGCGGCTACGGTGGGGCACCATGGCCGGCGACATGGAGCTCATCAGCGTGCTCGGTTTAGGGGTTACGACCCATGGTTTGATGAACTGAGAACACCAGGAGAGAGAGGGGGGCAGGCGAACTCAGCTAGGCCTAGAGCATAGCCGAAGGATGAGGCCGTGGTGGTGATGGCCATGGCCGGCGGCCGGAAGCTCATCGGCGCATGCGGCTAGGGCTCTAGAAGCCGTGAAACAAGAAAATAATAGCACGAGGAGAAGGAGAGGAAGGTGACAAAGCTCACCGCGGTGACAAATGAGATCGAAATCGGCTTGGGGATGGCGGACCACGCGGAGAGGCGGACGGCGGACCTCAGCGATGCAGTTGCGGCTTCCTCAAGCACAGGCGAATGCGAGAGGGAGCGGGGAAAGCATCAGGGGGAGCAGGGAAGGCTTGGCTCACTTTTTGTAGAGGCCAGGCGCGGGGAAGGACACTCCCACATCTAGAAGGGGCGCGGTGGTGGCTACGCTTGACCGAGCGCAGTGGTTGCGAGAGGTGGGGGAAAGCACTGACGGGCGGGGCCAGGTCGTCAGCGGCTGAGAGGGAAGGAGGGTGTGGCGGCGATTGCCCGCGTGGTGCTGGGCTGGCGTGGTGGCGGTTGCTGGGCCGGTCCAGGAAGGAAAAGCAGGAGAAGGGGAAAGGAGCTGGCGTGCGGGCCGGCGGGAGAAAGGGCCTACGGGCCAAAAACTGGAGAAGGGAAGGGGAGAAAAGAATTTCCTTTTCTTTTTCCAATTCTATTTTCCAATTCTATTTCCAAATGATTTTTGGATCCTTTTGAATTTAAATCAAAACCACTCCACATATTAAATACAACGCTCCAGCATGAGTGCTTCAACATGTATATATCCTTATGATTGATTTTAATTTCCCAAAAATTATTAATTTCCTATATTTGAATGCACACATAATAACTTAAATAAATCAAATTTAACTATTTTAAAAGGATGAAATTTTTAGGGTGTTATAGTATAACGAATTCAAACCTTTTGAATTGATCTCTTTCAACCGAAGCCGTGTATTCCACTCTTCATCAAGTGAGGGTGCCAACATGTTGATATTGATCTTTTCACTTGAGCATAGACATCTTGAGCACGTGACTTGATTCCATTCATCAAATTTGAATAATCCTAAATGTATCAAGTCACTTCCATCAAACACTCCAATAGTGTTTTTATCCTCCACATAAACATGGCCATCATAGCTTGATTAGTACCTCAACTAAATGCATGTACTTCCTTCTTCACCCTAGCTAGGTTCTTCGGCCACCAAGCCGTCGCTTGCCCTTCACCCTTGCTTAGTACCTCAAAGCCTTTCCTTGCCATCTTCACCATCTTAAGCCATCAAGTCATATCTTGTGTTGAATCATCCATTCATGTATTGTTATCTTTTTCATTTTAATTTAGCAAGCTTCAAATATGAGACCATTCCATATACAATCCCTCATGTCTCATTAATTAATTCTTATGAGCTTGCTTTCACATAGTACATGGAAATCCCACAATAAATTAGCCTTTGTATGAATTCCATTTGCATTGTTGTCTTGTGCTTGAACTAGATTATTTGTACAGCAACGCATCATTTTGGCTTTCATTAAGTACCTATGAGATAACCTATTACCTGTCCACACTTAGCAAACGGGTTAGATCTTTAATCACGTTGTCATTCAATCATCCAAAACCCACTAAAGGGCTAGATGCACTTTCAATCTCCCCCTTTTTAGTGATTGATGATAACTTGATTAAAGCTTACGAAAGAATATAAACATTTAAGCTTTTAGGTTCAATGATTTATGAGAGGCTCCCCCATAATATGTGCTTATGATTAGAATTCACAAAATGACCTCAATTGTCAATTGCACATACTAAAATATATAGGAGACTCCCCCTAAATCATTGTATCTGTGGGGTGCATGTGTGTGTGACAAAGTAAAACCGTGATGCATATGACAAGATATATCACACAAAAAATAAATATAAAGACATCACATCAAAAATTTTCATTCTAGCATGCATAGTCCTTATGAAAATAAATAAAACACATGTATGTCACACATAGCACTCAATACATATTTTCTCAAGTCCACAAGCCACTAATGTATAAATAAAGATCATGTCTCAAGAGATACATAGATAAAGCATGAGTATAAGTCTCATTTCTCTCATGATACAATCTATCTTAAACTCAAGATACATCGATGAAGCTCATAAAAAACTACTGTCTACAGTACATATCTCCAGGTATAAAGATAAGCAAATGAAACAAAAATCCTAAAGCTTTAATCAGTCTCTCTCCCTCTTTGTCATCTATCACCACAAAGGTCCAACAATGACAAACTAAGGACAAAAGGGGCCGCAAGCTGTCTCTAAAGGCTGTGATCACTCATCATCATCTTCATCTCTACTAGCATCCTCATCATCTAAGCGTGTAGCACCGGCTGGACAAGAACCACCCACACCAGACGGGTCATAGAAACTACCCGTGAGGTCACTCCACCAGTCAGAAGCATACTCATCTATAGCGCTAGGATGTGGCTGAGAGTGAGTAGGCACCCGAGCCTGTAGTGGTAAAGTGTCAGGGTGCTCTAGAGCCTGCTGCTGATGCTACTGCTATTGCTGAAGGAACTCAACAAACTCTACATCGTACTAGCCATACTGATGCTCCTCAGTCTTAGGCTCACTAGCTGCCTCATCTGATAGTGGAGACCTAGGAGGATCAAGCTCAAGTCTAGAAGCAATTTGCTTCAACGTCTGAGTATCCTTCCTCCTAGCCTCCGTCTCCTTCTACTGACAGGTCCATATGTCCTTGCACATCCCAAAGATAGCACTGAACATCTTGTGAATAGGAGAAGGAGGACTACAGCAACGAGAAGAAGAATGTGAAGGAGCATGTGGTAGAGGGAAGCTTGTCCTGCTACTGCACCACATATAGGTGCATCTGCCTCTGGTGCTGCTGCTGCTCCTCCTGGTCCTGCAGGAGGTATCCCAACCTTAGGTAAGTCTGCAACAATCTTTAGGGCCTTATGTACCTTTTCATACTCAAAGGTATGCCCTATGACCTGCTCAATCATGTGCATGATGTAGGGAGCAAAACCACAGCCCTTGAGGGGCCTCTCACCGACACTCCTGATCTCGCACCATATGAAATCAAAGACATTGAAGGGTTGTGCATCAGGTGCCATCCTATGGAGCAGGTTCCTAGAATAATTTGCAATGTTTCCCTTATCTCCATCCTTGCAATCAATGGTCTTCCTGAACATCCTATCTAGGTATCTATAAGTAGGGTGAAGACCTAGAACCTACCCCACTGCTCCTCTCTCACCCCCTGGTGGGTACATGTAGGCAAGCTGCTCTGGAGGCAACACCTGCTCCATGTGGATCCTATCTTTCTAAAGATCATCATCTAAGAAGCCAAGTAGAGCTGCAAAAGCATCATAATCAACACTGTACCACTAGCCCTCAAGCATCCAATGCATACACCTCTCATCCTCCTCAACATATAGGGTGGCATAGAACTAAGCTACCACCTCTGTGTTACAGTCATGCTAGAACTCCATAATCTCATAAATCCCTATATGCTCACAAATGGCAATAGCTTGATCAATGGAGGCCTTCTGCAAATCTCTAATGTACTGCTAGTCAATCCATTAAGACCTAGCAATCATTGGGTTCCTAGTGAGGATCACACTAGTGTAGTAGTCCATATAAAAGGCTGTCTGAAATTAATGATCAAACTGAATCCTAGACAAGCCCCTTGGATCATTTCTCCTCTCATCTCTGGCTCTTTTGATCATCCCTTTTCCTCGATAGTCAACTCTAGAAACATAAGAGGGTACACTAGGTGGATGTGGCTCAAGAAAACCATAGTGCATACCCTGACCTGGCTAGTGCTGAGCTAGAGATACTGCCTCCTCCTCCTCAATCTCTTGCTCATCATCTGAGCTGCCACCATCTAACCCTTTGTCAGTGCTCTTCCTCTTTCTAGTACTGGGCTCCACTCTATACTCCTCTATATCTATGTCAGAGGAAGAATTATTGTCTCCCTCTTTGTACTATGGAGCACCTCTAGTAGCCCTAGAGAGTCCCCTACTGCTCCCCTACTCCTGCTGACTGTATCTAGGATGCATTTCCTATCTTGCCTTCTTGTATTTCTCCAAAGCTGGATCATGCCTATGCTTGGACCTAGGCTCTTGTCTTTCACTCATAGCTGTTGTCCTATATCCAAAGATTTGCAAGGAATTTTAGATACATGCCCAAACGATAGCTTATTTTAGTTGAAATATAGAAATAAGAATAATTATCCTATGCTTTGTAATCACCTCAACCAAACTAGGTCACAAGGTTCATAAACCACAATAGACAATCAAACTTAGTCCTATGAATCAACCACTAAGAAGATTGAAATGAGGGAGCAAAACCTGCTCTGCTCTCCCATACCGGACTACACAGTCCGGTATGAGCGGACAGCAACCCTAACCAGGGTCCTTCGCTCAATCTTCAACCAATCCAATCCAAACTCTGGGCATTGCTTCTAGACAGATAATGCAACATCTCTACCGAAGGGTTTTCAAAATCATGCCCTAACTGCTTAGATCGGATGAGGTCTAGGATTATGGTACCTTGAGAGAGTGAATGAAGATACGATTGGAAATCCAAGTCCCGGAGCCTTCGATCTTGATGCAAATCTCCTCCGATCCAATCACCCTCTCTTCCTTTTCATGGTGGAAACTCAAAACCGCCAATGAAGGTCGAGGAGAGGCGGCTGGGTTGGCTGGAAGGAGGAAAAACTAACTTGGTCGAAGGGGTACCGGCCGTTTTATAACCCCGCTCATACCAGACACGTCCGGTATTAATACCAAACATGTCCAGTATTTGCGGGCTAGTTGTTCTCTTTCCAAATTTCATTCATTTAATTCCAATCCCCTTCTCTATCTTTTCTTGATCCAAAAACATGTATGTCCTTGATTCAAATAAGGTGTAAATACATTTCTTATCCAAATGCCATGAGTGTCACTTCTCTTTTCCAAATATTTGGCATATAGATTTTGATTACTTGAGAGAGAGATAATGTGGGACATAGTAGAATGTGGACTTAAGAAAGGCATGTCATGTGTGATTAGTCAATCAAACAATCAAGGAGAGCTATAATCATCACATGACAAGGCTAGGTCACAAAGACCAATATTCAAATAATTTTTCAAATTCACACCACTAAAAGGTCCTTGTTTGGTTTTGGTAATTGAGTGACAACTTAGGTGGACTAATTGTGTTTATGTGAGATACATAGGTGATTAGTCCACAGGTACGTGTGTGTGAGCAACATATGCCATGAAGGTGAAAATGGCTTAGAGATGTTGCAAAGCTCACACATATGATGATGAAGGAGCTTATTGCACATGAGACATGACATTGAGTCATGTGATCAAGGTGGAGAAGATCAAGACAAGACTTGGCTTGATGGACCGATTGCAAGCGTGAAGGGTAAGTCAAAGGCTTTGGAGTAATGGACCGCGTGGCGGTGAAGCTTGAGCAAGACTTGGCGCCGATGGACGATGGCAACGGTGAAGAGCAAGTGAAGTCAAGATCGATGAACCAATATGATCATGTGATGATATGAAGTGGATCATATCATTGTTGATCATGTTGGTGCATGTGTTGCATCGACATTGGAGGAGATGGAATGGAATGCGCAAGGCAAAGGTATAACCTAGGGCATTTCATTTCACCGGTCATAGGTGTGTAGAGAAGTTTATGACCGGATTTAGGATAGATGGCAGTACTATCAAGTAGGGCAAACTTATTTGCATATCGGTCATCTAGTGCCACTCGAGTGATCTAACTTTGCATCGTCGCTAGGATCAAGTGACATGGCAAGTTGAGTGGCTAACATCCTTTGGAAATGATTGTGAAAAGCTAACACACATACACATGATGGTGTGCACTTGGTGGTGTTGGCACATTTACAAAGGAGGTGGTGTTTGCAGGGTTGAGATGGGTTTGGGGTCCCTCTCTATTGCGCATTCGGGGAAATGGAATGCCTATTCTCTATTGCGCCGGATGCAAGTTCTTGTGGTTGGCTTATTGGAGCAAGGGTGAAGAAGTTAGAAGTGAAAATGAGTTGATCGCGAAGATGTTGGCGTCGGTCAACTGATCGGACGCTGGGTCTAAAAGCACCAGACCCTGGCAGGCTGTGTTCGATCAGGCTGACATACGGTGACGTAGAAGCTGGAGTGTGACCGGACGCTGGGCTGCGTCTGATCAAGTGTGACCGGACGCGTCCGGTCGAGGCCGGTACCTTACTGGAAACGACCGGATGCTGGGGGACCAGCGTCCGGTCAGTTGAAGCTGCTATGTCCAGTCAGGTCAAGTGACCGTTGGAATTGGGACACGTGGTCGTCTGCGAGTGACCGGACGCTGAGGTCCAGCGTCCGGTCAACATGACCGGAGCGTCCGGTCAGCCCGACTTTTGCCCAGTGAAGGGGTAACGGCTAGTTTAGCCCTTGGGGCTATAAATAGAAGTGGCTCTCGGCCATGGCAGGTGTTGAGCACCTAAGGGGACTTAGTGTCATGCTTGTGAGTGCTTAGGAGCCCTCCATCTCACACATACTTGATAGTGATCATTCGATTGTGTGAGTGAGCGATTCTAGTGCGATTGCATCATGAGGTTGCATCGAGTGGCACTAGATGATCGAGTTGCAAGCCAGTGGTGCTTGTTACTCTTGAAGGTTGCCACCTCCTAGATGGCTTGGTGGTGGTCTCCGTCGAAGCGCGCAAGAAGCTTGTGCGACGCTCCGGAGAAGTGCTTGTGAGGGGCATTGTGCTCGCCCCGAGGGAGCCGCGAAGAGCAACTCTAGTAAAGCGTGTCATTGAGCTACCCTCACTTCTGGGGTAGGTTCTTGCAGCGCCCGACGTGCGGGCTTAGTGGGTGATGCTAATTAGCCGCCGAACCACCAAGTGAGCGGTCGACACAATGGGGACTAGCGTGTTGGCAAACATGTGAACCTCGGGAGAAAAAATCATCATGTCAACCTTGTTCTTCCTATTGGTTTGCATCCCCATTACACAAGCTTGCAATTACTTTTATACATATTAAGCTTGTGTAGTTGCTCTTGTAATTAGATAGCTTGTGTAGCTTGCTAATTACCTTCTTGCTTGTGTAGCATAGAAGTAGCTCCCTTGCGTGGCTAATTTGGTTTTAGTAACCTTGTTAGTCACATTGCTTAGTTTGTGTCGCTAAGTATTTGCGCTCTCTAATTAGGCATTGGTTGCCTTGTTATTGAGCATTGCTAGTGAGCTTAGTTAGCTTTGTGCTTTTGCTTACTAGCATGTGTAGGAAGCTCTCTTGTTGCTTAAAATACTAGTGGCATAGGTTTGTGTAACCTTGCTCCTAGAATTGTTTAGGAGAGCTCTAGCTAGCTCGACACCTTTGTTGCATAATTGTTATCTTTGCAAGGTGCTAGTGAACATATATAGTGGGGTATAGTCTTGGCTAGACCGATAGTTTTAATTCCACATTTGTATCGGTTAGCCGACGCGATTAAGTTTTAGAAAAGACTATTCACCCCCCTCTAGTCGCCATCTCGACCCTTCAACCACCTACACATGCTAGTTATGGGTTTTGAAAAACATCTCTCCTATGTCACACAAATGCACATTCTAACATATAAAGGGCCTTAGATGCACTTACAAGGCATGTATGTAAATACATACCTTTGCCTTGAGCCCACAAGAATACCTCTAAGTCAGTTAAGCGCGAAACATCGGAACTCCCGACCTATGCTGAAACACCTGACTGTTGGAACTCCCGACTCACGTCGGAACTCCTGACGAACCAACCTAAGAACAACACTTTTATCATTGCTGGGCAAATACCAAACACATCCGGTATTGCCAGACCAGCAAAAAAATCAGTTAGCTCTTTTGTCTTTCAGACACTCAAAACTCACATGGGTTGGCTTGAGCACTTATGAAACATTATCTATCAACATGATGCATCCCTCTTAATAGTATGACATTCCTATTAACTCAATTATAAAGAGTATAAGGAATTTAAACCTTTTGAATTGATCTGTTTCAACCAAAGCCGTGTATTCCACTCTTCATCAAGTGAGGGTGCCAACATGTTGATATTGATCTTTTCACTTGAGCATAGCCATCTTGAGCACGTGACTTGATTCCATTCATCAAATTTGAATAATCTCAAATGTATCAAGTCACTTCCATCAAACACTCTAATAGTGTTTTGATCCTCCACATAAATATGGCCATCATAGCTTGATTAGTACCTCAACTAAATGCAAGTACTTCCTTCTTCACCCTAGCTAGGTTCTTCGGCCGCCAAGCTGTTGCTTGCCCTTCACCCTTGCTTAATACCTTGAAGCCTTTCCTTGCTATCTTCACCATCTCAAGCCATCAAGTCACATCTTGTGCTGAATCATCCATTCATGTATTGTTATCTTTTTCATTTCAATTTAGCAAGCTTCAAATATGAGACCATTCCATATGCAATCCCTCATGCCTCGTTAATTAATTCTTACGAGCTTGCTTTCATATAGTACATGGAAATCCCACAATAAATAAGCCTTTGCATGAATTCCATTTGCATTGTTGTCTTGTGCTTGAACTAGATTGTTTATACAACAACGCATCATTTTGGCTTTCATTAAGTACTTGTGAGATAACCTATTACCTATCCACACTTAGCAAACGGGTTAGACCTTTAATCACATTGTCATTCAATCATCCAAAACCCACTAAAGGTTTAGATGCACTTTCAATAGTAGTAAGGAACAAAGCAAGATTGGTAGCACAAGGCTATACACAAGTTGAAGGTTTTGACTTTGGAGAAACATATGCCCTGGTTGCTAGATTGGAAGCAATTAGAATCTTGCTAGTCTATGCTTGTGCCCACAACATCAAACTCTATCAAATGGATGTTAAGAGTTTATTTCTCAATGGTTACATCAATGAAGAAGTATATGTTGAGCAACCTCCTAGTTTTGAAGATGACAAGAAGCCCGACCATGTGTACAAGTTGAAGAAGGCATTGTATGGCTTTAAGCAAGCACCTAGAGTATGGTATGAGAGATTGAGGGACTTCCTACTCTCTAAAGGTTTCATGATGGGCAAGGTTGACATCACTCTTTTCATCAAGAAGATTGGAAAAGATTTATTTGTGTTGCAAATCTATGTTGATGACATCATATTTGGATCAACCAATAAAGACTTTTGTGATGAATTTGGAAAGATGATGGCTAATGAGTTTGAGATATCCATGATTAGAGAGTTGAGTTACTTACTTGGTCTTCAAATCAAGCAATTGAAGAATGATACTTTTGTAAGTCAAGGCAAGTATATCAAGGACATGGTCAAGAAGTTTGGCATGAGTGATAGTAAAGCCATTAGTATACCAATGGGAACAAATGGCAACTTGGATAGTGATGCAAGTGGAAATATGATGGATCAAAACTTGTATCGGTCTATAATTGGAAGCCTACTCTATGTGACCGCATTAAGGCCAGATGTCATGTTTAGTGTATGTATGTGTGCAAGATTTCAAGCCTCACCAGGAGAAAGTCATCTAAAGGCTACAAAGAGAATATTGAGGTACTTGAAGCATACACAAAATCTTGGTTTATGGTATCTCAAAGGAGCAAAGTTTGAGCTAGTTGGTTACTCCAACTCAGATTATGCGGGATGCAAGGTTGAAAGGAAGAGCACCTTAAGCACATGTCAATTGTTGAGAATATCACTTGTTTCTTGGTCATCAAAGAAGTAAAATAGTGCTGCATTATCAACCGCCAAAGCCGAATACATATCCGTCGGTAGTTGTTGTGCACAAATACTTTAGATGAAGGACACTTTGAGTGATTTTAGAATCAAGTTCAAGAAAGTGCCATTGCTATGTGACAATGAGAGTGCAATCAAGTTAACCAAAAATCTAGTTCAACATGCAAGAACAAAGTACGTTGATGTCCGTCACCATTTCATAAGAGATCACAAACAAAATGGGGACATTTGCATTGAAAGTGTAGGCACCGAAGATCGACTTGCCAATATATTCACCAAGCTATTGGATGAGAAAAGGTTTTGCAAGCTAAGGAATGAGTTGAACATATTGGATTTCTCAAATATGTGTTGATGCATCCCCACTCATATGGCATGCCTCTTCTTCGAGCAATCCAAGGTAAAAGTTGATTGGCATGGCATATATCCTTGCTAAGGACATGTTTAGTGCATCTAGTCATCTTTCACATTTACTAGGCTCATTCATGAAAATCAAATGATTTCGATGTTTATATGGTACCACTATTGCTTCTATGCTTATTTTGGTCTAGTGGTAGCATATGACATGTTTGTGGGCTTGTAAACCTAGTGTTTGATCTAGAAAATGAGCTCTAAGTGTTTAACTCAACATGGTACAAGATAACTCTTATTTGGAGGTGTGAAGAAGCTTGTCCTTGGATGAAACCGAGTTAAATATATTTGGCAAATGATCTAGATTAGACCAAATTTGAGAAAATAATCCTCACCCCATTGATTGACATTGATAATCTCAACCTATCTATATTTTGAACCTTTGTGGTCATTGATGACAAAGGGGGAGAGAAACAAAGATATAAGTGATAGGGGGAGTATTTGACATAGGGGGAGAGATATGACAAAGGAAAGGGATCAATTAAAATGTTAAAATTTTGAGCATACAAGTAGGGGGAGCAAGCTCATGAACTTGTATGGTGCATTTAAATGTGCATTTCATATGTTTGCTTGCATGGTACAAGTTTTAAATTTCAATATCCATACTTGTGGGGTGTATGCTAGTTGTAGGTTTGAATGATGAGATGAAAAACTAGCATGCATAGGTTAAGTAACTAGACTCATGCTCATATTATGAAAACTAGACCCTTACTTCTAATGATGATCTCAAGGGTATTCTAGTTTTTATGTATGTCTAGTTACTAATGGTGCTAAGGATGATATATTGGTGCACTCCGATTGGTATCACGCTTCAAAGGTCCATCTTTTATACCTTCGTATCATTTGGTAGACATTATCTCCTATATTTCCTATCTAAGCATATGTGCAAGCTACAATCCAAACTCTTAGCACATATGTAGGGGGAGCAAATTGCTACCATACGGGGTTCATGAAACTTGTCCATATCCTTTTACACATGGTAAATATGCTTGGGCAAGCAACATAGATTCAATTGAATTTTAATTCATATCTTTGTATAAGGGTTGTCATCAATTACCAAAAAGGCAGAGATTGAAAGCTCTAGTTTGGTTTTGGTGAATTGATGAAACCCTAAGTGCTAACCTAGTTTATCAAAGTGATCATGAGATAGGTAGCACTACTCCAAGTGGTGAAGCAAATGAAGATCATAACATGATGGTGGTAATTCTATGGTGATGATCAAGTGCATTGTAACACCTCGAGTGTTTTAAATACTAAAACCTACCATGTCATCATATGCAACGCAAAGCATTTGGTCTTAGTGAAAACTTTGATATGCATGCACTAAAACAAGTTTACATTTATGTTATAAGTGTTGCCTTGTATGGTTTGGATCAAGTTCAAAGTTTTGTTTGGATTTGGATTTCCGAAAACCCTGATTTTCCAGCGATTTGTTTTACCCCAAAAAACCTAATTCAAAATCGAAGTACATTTTGGGGTTGAGCCTTCAAGCAAAAGTGTAGAGATTGTCGAGTGGTACAAAGTTTCTTTTTGGAGTTTTCAAAGTTGTTTGGAAAAATTTGAAGTAATTTGAAAAGGCATAATTCTTTAAATGTTCCCTTTTTGAATTCAAATTTGCATTTCAAAATGTAGACTGAATTAGGGGGTGGTTATAAAAGCAAAGTTGTTGAACTTTGAATTTTGAACAACTTTTATTTTTGGAGATTTTTGAGTTGTTATACAAATTTGGGAGTAATTTGGAAATTTAGACGAATGGCAATTCTGTAAATACGTTGAACAGTAGCCGCGGGCAGCTGTCACCGCCGACGTGTTTCTCCTGGCTTAAAGTCGTGCCTGTGGCCGCCCTCGGCTTTGCGCTGGCACGGGAAAGGCCCCTGTGTGGCTTCTCCTTGCTTCTGAGCCACTCCATAAGGACTTCACCGTCGCCGTTTTTTGCCGCTCTCCTCCTCTGTTTTCCAGTCGCCATTGCCGCTGCTCCGTCGTGCGTTTGCCATCGCCGTAGTGCCTCCACCATGTCTGCAAAGCTTGTTCTAGCTCCGCCTACTCCTTGCGCACCTAGCCAACTAAGTCTTGGTGCCTAATTCCACCGGGAACCCGTTGTGCGTGCCTTTCTTCCTCGTGGTCGGCAACCTCATTGTCGTGCTTGCGCCGTCGTGGCCAGCGCTCTCCGGTGAGCCGTTGCTCTTGCTCAGTGCACCTCCAGCTTCGCCTTGTTCCTGTGATACTCTATGACCAGTTGATTGCTCCTTTTGTCCACCGGAGCCACCGGAGCACCGTCGTCGCCGTTGCTCGCACCACCGTTGCCGCTGTGACCGTCGACCAGCATCTCCGTTGATCCTTCGACCTTGCTCTTTGCTCCATCACGTTCGGGGTGAGCTGTTGATCCTTCCCAAGCGCTCTGTTTGATCTCTACCGACCTTGTTTCGCCAGCGTAGTGCGGCCGCTCGGCCGTGTCCGCCATGGCCGGCGTTGAGCTAGTATGGAGCCGTATTCAGTGCAAGTAGGGACATTAGTATGTGCGCCTAGTCATGGTGAACGTGTTGGTGTCTTAGCCGTCGCCGTTGGTCTCACCGACGGCGAGAAATCATCGGTCAACACATAGTCGCCGTGGTCAAACGCGGGAGGTAGGGGATGACAGGTGGGACCCCACTGTCAGTGACTCAGCGGTTTGAAAATGAATTTTTCAATTTTTAGAGATGAATGAATAGTGTATGCTTTTGTTATTTTCGTGTAGATTTATTTAGAGCTCCAAAAATTATGAAAATTTTTGTGTGACCTCTCTGTGATGTATATTATTTAGGAAAAATATGAAATGTTATTTTTTAGTACTTTTTTGAATGTGATAAAAATTGCTCAAATAATTAATAAATGAGTTTCCATGATTTTTCTAGGCATATTTATTTATCCAAAAATTATGAAAATTATTTTGCCACTTAGTTATCATGTGATGAACCTTTACAAAAATTTTGAGCTCAATTGAAACAAGTTGATTTATTTCATAATTTTTAATTAAATAATTAATTCATAAAAGCAAATAGTAACCTTTAATGATTTAGGTTTTGATTGAATTTTGGATTGAGTGATGACCTTGGGTCATTAGTTGATAATAATTCTTGGCAATGGAATTTGGTGTTACGAAAAAGGTTTAGTTAGTTTGACTTGTAACTGTACCGTGAAGGAAAGTTGTATTCAAGTTGCTAATTTTTGCATCCATCATCGAGCATCATGTTTTATATTTCACATCATGTTAAACATGGCATTGTTACTATGTGTAGTGAACGAAGGTGAGCACGTGGTAGTTGATCAAGTGGTTGAGGAAGTTAATCTGCCTATTGAGGTCGAGTTTGATAATTGTGGAACGACTCTGGAACCTAACTTTTTCGTCAACGAAGGCAAGCCCCGGATGCATTTAAACCTACCTTGTGATTTACAAATTAATTTTGCTTTTGCTTTTCTTTACTGCATTAAGTGATTAGGAGTTAAGTGAAAACCTAATTGGTGCATTACCAACCTTGTTTTCCCATATCTATGCTGTTACTAGTTTTAATTCATATATGTCTAGTTATGCTTAGCTATGCTTAGAACGATGAAAGTCGGGTGATGACCTATCACCTGCAAGTTTTAAATGAATCTTTGGTTACTTACGATATGGGATTATGGAGTAATAAATCTAGACCAGGCAGACTCAGTGTGTGAGAGCCACAAGACGTGGAGGTCTTGTGAGTAGGTTCTTTCCGCCTATGTCGATTAAGGTCCATCCGTTGTTGAATTGCATGAGGTGAGACTTTATAGTACTAACCACATACTCCGGTAAGCCTTAACTTGGCTATTCTTTTATGAGAATGGCTATTCACACACTGGAAGTGGAGAGATGGCGGGAATAGTGTGTACCCACATGGCAATGGGCTAGATTGGTGGAGTACTATATTCTTGGGTGGCGCGGACCCGTTCTTGTTTTAGAGGATCCGAGGGTAGGTTGATATATGTGAGTCGGGGACCTGCATATGTCGTGTGGTCTAGAATTCCCAGCTGGGTTTTAATCAGTTTGAATCATCATTGCTCCTTAGTTATGGAGACTAAACTCACTGTTCATCATCGTAGTTAAATAACTGGAACTTGAGTAAGGTTTGAGAAAGTGTTGGATATGAAGTTTCATGATCTCATTACAGATTATGTCAGCTTTGTATATGATCTTTTCGATCATAAAAATGTTGATATAAAGAATCTTGTTAAAGAGCTTTTATGCAAAAGAACTTTGATTATTGCTAAAGCCATACCTTGAATCCCTGAGCCTACATTCTTGAGTTCTATCAGTTTTGATTTCAGTTAAGTCTTGTTGAGTACTTGCATACTCAGGGTTCGTTGACCCTTGTTGTAGGTGAGCCTCTTGAGCAGGTCTGTTTTGGACCGTGCTGCATGACTGTTGTTCAATGCGATGACGATAAGTAAATGCGTGGCCCTTGGGCAGGGCAATCTATTTGTGTGTTTGTATTATGTTATAATGCCAGTCCACTACTATGTTTTGTAATAATTATCAAACTTAGTTGTAAGGTTTGAAACTACTATTTTGTAAACTAAATTATTGTAAGACTTCCGCTATTTTACTCTGATGTATATATTTGAATAAACTGTTGTAATACTACAATGACTCTGTAATGGGATCTTGCTCGGAAATTGTGGATGATTCGGGGTTCCCCGAGGACACCCGACAGTCTTCTTAAGTTACCAGGAACATATGCATAGATGTCAAAGGTCATTGGACAGTGACAGGTGCATGTGGGCCCTATAATTTAGGAGGTTCTGCCACATGCTTGGACTTGGAAAAGGAGAAAGAAAAACAAAAGGCTCAAGGCAAAGGTATAAATGGTAGGAGCCATTTTGTTTCGGTGATCAAGACACTTTGCAAGTGTGGTCACATTTAGGTTCGATAGCCATACTATTAAGAGGGGTAAAACTCATATCGAAATGCGGTTATCAAAGTGCCACTAGATGCTCTAACTCATTACATTTGCATTTAGGATCTAGTGGAGTGTTAACGCCCTTGAAAATGTTTGTGAAAACATGCTAACACACATGTGCATAAGGTGATACACTTGGTGGTTGGCACATTTAAGCAAGGGTAAGAAATTTTACCAGTGGAGTGTCCGCCCGTAGAGTGCGGACAGTCTGATGGTGCCACCGGTGACCTGTATAGAAAAGACAGGATTTCACATAATGCACCAAATGCTGGCCTCAACTAGACCGGTGCGTTCAGTCAGTGGAAGCAGTGAAGACGCTAGCGTTAGTCTTCGACCAGACGTTGGGTCACTTTGTGACCGGACGCTGATGGGGTGCGTTCGGTCCTGCTGACATGGCGGCGCACAGAGGAGATAGTAAGTGACTGGACACTGGGTGAGTCCAGCCGGGCATGACCAAACGCATCCGGTCGTGAGTGGAACCTTATTGGAAACGACCGGATGCTGGGGTCCTGCATCTGGTCACCTTGAGCAGCGCGTCTAGTCCCTACTTAAATGTACTGATGACTGTTGAGATCGGGCGATAAGCTTTTGAAGCCAATGACACGTGGCAAGCATCGAGTGACCGGACGCTGAGGTCCTATGTTCGGTCGATATGATCAGAGCGTCCGGTCACCCCAAGCAGTGCCCAGTGAAGGGGTACAATGGCTCTATTTCATGGGGGCTTCTATTTAAGCCCCATGGCCGGCTAAAGCTCACTCTTTTGGCCATTTACATTGACATAGCAACCTTGTGAGGTTAGCTAAAGCCCTCTCACTCATCTCCATCATAGATTCATCAACTTTGTGAGATTGGGAGTGAATCCAAGTGCATTGCTTGAGTGTTTGCATCTAGAGGCACTTGGTGTTTGTGTTTCACTGTGGGATTCGCTTGTTACTCTTGGTGGTTTCTGCCACCTAGATGGCTTGGAGCAGCAAGGATCATCAAGCAGAGGTTGGTGATTGTCTCCGACTCTGATCATGGTGATTGTGAGGGGTTCTTGACCTTTCCTCGACGGAGAGCCAAAAGGTACTCTAGTGAATTGCTCATGGCTTGTGTGATCCTCACCTTGTGTTGGTTGTGTGGCACCTTATTGAGGGTTTGGCGTGTGATGCCAATTAGCGTGTGAACCTCCAAGTGAGTGAATCGCCATAATGAGGACTAGCTTGCCGGCAAGCAAGTGAACCTCGGTAAAAATCATTGTGTAATCATTTGATTCCGAGGTGATTGGTCTTCATTGATATTCATTCTTGTGATTGATTGGCTCACTTCTCAACTTGGTGGTATAACCATCTTGCTCACTCACTTTATATTACCACAAACTAGTTATCAAGCTCTTTAGTATAGCTAGTTGTGAGAGCTTGTTAGTTTGGTTAGTGTGGCTCTTTAGTTAGCATTTGAGAGCACACTAACTTAGTGTAGTGACATAGCCATTGTATGGTTAGAAACTATAGAAACTAGAATTGTGACAGGTGGCTTCAATTTTTAGTACGCGAGTGCAACACTCATTTTGCCTCATAATTATCTAGCCGGTTTGTTAAGTGTTGTTGTAGAAATTTTAATAGGCTATTCACCCCCTCTAGCCATTAGGACCTTTTAGGGCCAGGCCTAGAGGAAGGATGCCATTGTCTTCAGCCATGGCCTCTCCAGCCCTGTTCCTCAATGGTGCGAGTGGCCGCCTTGCTTGCTTTATGCCATAGCTAGAGGACGAAGTATCGACTACTGACCTGTGCAAAGAGATGAAGGAAGAAAAGGAACAGACAAAATCAGAAATAGTCAGACAGATCAAGATAGAAGAAGAGGATTAGGGTTAGGGTTAGGGTTTACCTATGCAATTGGAGCCCGGTGCTGGAGAAGACAATGACCTCCAAGAGAAGACGACACACCGTTAGCAAGGACATCGAGCGGCGGCGGAGGGAAGACAGTAACAAGAACTCATATAATCACCAAGATCTAGAGGGGTCGAGGGCAGAGAGGGAGAGGGAGACGGGAGAGAGGGAGGGTATCAGGGAGGAGGAGAAGGGAGCGGCTCGATGGTGGTAGACGGATCGAATCGAGGTCATCGGAGTCGGGGGAGGTCACCAGAGATGGCGAGGCGAGAGCGAGAGCGACTCGAGAGGGTGGAGCAGCGTGGGTGGGGAATGAGATGACCGAATGATTTAGGGTTTGGTGAGGGAGGAGAGAGGGAGCTGGCGCCGCTTATATACGAAGGGGGAGGTGGAGAGCAGCTGGGCCATCGCCTTGGCCCGTGGGGGAGAGGAGGGGGGCGGAGAGCAGCTGGGCCGTCGCCTTGGGCCGTGGGGGAGAGGGGGAGGCGGGCCGACCCTAAAAAGCTGGGTCGTGTCGTGCCAGCCCACGGGCTTAGGATACGGCCTAGGCACGACCTGCTGTACCGGGCCGAGCTAGCCCGGGCCCGTACGTCATCGGGCCAGGCCGTGCTCATGTCAGGCTAAAAAAGCGGGCTTCGTGCCGTGCCGTCGTGCCTCGGGCTGCATGGACATTTATACTCTCAAAGCTGACTACACAACTTGGAAAACTAAAAATCTATGCCTTCGAGTTAGGAAGAGATCCTAGTACTACAGCTGCGAGTGAAGCAAGGTAGAAAGAAAAAAAATGGCAGGTTAAATAAGAAAAAGTTTATATTAAAAATCTTTCTTCTAGATTTGATGCATAGAACTTTGTATTTAATATAATTAGCATTAGCTTTTCTTTTCTTTTCTTTTTCTAAGAATTACACGGTACAATGTACACGCCCACACACACAGACTCACCCCCTATAAACACATGTATGTAAACCTTATTCCTATGAGCACATTCGAAGGACTAAGCCGATAGATCTTGCGATTTACGAAGTCACCGCAGGCACCTCGCTGTCGACGAGGACGTCGTCTACCACTGAAAGCATAACGCCGATAAATCCTGAAATAAATCTAGGAAAATATAAGCACCCGTGCCAAGTCAAGAACTTGAACCCGGATGGACATGTTTCACTAGAAGGAACCCAACCAACTATCAGCTTTTCTTTTCTTTTTTGTGCACGTAACATAGACTTCCTGTACACCAAACGGATTAACATGACATGGTATGTACATACCTTTTGACTACCTACCATATGCAACGTGTACAAATTATGTACATTAAAATATGCGTGATTTGTATTTTTTTTGTATTTGTTACCACTTTATTAACTTAAAAATAAAAAATATATGTGTTAATATAACATTGTATACATGATGAATTTGCTAGGGAAAAAAGGCTTTATGGTACCCTACCGTAACTGTGTTTTTTTCGCGATCGTGCTCATGCCAACCGTAAACCTTTGTTTAACATTGTAAAGGCATGTTTAAATCGAGGGCGTAAAGTTTTTGAGTATCACATCGAGTGTTATATGGGGTGTCGTATATGATATTTGGATACTAATAAAAAAATAAATTACAGAATTTATCAGTAATCCATGAGACGAATTTATTAAGCCTAATTAATCCGTTATTAGCACATGTGTTACGGTAACACCACATTATTAAATCATAGACTAATTAGGTTTAAAAGATTCATCTCAAAAAATTAGTCGTAAACTATGTAATTAGTTATTTTTTTAAGTCTATATTTAACTTAACCGGCTGTACTGTACGTGCAGGAGGTTGATCGGATGTGCAGCACAGCGGCGCGACGACCGGATTGGCGGGGCGCAAGCTCGTCTGGCCGGCCGGCCGCTTCAGTGACGTGCGGTCCTGCCCCCGGGATCCTGGTGCCACGTTGCCGCTCCCGTCCTGTCCGGCAGGTTGCGTGATACGTTACATCAACCCCACGATTTAGGGGATTTGGATGAATTTTGCCCCCATTGCGAGTTATTTATTTTTTTAATTTATAAATAATCTAAAAGATCAATGGATTTGTTTGAGTTATTATCTTTTAGTAGGTAATAGAAGTACCATAGCATAATTTATTTTTTTAACCTTAGTTTTGTACATTAATTGTTGCAAGGAGGAACTTATTTTTAGGGTGCATTTGCAGCAAGAAACATTTCATATTTCTTAATAAAATCACTAGAATCACTGCCAAATATCACAAATAGTGAAACATTTTAGCGAGAACAACTTGGAACAGATTCTTGTTTTTATACTAATCCACAGAAACACCCAAAACCTGGTTTTTGTTTATTCTAGTTCTAGTTTTAGGAATCTAGCAAGCTAGTCAAATGGTTCTATTAAGTGATTTTGATTCATATACCAGAGAAACATTTATGAAAAAAATCTGGATTTGAAATGACAAGAATTTGAAACCTTGCCAAACGCTTAATCATGCGTAGGCCATGGCAGCGTGTAAGAAGTTTAAGCACGGGCCGCTAGAACTGAAGATGAGTGGGATATTACTTCCTCCGTCCATAAAAGAATGTAATTATAGCGCAGTGTCATAGTTTTGTATTTTAAGTTCAATTAATTATAGATAAAAAAGTATTAATATTTATGATATCAAATAAATATCATTAGATTAATTATGAAATGTATTTTTATAATAAATTATTTTGGAGCCATAAATATGAATAACATTTACTAGAAATTTGGTCAAACATAAACTACTTTTACTGGCACATACACGTAGTTTCATTCTTTTCTGAAATATGGGAGTATTTTAGAAATGTCCACATGCATCTACGGAGTACCAATGAACAGCACGAGTGGCAGGTGCGGATGATCAGCAGCCGAGGACAAGTCCGGTGATATGACAGTCTGGAGACAAAATGAGCGAAGTCCGGTAACCGTATGGAGAAAAGGGAGCTAAGAAAAAAAAGTTGAACATTGCTCTTTATTTATGTGCCTTTGTCCCCTGTAATGCGTGTTGAACATCTCTTTTTATTCATGTGGATTATAACGTGTGTTGGACATCTCTTTTTATTCATGTGCCCTGTAATGCGTGTTGAACATCTATATTTTATTCATGTGAGCTATACTGTTGTTGAACGTACCTTGTAATTCATGCTATTGCAGCTGCTTTGGTGGCACAAATATGTAGAACCAAGAATTTTTGTTATGTTATTATGTCCGCAAGAACATACTAATAGAATACAATATATAAATGCATATATCATATATTGATAGTTTTTCTTGCATTTCATAGTTTACAAACATGAAAAACTCATTAATTACTAGTTACTCGTACATACATTTTTCATAGCACTAGGGTTCTATTGGACATTCCATAATTTACCGCAGGGCTCAGCATCTCTTTGGTCCACCAAAAAGTCAGGTTGTCAAACACCTAGCTTAGGTATGTAGTAAAAACGTGGACCAATAAAATCATATGCCTCACCTAAAAGCTAGGTAAACGACGATTGAGTTCCCATTGGGAGCAGGCTAGTGCTCTTGGTTTGAAAACAGTGTACGCTCTCCATCCTACAAAGAGTCGTATAGGATTCTGAACAGGTCAATTTTTTACGTTCGAGTAAATTTCTAGAAAATATTAGTAACATTTGTTAAAAAAAATATTTAACCATTATACTCTGATAATACCCATTATCATATATTTGGTTAAAGTTAAACTTGCTTGACTTCTTGGTAAATGAGAATGATACCCTTTGTTGGATGGGGGAGTATGTGGTTTTTTGTGACTCTTTCTATCTTCTCTATCATGTAAAACGTATACTTCTAGTGAATTATCTACTACAACATGTGGTGCGGTAGGAGCTTCACCCTTTTGTCAAAGGAAGTAATTGTTACCCCTGAAAGCCACTACAGTCTACAGAGCTACTAAACTCTGTGATGTGGAGGTCAGGTACAAACGTTGAGGATAGAGCTAATGGTTAAGCTAGCGCGTTGGGGAAGCCTTTATTCAGATTGCTAGGAGCTTCTTCTTATAGTAGGTTTTCAAGGCAGCTAGCCATAAGTCAGCTTTTCTATGGATTTGATTGATTGCCTGAATTAGCAACCATAATTTTTTTATTAATTCTTTTAAAGTAAGATCATGTTTGGCATAGCTCCGCTTCACCATTGAAGTTGTTTTTTGTAATAGCTTCATGATTAGCTTTCTTAACGAAGCTAAGCTGTTTTGGATTTTTTTTTGGCAAAACAGCTTTCCTAGGATGAGCCAAATGAATAAAATACCTATAATGCCCCTTGTTTATTTTTTTGTTCACGGTATTCTTTTTTGAGACTTTTACCTACGAGCCATTATAAAAGTTTATATTTCCTTCTCTACCACGGAAATTTTGGCTGCCCCTCTTCAGTCCCTCGCGCAAACTTTTCTGGTCATGTGTGCCACCTCCGTCAGCTCCATGACGTTGAAGAATAGGTTGACCGAACTATGAAGCAAAACAGGATGGAGATAAGACCATTGTGCCCTTGTGAAGCTGTGACTTACGTTGAGTCCCACAAAAGACACCCCTAGTCTCCAACTCCTCATTTCTCGTCTCTCTCGAGCTCCTCTCTCTCTCAAAACCCTAGCCAAAGGAACCAAGGCGGCGGCGAGAAGAGGCGGCGGTGACCAAGCAAATCTACACACGTGAGGAGGGGGGTCTCATGGGGTAGGGATCAAGAGGTTGACCCGCTGGATCCAAGGCCACGTGCAGCAGGGGCCTTGGTTGAGGGTGACCACGAGATCCAAGGAGTCGCCATGGTGGAGCTGGAGGTGCGCCCGGCGTGGCTTTCAGACGGGTAGGCTATTGTCTTCTTCTTCTCTTGTTGTCCTCCATTGTCATGCACTTAGCCTAATTGTGGGTGCTTAGTTTGTTGCCATAGATCTGCCTTAATCGATGGGTGTTCGTATGTAGGATGGACCCCAAAACGAGCTACAGATTAGAAATAAGGATCGTTGCGACAAATTCTCGATGTCGTTGGTTTAGCATAAGCACAGTTGTAGATGTTGACACAACAAATTTCAAGGATATGGTCGAAGACATTGTGGATAAGTACCCTTGTGGTTATGGTGACATTGTTGACATGTTCTACTACTATGGTGAAACCAAGTCCAACATCAAAGTCAGCAGTGACCATAATTTAGTTGCTATGTTTTCCAAAAATACTAGTGCCAAGACCTGCTTGTTGACCTTTGCTTACCATCCTATGGGTACTGATACACCAGTCATTCAACTATGGCATGATTTAGCTGAAATGCCTAACTCCTCTATGCAAGCCTATAACCTAGCTGAGCCTACACCATCACAAGCTTCCACGCAAACACCAGCTTCAACCCAAACTCAAGCTTCCTCTCAAACAACAGCAACCACTGATGATGACAACTACCTAAACAATCCTGAGCCATAGAATGAGCACGTGGGTGTGGATGAGGAGGGCATGTACCTAGAATTAGAGCCACAGACCAAGGGTACTGAAGCATTTGAGGAGGATGTACCTATTTCTGACTCTGAATGTGAATCTGATTTTGATGATGACTATGAGGAGGATGAGGCAGATGAAATGGTCAAAGATAAAGTTCCACTTAGTAATCCTGAAATAGTGTATGACAAAAATGACACCAATCACAGTAGGCAGCATCTATGAAAACATGTCTTGTTTTAAGTTGGCTTTGGCTACACATGCAATCAGAAATGAGTTTGAGTTTAACATAGAGAAGAGTGATCCAGGAAGGTACAGGGCCTACTGTAGTGCCAAAATTGATGGATGTAGGTGGAGGATTCATGCATCTACAACTGTAGACAACTTAACAGTGAAGGTAACTCTTGCCATCTTTCTTTTTTTGTTGATTTACTTATAATTGGTGTGACATATTTGTAGGTGAAGAAGAACTCATATCCTCATGAGTGTCAGAGCACAAGAAGAGGTGGTAAAGTGAAGTGTGCAACCAAGTTTTGGGTTTGTGAAAAGGTGAAGGACTGGGTATTTGAGAATCCCAGGGTGTCAGCTATGGAGCTGCAGAAGAGGATCAAGGATGAATTCAAGGTGGTTGTGCCTTACAAGAGAGTATATAATGGTAAGGAACTAGCTCACAGCCAATTATTTGGAGATTGGAAGTCTAGTTTTGATAATCTGTATAGGTTCAAGTTGCAAATTGAGGAATCTTGTCTAGGTAGCTTTGTAGTTATTGATCATCATACCATTAATAACAAGATTAGATTCAATAGATTGTTCTTTGCCATGAAGCCATGTATTGATGGGTTTCTTCAAGGCTGTAGGCCATACTTGTCAGTTGATAGTACATTTCTCACGGGCAAGTTTAGAGGTCAACTATGTGTAGCCTGTGCAGTAGATGGGCACAACTGGATGTATCTAGTTGCAGTTGGAGTCATAGATTCAGAAACAAATGAGAATTGGATATGGTTCATGGAGAGACTAAGAGATGCTATAGGGAGTCCACCAAGTCTGACCTTCTATACTGATTGTTGTCAAGAAGTGATGGCCAGTGTGAGTGAGGTATTTCCTAATGCAGAGCACAGAGAGTGTATGTGGCATCTTGTTCAAAATTTTAAGAAAAGGTACCATGGAAAGGTGTTTGATGATCATTTGTGGGCATCATCTTACAGTTGGAACTCATACCTTTTTGAGAAACACTGGTTAGCAATGGCAGCAGCTAAGCCAACAGCTATGGTTTATCTATAGCAGAACCATAAGAAGCTTTGGACCAAAAGTCATTTTGGAGTCACATCTAAGATAGACTATGCCACAAATAATTTAGCTAAGAGCTTCAACAACTAGATCAAAGGTGAAAAAGACAAACATTTGGATGACTTACTTGATACAATTAGACATAAGTTATTAATCAAATGGAACCATAGAAGGAAGATTGCAAGGTAGATGTAGGGCAAGATATGTGGTAGAACCTCCTAAGAAATTGGGCCCACATGCACCTATCATTGTCTTAACAGACCTTGGATAGCGCTCATGAGTTCCCAACAACTCAACAGGTCTGTCGAGTGTCCTTAGGAAAACCCGAATCATCCACGATTCTCTTTTCAAACAGGATCCCAATCACAGACATTGCAGATTACAATAGTTTATTCAAATATATACATCAGAGTAAAGATAGCGGAAGTCTTAAGATAACATAGTTTACAAACCAGTTGTTTTCAAACTTACAATACCATAAGTGTCATACAACCATAGTAGCGGGATAATATTACATTAACTTTATTTATCATACAAACTAGTGCCTTGTCCAAAGGCCATTCATCACTCCTCATCGTCATTGACTTCAAACATAGACATGCAGCAGGGACCAAAACAAGCCTGCGCATGCGACTCACCTGCAACAAGGGTTAACAAACCCTGAGTATAAAAGTACTCAACAAGACTAACCTGACGTAAAGGGGTGTAAGACTTTTAGGGATGCAGGGTTTGGGGCAAGGTAAGATGTAGCAAGATTCAAAATCCTTTGCCAAAAGCTTACTATTCTTATCCTATTTTCAAATTTTACCCCTAAGTCCTTTTAGTTCATTATCTCAAACTAAATGTACTTTTCCCATATTCCATTCCTTCTCATTCCATTCTTTTCTCATATTTTAGTAATTCACCAGTCCTATATTGCTTCTGTAATGAATCGAGTCTCCATATCCGCGGAGCACCGGCAATTCAAATTGATTCAAGTCCTAGCTGGGGATTCCTTATCACACGACATATGTAGAACTTAATCTTGCATATATCAACCTCGCTATCAGATCCTCCTATACTAAGCCATCTCCACGCCACCCGAGAGCACAGCACACCTCAAATCCGGCCACATTCCAGCCATGAGGGTACACGCTACTCCCACCATCTCTCCACTCCTAGTGCGTGGGCATTCGTCTTAGTATTGGATTAGCCGCAGTAGGCTTACTGGAGTATGTGACCAGTACTACAAAGTGTCTCGTTCAGAAGATCCACAATGAGTGGCCTTTAAGCGACATAGTCGGCAACATTACCCAACATTCAAGATAAGTCACCCGACTAGTCTCTAGTTCATTCTACCTTCTTTGTTTCTTTGGCCAGTATGCCATCTTTGATTGTATCAAAACTTTTACTTTGAAAGCCTACCATAAAGCATACTAAGCATTCTACGCCTTTGTAAAAGAAAACATCTTCAAGGATGGTAAACAATTAACAAGGTAGACAATGCATCAAGTAGGTAACATTTGAATAAATCAACTTAATGCAATAGGTAACATAGGTGATAAACATTTCAAAGTAAATAAGGTAAGGGTTTAATGCATAAACCGGGGCTTGCCTTCGTTGATGATCTTAGGTTCTGGATCAGTATCACGATTATCGAATCCCGTGACAACCGGGGATTCTTCCAGAACTTGCTCAACTAGAATCGTTTCACTCTCGGGTTCTACACGAAACGATAGCATATGCTTTAACATGATGATAATGTAAACATGATGCTTTCACGGTACATGAAATGTAAAAACACCCCGAATACGATTTTCCTTCACGGTACAGTTGCAAGCCAACAAAACCAACTTACAATCCTACTGTCAAGAACCACACATGTGACTTGACCAAATGAATCTTGAAACTCTACTAGTCATAAAACATGACCAAAATAAGATTCAACACTAATCAAACACTTAGGGTTTGCTTTTATTTATTTTTGAATTAATTTGGAAATAAGCCCAAAAATGAACTTGTTCCAAATGACCTGAAAATTTTATGTAAGCTTCCTCATGACAAATTAGTGTACCAAAACAAATTTCATAATTTTTGGAATTATACAGTGACCTACAAAAATCATGAAAATTGTATTTATCAATTAATGGACTGAATATTTGAACATTAAAAATATATTCAAATTTCAAGTTTCAAATTTTTGAACCATACTAGAGCATGTAAAGAGGCTACACACAAAATTTCAGAATTTTTGGAGCTATGATTATTTTCCTACAAATTTCCAAAGATTCAGCACTATTCAAAATCAGAAAATAACAAAACTCACTATTCTCTCTCTTGCTCTCACTGACAGCCGGCCCCCACCTGTCATCCCCAACCTTGGGCATTGACCGTGGCTGCGACGGCGCTGACCGGCGCAAACTCACCGACGGTGAGCCCAACAGCGATGGCCAAAGCACTAACATGTTCACAAGAGCTAGACGCATCGATTAGTGGCACTTTGGAGGTCGATTACGACATGGAACAAGGCTAACACCGGCCATGGCGGACGCGGTGGCACGGCAATGTTACACCGGCGAAATAAGGCCAGTAACGGTGAAACAGAGAGTTCAGGAAGCATTAGTGGCTCACCCTGATCGTGTTGAAGCAACAGGCGAGACCGGAGAAGCTACGGTGACGCGTTTCGACGGTGACCGGGATCACGGCGGAGCGGACCTCGTCGATGACATCGTTTTGGCGACTGCAGTGGGCAAAACGAGTAGGCAAGAGTGGAATGAGCACTACAGCATCGCGACGAAACTAGAGAGCCAACAATCAAGGGCAACGGCTCACCGGATGAGGCTAGCCACGGTGAATCGACATTTCCATTGAGGTCGCCGGCCGCGAGGAAGATGAACGTGTACAGCGAGCTCTCGGTGAAATCAGGCAGTAGCAACAGCTCGGTCAGATGCGTAAGGAGCAGGCGAAACTGGAACACGGCTTTTCTGGGGCTAACTTGCGCTGAGGAGGCAAGGGAAGCTCGCCGGAGTCAATACGGCGGCGTCGGGAAAGCAGAGAGAAGGAAGAAATGTGAACGGCGTCGACTGGGTCTTATAGCTCGGCCTGGAGCGTGCGGACTCGACACGCAGAGTGCTCCCCATGCCAGCGTGAAGCCAAGGGCGGTCGTAGACACGCCTGGAAGGCCGGAGAAAGGACGCCAGCGGTGAGGCGGTGACGCCCTGTAGTTATCTGAATTTTTGAAATAATTACAGATTTGCCACTGAGTTCATTTTATAAATTACTCCCAATTTTTCTAAAGAAGTTGAAAATCTCCAAAAATAAAAGTTGCATAACTTTTCAAACTCTACAACTTTGCTTCAAGGAACATTTTCAAATTCTGCCTCCATTTTGAAATTTGAATTTGGGGTACATTTGAGTATTTGAATCTTTTCAAAATTACTCCAAATTTTATATGTAAACTTGAAAAACTTTGAATACCAAAGTTGATCCTTATAAAATGTACTTCAACTTTGCTTTTTGCCTCAACCCCAAATTCCAAATGAATTATGAATTAGTCAAAAGGGGCAAAAATGACTTTTGTGATTTGAATTTGAATTCAAATCTGATTTGTTTTCCCTTTTACTTTAACTTTGATTTTTGACCAGTAACATGGCCTGTTAGGGTTATTTGAGTCAAATGACACATGACCTCATATGATCACATGAAATTTGACCCTTGTGGTTATGATCTTTATTTAGGGTTTTGAATCACATCACATGAAATAACAATGTTATGAAATAAAGCTTATTTAGTGAATGCATTTAAAATTTTCTACTTTATGAATGCTTTGCAATGCATATGATGACATGGCAAGTTTTAGTGTTAGGTCAAAACACCAGAGGTGTTACAACCCTTCCCCCTTAAAGAAATCTCATCCCAAGATTTAAAACTTAAGGCTAAGTAACGGAAAAGGAAATGTGTCAAGCTAACACATCAGAACTTTATTCAAAAGGCTAGTGAGGGGGTTTTTCATTCTGTTGACAAATGAGACAAGTTACAATATAGACAAGGTATTGCAACTAGATAGAAGTGAAGAAGTCAGGAAAGTTTTCTTCTAAGTAATCCTCGGACTCCCAAGTAGCTTCATCTTCAGTGTGTTGATTCCATTGTACTTTATAGAACTTGATTGTACATCTTCGAGTGACTCGATCTTTCTGATCTAAGACTCTAATGGGGTACTTAGCATAAGTCAAATCAGGTTCTAGTTCTACATTACCAAAGTCGATCACTTGGTTAGGTACTTGAAGACACTTCTTTAGCTGAGATACATGAAAGATATCATGCACAGCTGACATGTGATTTGGTAGCTTGACGCGATAGGCAACCAGTCCACATCATTGTTGGATTTGAAAAGGACCTACATAACGGGGCGCTAACTTTCCCTAAATCCCAAAATGATGAACTCCTTTCATCGGCGATACCTTGAGGTAGACATGATCTCCCACTTTGAATTCTAGCGGTTGTCTCCTCTTATCAGCATAGCTTTTCTATCGGGATTGAGCTACCTTCATATTAGCTTGTATAAGTTTAATCTTCTCTTCAGCTTCCTTGACCACATCCGGTCCAAAGAACCAATGTTCTCTAGCTTCTGACCAATTTAAAGGTGTTTGACATCTACGACCATACAGTGCTTTGAATGGTGCCATTTTAATGCTCTCTTGATGGCTATTGTTATATGAGAATTCAGCTAAAGGAAGGCATTCATCCCATTTAGTACCATAGGACAGGACACATGCTCTTAACATATCTTCAAGAATTTGATTTACCCTCTTAGTCTGTCCATCTGTTTGTGGATGATAAGCAGAACTATGAATAAGTTTAGTTCCCAAAGACTCATGTAGGCTTTTCCAAAACTTGGATATGAACAATGACCCTCTGTCAGAGACAATGGTCTTGGGTGCTCCATGCAGACTAAAGATTCTATCAAGATAAAGCTTTGCATACTGCTTCACTCGATATTTATCTGTGACTGGTAGGAAGTGAGCTATCTTGGTTAGGCGATCAACAATAACCCATATTGAATTGTAGCCTGTAGATGTCCTGGGAAATCCCACGATGAAGTCCATACAGATATCTTCCCACTTCCAAGATGGAACTGGCAAAGAATGTAATGGACCTGCAGTCTTCGTATGAACCGCTTTGACTCTCTGACAAATATCACATTTGGCCACATATTGAGTTATTTCTATTTTCATTTTGGTCCACCAATATCTCTTTCTCAGATCATGATATATTTTGTTGCTACCCGGATGAATGGAGTATCTCGTAGAATGAACTTCATCAAGAATCTGCTTTCGCAGCTCCAAATTCTTGGGCACTACCAATCTATCCTTGAACCATACGACATCTGATTCATCAATCTTGAAACATGTTGGTCTTCCAGATCTAACTTTATCCTTGATATGGGCTATGCCCTTACTTTTCCATTGAGCATCAATGATCTGATCTTTGATAGTGGATTCAATTGCAATATTGGACATAGAATCTTGTTCTATGATTTGTAAATTCAGATGCTCCATCTCTTGACACAATGTTCGTTGCATAGGTTCTACAACTAAACAATGACAATGACTCTTGTGACTCAGGGCATCGGCAACCACATTAGCCTTGCCCAGATGATAATGCACTTCTAAGTCATAATCTTTGATAAGTTCTAACCATCTTCTTTGCCTCATATTCAACTCTGACTGAGTGAAGATGTATTTCAAACTTTTGTGATCTATATAGATATGACATATATTATCCAATAAATAATGTCGCCAAATCTTGAGTGAATGAACAATGGCGGCTAATTCAAGATCATGGTGGGGTAATGTTCTTCATGCTTCTTGAGTTGTCTAGAAGCATACGCTATGACTCTGCCTTCTTGCATAAGAACACAGCCAATACCAATTCCAGATGCATCATAATAGATGTCAAACGGCCTCTCGATATCAGGTTGTGCTAATACTGGTGTAGTTGTCAGCAACTTCTTCAATGTCTAAAAGGCCTTCTCACAATCTGTTGACCATACAAACTTAGTTTGATTTTTCAACAGTCCAGTAATTGCCTTCACAATTCTAGAGAAGTCAGGGATGAACCGACAATAATATACTACCAACCCCAGAAAACTACAAACTTGATGAACAGTTGTAGGTGCTTTCCAGTTAAGGACTTCTTCTACCTTGCTCGGATCAACTGCTATACCTTCAGCAGATAACACATGACCTAGAAATTGTACTTCCTCCAACCAAAATGCACATTTACTGAATTTGGCATATAGTTGGTGATCTCTTAATCTTTGTAGAACAATGCAGAGATGTTCCGCATGTTCCTTTTTGCTCTTAGAATAGATAAGGATATCATCAATGAACACCACTATAAACTTATCTAACTCGGGCATGAAAACTAAGTTCATAAGGTACATGAAATAAGCCGGGGCATTGGTCAGCCCAAAAGACATGACTAGATACTCATATAGACCGTATCGGGTAGTAAACGCTGTCTTCGGCATATCTTCTCGTCTGATCTTAATCTGGTGATAGCCTGATCTCAAGTCTATTTTTGAGAACACCTTAGCTCCCACAAGTTGATCAAAAAGCAAATCAATTCAGGGTAAGGGGTATTTGTTCTTTATGGTGACTTCATTTAACGGCCGATAATCAACACATAACCTTAAGGTTTGGTCCTTCTTCTTCACGAAGATAGTAGAGCATCCCCAAGGTAATGAACTGGGTTGAATGAAACCCTTGTCTAACAACTCTTGTAGTTGCATTTTTAATTCTGCTAGTTCTTTGGGTGGCATCCTATATGCTCTTCTAGACACTAGTGTTGTTCCTGATTTCAGATCAATTCTGAACTCTACATCTCGGTCTCGTGGCAGACCAGGCAGATCATTGGGAAAGACATCCATAAACTCACATACCACTGAAATTTTCTCGGCTCCTTCAACAATAGTTGCACAGACTATTTCCACTGTACTCTTAGGAAAGGGAAGTTGGATGAGAAGTTGAGTCTTGCTGCCAGGTGCATTTACCCTTATAGTTCCATGCAGGACATCTATGATAGCCCCATGTTGAGTTAACCAATTCATACCAAGGATCACATCTATATCTTGATCCTTTAATATCAGCATATTGGTAGGGAACTCATAACCCCCCAAATCAATAGGTACATGCTGAACTACCTCCCTTGTATAGATTCGTCCCTCGGGCGACTATATATGATATGGTTCTTTTGTTTCCCCAATAGCTATCCCATGCTTCACAACAAAAGTACGATTGATGAATGTATGGGATGCACCAGAATCAAATAAGGTAATTGTAGGATGCTTAGCAATGGGAAACATACCCATCATTACTGGTTCTCCTTCTAGAATAGATTCCACTTGAGTATAGAAGACCCTTCTAGTTTTCTTCTCAGCCTGACCCTTCTGATTATTCTGAGCATTACCCTTGTACTGATTCTGAGCTTGATTAACAGGGGCTTTGGGTGCATCAGGATTGTTCTTCCTGGGATACGGACATTCTCGAGAAAAATGTCTAGGTTTACCACAATTATAGTATGGATAATTGTGATTCTGGGGAGTAGCATTGCGGTTTGCATTATTTGTATTATTCTGCTGCTGCGGTGCTTGATGAGGGTAAGGCGTATTAGTTGCAGGGCGAATAAAGATTTGCTGCCTGCCTTGGCCTTGTTGTGGGCGGAATGGTGCACGACCATGATTCTGAGGATGGTAGACTATCTTCTGACGCTTGCCACTGGATGATCCAAAAGCAGATATTTTCTTTTTCTTCGCCTCCTTGTGTCGGCGGTAATTCTCCTCTGAAGCGATAGCAATGTTGATTGTCTCATGGTAAGTTGCGTTACCACAAGTTGCCATCATGGTCTGAAGTTTAGTGTTCAGGCCTCTAAGAAAATGATTCTTCTTCTTCTTGTCAGTATTCACATACTCTATAGCATACTGCAACAGGTGATTGAAGCGCCCAACATAGTGCATCACCGGGTACTCTCCTTGCTTAAGAGCCAAAAACTCTTCTAACTTCATGGTCATCACTCCATCTAGAATATAGTGTGCCCTAAAGGCATCCTTGAACTCCCTCCAATTGATTTGGTGACCAGTGGGTTGTACTGCTACCAAATTTGCCCACCAGGCACCAGCAGCTCCTTGGAGTTGTTGTGCCGCAAACCTAGGTTTCTGAACCTCGGTACAGTGAATCAGCTCAAACTTTTGCTCTATTATCCTAAGCCAATCGTTAGCTTCTAAAGGTTCTTCTACCTTAGAGAACACCGGTGGACATGTGTCAGTAAAATCAACATAGGTTGACTTGTCATTTCCGTTATTACGACGACCACGATTAGGGTATGGTGCCTGTTGGTTCTATACCAATTCCCTTAACAACCTAGCATTCTCTGTCGTTGCATTGATGAGTGCGGCTATGGCATCTGCCATAGTCGAAGGCATTGGTGGAGGATTTGGGCACTCATCATCGTCATGCGAGCCACTAGCACCAGTTCGGGTGATAGGATGAGGCATCTGTTAGAGAAACACGTTTACTTACATTATTCTCTATTGAAAGCATTAAAAAGGTTTCATGCTACAAAGGGTTACTTATTTAAATTACATGTCTTGTATCCCACAAGACAACCCTGGTTTTTCTAGGAAAACAGTAAAGGAACTATTACTACTCCGAGCTCTCAGTCATCGATGTCCATGCCCATATCGGATGAAATCTCATCTTCATCTGAGAAGTACACTAACTCCCCAGGATCCTCCTCTTCTTCATTCACGACTTCTCCTAGATCTACAATCATTTCTTCATCTGTAACTACACCATCCCCATGAGGAGGATGAAGTTGAGCGTACAGCAGGTGGACATTCTCATGAAGAATGGCATTGTCCATCTCCAGGTCTTCTACGTAGAACTCCAACTCATGGACGCGTTCATTGGCCGTATCCTCTCGTGTCCAGGCTTCATTCCGCAGCTCCATGGTCATGGTGATGCCCCTTTGCATTTTTGCCAGCTCTTCTTGATCTTTGGCATGAGCTCGATGAAGAGTGTTGAGCTCCTTGGTAAGGTTCTCGATGTTGGCGGGGTTGCTTGAAGATCCTTCATCTCCTAGCTTCTTGGAACTTCCTTCACCAATCTCATGGTTTCTTGGTGCCAACTGATGATGAGGGATTCCATGAGGTCTGGTGGACTTGCGTGCGGTCACCTTGGTCTTAGCCATAGCCTGTAGGATTTAGGGTAGGATTATAAGAATAGCTTGAGAAAAATGGAGGTTAGCAAGAATGGGATTGACATTACTTACCCAACCACTTCTTAAGGGGAATTATTATGCAAGGTGTTAACAAACCCTGAGTACAAAAGTACTCAACAAGACTAACCCGACGTAAAGGGGTGTAAGACTTTTAGGGATGAAGGGTTTGGGGCAACGTAAGATGTAGCAAGATTCAAAATCCTTTGCCAAAAGCTTACTATTCTTATCCTATTTTCAAATTTTACCCCTAAGTCCTTTTAGTTCATTGTCTCAAACTAAATGTACTTTTCCCATATTCCATTCCTTCTCATTCCATTCTTTTCTCATATTTTAGTAATTCACCAGTCCTACATTGCTTCTGTAATGAATCGAGTCTCCATATCCATGGAGCACCGGCAATTCAAATTGATTCAAGTCCCAGCTAGGGATTCCTTATCACACAACATATGTAGAACTTAATCTTGCATATATCAACCTCGCTACCAGATCCTCCTATACTAAGCCGTCTCCACGCCACCCGAGAGCATAGCACACCTCAAATCCGGCCACATTCCAGCCACGAGGGTACATGCTACTCCTGCCATCTCTCCACTCCTAGTGCGTGGGCATTCGTCTTAGTATTGGATTAGCCAAAGTAGGCTTACCGGAGTATGTGACCAGTACTACAAAGTGTCTCGTTCAGAAGATCCACAATAAGTGGCCTTTAAGCGACATAGTCGGCAACATTACCCAACATTCAAGATAAGTCACCCGACTAGTCTCTAGTTCATTCTACCTTCTTTATTTCTTTGGCCAGTATGCCATCTTTGATTGTATCAAAACTTTTACTTTGAAAGCCTACCATAAAGCATACTAAGCATTCTACGCCTTTGTAAAAGAAAACATCTTCAAAGATGGTAAACAATTAACAAGGTAGACAATGCATCAAGTAGGTAACATTTGAATAAATCAACTTAATGCAATAGGTAACATAGGTGATAAACTTTTCAAAGTAAACAAGGTAAGGGTTTAATGCATAAACCGAGGCTTGCCTTCGTTGACGATCTCAGGTTCTGGATCAGTATCACGATTATCGAATCCCGTGACAATCGGGGATTCTTCCAGAACTTGCTCAACTAGAATCGTTTCACTCTCGGGTTCTACACGAAACGATAGCATATGCTTTAACATGATGATAATGTAAACATGATGCTTTCATGGTACATGAAATGTAAAAACACCCCGAATATGATTTTCCTTCACGGTACAGTTGCAAGCCAACAAAACCAACTTGCAATCCTACCATCAAGAACCACACATGTGACTTGACCAAATGAATCTTGAAACTCTACTAGTCACAAAACATGACCAAAACAAGATTCAACACTAATCAAACACTTAGGGTTTGCTTTTATTTATTTTTGAATTAATTTGGAAATAAGCCCAAAAATGAACTTGTTCCAAATGACCTGAAAATTTTATGTAAGCTTCCTCATGACAAATTAGTGTACCAAAACAAATTTCATAATTTTTGGAATTATACAGTGACCTACAAAAATCATGGAAATTGCATTTATCAATTAATGGACTAAATATTTGAACATTAAAAATATATTCAAATTTCAAGTTTCAAATTTTTGAACCATACTAGAGCATGTAAAGAGGCTACACACAAAATTTTAGAATTTTTGGAGCTATGATTATTTTCCTACAAATTTCCAAAGATTTAGCACTATTTAAAATCAGAAAATAACAAAACTCACTATTCTCTCTCTTGCTCTCACTGACAGCCGGCCCTCACCTGTCATCCCCAACCTCGGGCATTGACCGTGGCTACGACGGCGCTGACCGGCGCAAACTCATCGACAGTGAGCCCAACAGCGACGGCCAAAGCACTAACATGTTCACAAGAGCTAGGCGCATCGATTAGTGGCACTTTGGAGGTCGATTATGACATGGAACAAGGCTAACACCGGCCATGGCGGACGCGGTGGCACGACAATGTTACACCGGCGAAACAAGGCCAGTAACGGTGAAACAGAGAGTTCAAGAAGCATCAGTGGCTCACCCTGATCGTGTTGAAGCAACAAGCGAGACCGGAGAAGCTTTGGTGACGCGTTTCGACAGTGACCAGGATCACGACGGAGCGGACCTCGTCGACGACAGCGTTTCGGCGACTGCAGTGGGCAAAATGAGCAGGCAAGAGTGGAATGAGCACTACAGCATCGCGACGAAACCAGAGAGCCAACAATTGAGGGCAACGGCTCACCGGATGAGGCTGGCCACGGTGAATCGACATTTCCATTGAGGTCGCCGGCCGCGAGGAAGATGAATGTGTACAGCGAGCTCTCGGCGAAATCAGGTGGTAGCAACAGCTCGGTCAGATGCGCAAGGAGCAGGCGAAACTGGAACCTGGCTTTTCTGGGGCTAACTTGCGCTGAGGAGGCGAGGGAAGCTCACCGGAGTCAAGACGGCGGCGTTGGGAAAGCAGAGAGAAGGAAGAAACGTGAACGGCGCCGACTGGGTCTTATAGCTTGGCCTGGAGCGTGCGGACTCGACACGCAGAGTGCTCCCCGTGCCAGCGTGAAGCCAAGGGCGGTCGCAGACGCGTCTGGAAGGCCGGAGAAAGGACGCCGGCGGTGAGGCGGTGATGACCTGTAGTTATCTAAATTTTTGAAATAATTATAGATTTGCCACTGAGTTCATTTTACAAATTACTCCCAATTTTTCTAAAGAAGTTGAAAATCTCCAAAAATGAAAGTTGCATAACTTTTCAAACTCTACAACTTTGCTTCAAGGAACATTTTTAAATTCTACCTCCATTTTGAAATTTGAATTTGGGGTACATTTGAGTATTTGAATCATTTCAAAATTACTCCAAATTTTATATGTAAACTTGAAAAACTTTGAATACCAAAGTTGATCCTTATAAAATATACTTCAACTTTGCTTTTTGCCTCAACCCCAAATTCCAAATGAATTATGAATTAGTCAAAAGGGGCAAAAATGACTTTTGTGATTTGAATTTGAATTCAAATTTGATTTGTTTTCCTTTTACTTTAACTTTGATTTTTGACCAGTAACATGGCCCATTAGGGTTATTTGAGTCAAATGACACATGACCTCACATGATCACATGAAATTTGACCCTTGTGGTCATGATCTTTATTTAGGGTTTTGAATCACATCACATGAAATAACAACGTTATGAAATAAAGCTTATTTAGTGAATGCATTCAAAATTTTCTACTTTATGAATGCTTTGTAATGCATATGATGACATGGCAAGTTTTAGTGTTAGGTCAAAACACCAGAGGTGTTACAAGATACTTCCACACATTGTGGACAAGCTGAAGAACAAAGGAAGAACCTAGATATTGATGTCATAACTAGCGGCGATGGCATTGCAGAGTTGTGTGTAAGAGGAGGATCAAGCTTCAGATTTGTTGTGAATTTGGACCAAAGGACTTGCACTTGTAGGGCTTGGCAGGTTTTAGGCCTATCATGTAAGCATGCACTGGCCTACATCACTAGCATAAGTAGAGAGAAAATTGAAGACCATGTGGACAACTACTACTCAGTGCAGAAGTTCAGGTCAGCTTATGAGGGTATCATCCCTGCCATTCCTAATAAGTCCATGTGGCCCAAATCTGATCATGGCTTCTTCATGCATCCACCTCTTCTCAAATCAACTGCTGGTAGAAGGAGGCAGACAAGGTTCAAAGCAGGTGCTGAAGGTGGCAACAAAGGTAATAAAGGCAGGCACTAGTGCCCTATTTGCCATGAATATGGGCATCACTGGTACACTTGTAAAGATGGAGATCCTACAGACATTGCAGCAATGCTTGCTGATAGGTGAGATTCTTTGTTTTAGATTTTTGTGTTGGGTTGTATGTGACATACGTATTAGTACTGACAGTTTGTATTTATCTATTGCAGGGGACCACCTAAAAGGAAGAAGAAAAAGGCAACCCCAGCCTCAACTGAAACAAGCATTGTTCCTGTTCCTACCAGAATGGTGTTCCCTAGTTTGCCCCCTGGTACAACTGCCACAACTGAAGCAGCTGCTGGAAATAAGTGAAAAACAACAACAGCAAGTTCTAAGAAATCAAAGAGCTCATTCTCTACCTCAGCAGCTTCAATTAGGTAGGCTCATGTTCTTTACATTTTCCTTGTACTACAGGTTTATAAGTCAACTAACCCAATACTTTTTTGCTTTAGAAGATCTGGAACAGGCTCCAACCAGCTAGAAACTAGAAGCCCGCAGCATGTGCCTTTTTGAGCATTTTGTTCTCTGCTAGCCTGGAGCTAGAACCTCAGCATGTCCACACTGCTGACGATATCAACACAACTGAGAACAAAGGGAGACCCAAGACAACAGTGAATAAGAAAAAAGTAGAAAAGTAACACAATAGAGACAGTCCTGCTATGAATACAAGAGCCAAGGTATCTACAACTCTAGATAGTCCTACTATAGCTACCAGAAGCAAAAGGAAGCTTGACATTTAGTTGTTGTCTGTGGGATGACTCAAAACTCTAGATATTTTGTAACTCATGTGGTCTGTCTATTGACCATAACCTGCATTTTGTAAGAGCAAAACAGTGGTCTGTGCATGACTAAAACAATGGTCTGGTCTATGTCATGACCAAAAACAATGGTCTGGTTTATGTCATGACTGGTTTGTGAAATGTTGTTATGGTTTGTGAAATTTTTGTAACTGGTTTATTAAATTTGTTGTTCTGGTTTCTGAATCTGTGTAACTGGATGTCAATTAATGACATGCTGCAACTGAGAGAAAATGCATAGCCCATTTTATCCCGCCAAAATGCTAGACTCCCGTGTGGCGTCAAGGGCAAGTGGAAAATTTTGCCTCTGACGCCTTGACACAGGGGGTAAAAGGGTCATTCTATCCCTCCATTACCGGCCGTCACGCTTTAAACTGACGGAAGTGGCACACATGATCAAAAAAGTTTGTGCGAGGGACTGAGGAGGGGCAGCTAAAATTTATGTGGCAGAGAAGGAATTAGAAACTTTTATAATGGATTGTAGGTAAAAGTCTCTTCTTTTTTCCCTCGCACGTTGTCTTCCTGGCGTCCGCAGCCGTAGATATGTCTGTGCCCAAGCTGCCCCGCGCGCCCACCGGCTGTGCACGAGCCCGCGGCATCGGCCGACGGCGCCGCCCGTGCCTCCCCGGAGGCCATACCCCAGCGGCTACGCGCCCTAGCAGCCGTGTGCCCCGGTGGGATACGCCGCTCGCGCCTCCCGATCTGCTCCCCGCACTCCCGATGGGGGCCAAGCCTGCACCTTCGGCTAGGGCCAAGCTCGTGCCTGGCGGCGGCCGAGCTCGTCCTCCCGGCGACGAGGGTCGTGCTCGTGCCCGGCGGCGGCCGAGCTCGAGCTCCCGGCGAGATCTCCGACCAGAAGCGTCGCATATGGGGGTATCTCTAGGGGCACCGGCGGGGCGGGGCCGCCGTCCAGGCCGCTTGCGCCGCCGACGAGGCCATGTCCGACTCCTCCGACAGCCTCCGCGGGTGGTGCATGACAACGTCAGCTTCGACCTATCCCGGCAAGGCCACGCTCGCGACTAGTGGCGGCCGAGCCTATGGACCCGGCGTCTGTGCCCCCAGGGGCGGCGCTTTGGCGGCCACGCCCCGCACCTCTCTCCCCCCGCGAGCGTGCTCTCTCTCTCTCTCTCTTCCTGGTGCTAGGGCAAAAGCTGTCTTTGGTACACAACGGGGCCCACATATAAAAAATGAAGTTAGGATAAGCTATTTTTTTTAGCTTTATTTCAACTCATCCCTTTTTAAGAGGAGAGAAAAAACAACACTTATAAAGTATTTTAAAAATAAATATTTGGCAAAAAAAAACTCACAACACTCATAAAGCTGCTGTGAGCTCTGTAATTTTTGGCTTCTTCCTTCGTTAACATGGCAGTGGTTAAACGATTAGTTACAGTTAGGCAAACATAGTGCTTAGCTGGCTTCGTACAGCGGACTGCACGATCTAGCACCTCCGTATATGGTTGGTGAACTTCGTTGTTTGTCACCGTGTACCATCTGCTGCATGCACGCTGTCACATGCTTCATCTCAGCGGAAAAAGACACATGGATCGGGACGAATCTTTCATCACTCATCTTTGTCTGCTTCGATCGATCAATGCCTACCGACTACCGCTCGTAGTGCGTGTTGGGATCAGGAATTTAGAAGCTGAGTGATCGATACTAATAAAAAAATAAATTATAGAATTCGTCGGGCACTCCCAATGAAAAAAAAACTAGTAGTTTTTATAACATAGGATACCGCAAAAAAAATACTGCTTTTCAATATATGGTTTCTATGAGTAATAATTATTTTCTCTCACTCCCAACTCTATCTTCTTTCTCCAATGGGAGTGCGGCACGAGCCCCTTAAAAACTGATGGTTTCTCCCCAATGACGATTTCATGGTTTGTTGGTGCATTGGGTCAAGAGAAGACCTGATTTCTTCATGAGAAAACCATTTCTAGGATTTTTGCTCTCTTTCTTCATTAATTGCGTTGCCATGTCAGCATTTTGCCTACGTGGCAAGTCATTTAATGAGGATAGAAATCATCATCAATACACCATTGGGACTGTCCTCAGTAATTTACGAGACGAATTTATTAAACCTAATTAATCCGTTATTAGCACATTATCTACTGTAGCACCACATTGTCAAAACATGAATTAATTAGGCTTAAAAGATTCGTCTTACAAATTAATCATAAACTGTATAATTAATTTCATAATTAATATATATTTAATACTTTACCAATATGTCTAATATTCGATGGGACATCAAACACCTCCTTATTTAGTTGTAGGCCCGTGATCCGTTCCATCCTCCATTCAGGCATGTGGGCGATAATGGCTATGCTCCGGCCAGCGTTAGCGTTACCCTTCCTCCTGCTCCTCCTCCCCGCCGCGGCTGGTGGGCTGTCCGGCGACCGGACGCTGGTCTTCATCCTGGCCGGGCAGTCCAACATGAGCGGCCGCGGCGGCGCCACCAACGGCACCTGGGACGGCATTGTTCCGCCGGAGTGCGCGCCCTCGGAGCGCATCCTCCGCCTCTCCCCCGCGCTTCGCTGGGAGGAAGCGCGCGAGCCGCTGCACGCCGGCATCGACGTGGGCAACGTTGTCGGCATCGGGCCCGGCATGCCCTTCGCGCACGCCGTGCTCGCCGGCAGCGAGGGCGCGGAGTCCGTCGTCGGGCTCGTGCCGTGCGCGCAGGGCGGCACGCCCATCGCCAACTGGTCCCGGGGAACGGAGCTGTACGAGCGGATGGTGACGCGCGCCAGGGCGGCCGTGGCCGAGTGCAGCGGACGCGGTGAGCTGGCCGGCATGCTTTGGTTCCAGGGGGAGGCTGACACCATGAGGCGCGAGGATGCTGAGCTCTACCGGCGGCGTATGGAGACTCTCGTGCACGACGTTCGCGGCGACCTCGGCCGGCCCGACCTCCTCGTCATCCAGGTCACTCACAGATTCTCTCTCTCGCTCTCTGCACGCACGGTCGGCTGTGGCCAGCGGGCAATTCCATGGGCATTCGTTCAATTCTACAGTTGTACTACCTCCTAGCAAACAGACCGAATCGGTGATTTTCCTTTTTTGCCCATAGCAAGGCCGAACAACCAGAGTGTGTGGTCACTTTTTTACTCCTCTTTGCTCTTGTTTTCAATTTCCCCAGCACAGCAGGCCTTTACTTTTCTCTCTTCTTCTTTTTTTTTTTTTCCTTTTCAAGCCATTTAATCCTATCTGTGTAGTATTGCTTGTAGGCTAACTACTCCAACGCTACCCGCACCTGCTAGCAAACCACAGTACGGCAAATCCAATCTAGCTTCGATACATTCATGGTCGTGGAACCCGACAGACATCTTCACAGTTTTCTCGCTTCTTTTTTCTCCTTTTATTTTTTTCTTCTCTTCTTTTTTTCTTTACTTTTTCATTTTTTTCATATTAACCGCCCATTTTTCTTCTATATAGTATGAACAAATTTTGTAGATTTAGAAGTTTGTATGCAACACAAATTATGTAAAAAAATGTGGCGGATAAGTTGTGTATAAACATTTTCATAAGACAATGGTAAACAAAAACTTATATATATGTATAAGTTACGTTGTTCATAAACTTATTATATAAAAATTTGTGCTAGAAATGATATGTCGTTAAATTGTTATGAAAGGTATGTTCGTTGATAATTATGAACAAAAGTTGGGTCTTAAAAGTAATATATAGAAAGTTGTTCTGATAAGCTGTATATAAACTAATGTAAAAAATTATATTGAAAATTTATGATTATGAGTTGTGGTTATAAATTATGTCTAACAAAAATATTATGCATAAAAGTTGTAAGTATAACTTTACGACTTTCCAAAAAACAAAAGCCGTGGAATATTTTTTTCCAAAAAAGAAAAGTTACAGGCTTGTCTCGTCATTTGCTGAATTAGAATCTAGTGAATGTTCGCTCATTATTGGGATTCGTGTCGTGGATTCACCACATGTGTACATACACAACTATCTATTTTAGAGAGCTTTTTTACCTACTCCTACTGGATTTATGCAGTGGTCCTATTTGTTGGATTACACATGGATATACATGTCACGAATCCACGACGTCCCACAAAAACCATCCTGACTAAATTTGTTTCAGTGGGTCGTGGACTCGTGGTTCTCTTCTTGCATCAATACACATGCGTCAATCCGAATTTAGTGTTCAAAGGGATCGATTATATTTCTTGTTTGCTAAATTTTTGTTTGTACTGTGCCATTGTTTGTCTATATCTCTAAATATCATATATGTATATATATATAGGTCGGGATTGCAACTGCGCAGTACAACGGAAAGTTCCTCGACCTCGTGAGGGAAGCTCAAAAGGCAGTCACGCTCCCAAATGTCAAGTACGTAGATGCCATGGGGCTGCCCATTGCGAGCGATCACACGCATCTTACAACAGATGCTCAAATCCAGCTCGGCAACAAGCTAGCCAAGTCATACTTAGAAACGCTGTAATAATTTCAAACGAATGAATACGTCGTTTCTACCTACATATGACTACCCAATTAATAAGGCACGCCCATTGTCCTCGATTAGGAAACGGGCAGAGCAAGCAATATGTATACTCAAATTATGAATTACATTCTATTCAAACCACCATCGTGTTAAATTGTTATTCAATGCACCAATCAATAGGCAAAAGTGCGACAACCTTAAATACATATTCATAGTTGTACTTCCTCTGTCCACGAAAGAATGCAATTATGGTATTTGTGCTGGTCAATCGAGCTCAACTTTGACTTAGTTTATAGTTAATAATATTAGCATTTATGTTTCCAAATAAATTTATTATGAAAATATATTCTATAACTAATTTAATGGTACTATATTACGAGTGTTTGCACTTTTTATATAAATTTAGCCAAAGTTCAGACAGTTTGACTCCTCAAAATTCGAGAATTGCATTCTTTCGTGGACAGAGGGAGTAAGTAAAGGATAAAATCATTACTTTATTATTTGACTTTTCTCTTAACATCCAAAGATTAAAAAATAGGGTGTAACAAAACTACCACTTAACAAGGCTAGCAAGAAGAAAAAGAAGGTTTTCCAAACTTCATGTTCCTTGACTTGAGATCCATGAGATTTGCCGAGGATTTTACCCCCATCAAGATTCTTATTCAGCGTTCCCCTTCAAATAGATGGACACACTATATTGCTATCATCGTCACTCCCTTCTTTTTTCTTGTAGTTTCCATTCTTTCACTTCTTGCGGTTTTTCTTGTGCTGAGACGAGAGATATACCGAATCATCAATGAGATTTAGGATTGGAGTAACAAAGAAGAGGGCCGAGAACCTATCTTTAGAGTTGCTTGATCTTTCTTACAGTTGAATTGAGGCATTGGTGTCAAAAGGCTTCTTTTAGTCACTGCTAATTTTTTTTTTTTGTTATTGACACAACTTCTAGTACTACGTGCCATTTTCTCCATTAGACTAGGTAAAAGCTAGGCTTAGAAGAAAAAAGTAGATATGGATAGACATGAGAATGAGATAGAGCAAAATAAAGGCCGGAGAAACCCCAAGAGCTAAAACATTATATTTAGAGTAACTAATTGATTTCATTGAAGGTAAACCTCCCACAAACACATCAACAATCATTACAAAGAACAAAATAACAATAACATCATAAGGACAAGCAACACAAACATGGCACTACACGTCCTCTCTGATTACAAGGTACCTGAAAGGATTGAGATGGCCAAGATTGGGGTGTGAATTGGGCTAATCTAAAATTTCTTGCAATAATTAAGTCCTACACTTAGCCCATTTCATCCCTAGTGCCTAAATCTGTTCTCTATTGTTCTACCGCACAAAGTTTTGCACCTTAGGTTTCAATTCTACTCTAGCATAGTAATTCTAATAATGTAAAGATATGAATTGAATTGCTCAAAAGTAAATGCTCAAAGTAAAAAGAGAGAGAAACGCGGTGATATTTTTCTGAGGTATCAGAGAGTCGCCACTCCCCATTAGTCCTCGTTGGAGCACCCGCGCAAGGGAGTAGCTCCCCCTTGATCCGCGCAAGGATCAAGTGCTCTCTATGGGCTGATTCTTTGACACTCTGTCGCAGTGAATCGCCCACAACCGCTCACACCATGACTTGGGTCATCTACAAGCTCCGCCAAATGATCACTAAGCTTTCAATCACCACCGAGCCGTCTAGGTGATAGCACTAAGAATAACAAGTACAAACTCTCACTTTACCAAGACCAGCCTTATGAGAAAGGTGGATGCACACTTGCTACTTCCTATGCACTAATGAGGTTCTTAATCTTGTATTATTAAATTTTAATCACCCCACTAAGCTCTTGCACTCTCTTGAACTCCAAATGGTTGCCTCAGCTGAAGAAATGAGCGAGAGATATGAGTTGGACGAGTCGGAGAAGTATAAATACCCCCCCACTAACTCAACTAGCCGTTTGAACCAATTCCCGGTCTCTGCGGGACAAACGGACCGGTCCCAAGGGGTGGTCTGGACCAACCATACCTCGGTCCGACCCTCACAACCAAGCCAAGCACGTCACTGTGGCAGCCATGACCGTTGGGGAGGTCCGAACCCAACATAGTCCGGATACCACCAACCGGACCCAGTCCGGTCACAAACACCCCCTCTGTTACCTCTCTGTATAGGTTCAGACCAAAGTCACCACAAGTCCGGACCAATACTGTTCATTGGGTCCGGTCTTGCCTGACACAGACCCTAGCAACCGGACCCTGGAACATTGATCCTATAGCCGCTGAACACTTGTCCGGTTCACTCCTGCGTCCGATAACACTCCTATGACGGGCATTTTTCTTCCGGACTCACGCCCATGGTCCGGTTCACATGATCAACCAAAGTCCGGTTCAATTTTAACCACCCAAATCACTTCCAATTCAAAATCTTTGTGAATGGGATTTGTTCCATTTGATGTTTAGGCTATCCCTGAGCTACCTAGTGCTAAGTTTGACAAGTGTGCACCACACCTAACACATTAGACTCACCTAGATCAAGCTACTAATTCATACCCCCTTAATATTACGGCCAAAGAAAAAACAGAGTCCTAAACTTCCCTAAATGTCTCTCAACGCCAAACGACACTTAGAACTAGTTTGTCCTTAACCTTGTCGTCCGTACTTTGAAAACCGAAATGATTTCTATCGATAGGGGCATGAAAACCATTGATTGCCCAAACAATCGCCATTATCGTGATCTAACTCAAATTGCCTTTGCAAAACACACGTAGTCACAATAATCTTATGTCGTCATTAATCACCGAAACCCACTAGGGGCCTAGATGCTTTCAATACCATCCTATAAGGTAGACCATTTATTAAAGGCCATTGAAAAGTTGAACAAAGATGGTATTAACAAATTACATAAACCATAAAAAGGAAGAGCAAGGAGGATATAACCCAAGATATGTCAAAAGAAATTACTAAGAAGTGGAAAACAAGGACAAGAAATTAGAAATAGTCGATAAAAATGGTAAAGGATGTGGGAAAAAGATAGTTTAATAGCAAAATAAACATTAGAGGTTGACCATTGCTACTAGGCTATGGTGGAGCCAGGATTTTGTAGTTGGGTATTCCCAAACTAAAAGGATGTCCAACCCCAAAATTTCCAACACCTTAGAAGCAATATTTCCTTGTTCTTGAGGATGTAGGGCATCATAGTGGAGCCATCCTTGGTTATATTCACATGTATATACTTCCTCATTTACTAGAGTTTTAATAAAAAATGTTGGTTACTCCTAGGCATACCTAGAGATCCATTTAGCTTTGCCCCTATAACTAGATATATGACCTACAGCCAAACTTGCTGTCACACCCGTTTTTGATGTTATAAGTGAATAATAGAACAATGCTATTATATTAAATAAATGAGTAATTTTTATTACAAGCCGACTTAATGTCTTAAGGCAACTGCTGTGGTACTCCCTTTTAAAAAAATAACATGAATCTTAAAACACCTAATTAAAAGAAATTAATTATTTTACATTATATTGTAACTGGGTCCCGCCTGGGCCAGGCCTGTCCAAGCCCAGCCCCGTATCCAGCCCTAATGCTCTGCTCCATTATTCCGTCTCAGACACTGTCGCCAAACATATCGCGATGCGTGAGTACCTGCTCCATTACCGAGCAGCAGCGGCACCTCCTCCAGTCCCTTGCCCCGACGATTCCCGAGCAGCGGCGGCCATGCCTCCGGCCACCGCACCCCCATCGCCCCCACCTCGCCTCCGGCCATGCCTCCGGCCACCACAGCCATCGCTCCGCGCTCGCTACCTCTCTCATTGATCCCATCCCAATCCCATTTCTTCGAGCTTTGCCACAAGGACCTAGGCGGCGCTGCCAAGGATGTTGAGGAAGAAGACGCCATGCCACCAGCTGATCTGATCCCATCTCTCTCTGCCCTCGCGCAGACGAGCCGCCCGCGCCCCTGTGAACCAAGAGCCGCTAGGATCGTTGGCGCCGACCATGAGGAGATCCGTGCCTCCCGCCCGTCGTCGGCCTCTGTCGCGCCCCCTTCGCTACGTCCGTCCATGCGGTTGCGCCTCCGCATCATGAGGTGCTGTGCCAGCGGCGACGGGGAGGGAGGAAAGGGGGAAGAGGAGGCGAAGGCGCCCAAGTCGCTCTTCGCTAGGGAGCTCCGGCGAGGCTACTTCGAGATCCTCGAGGCCATCGCGAAGCTGCTCAACGCCAACATCACACCGTGCCTGTCGCTGCAGGGCACCATCACCGTGTTGGGCGACCTCGTCCCTCTCTCCTACATTGTCGGCCTCATCACGGGCCGCTAGAACTCCGTCGCGGTGGCCTCCGAAGGCAGGATGGTGGATGCCGCCGAGGCGTTCAAGATCGTTGGCATCGAGCACGACTTCTTCGAGCTGCAGACCAAGGAAGGTCTCGCCATGGTCAACGGCACTGCCGTGGGCTCTAGCCTCGCGTCCATCGTGCTCTTTGAGGCCAACGTGCTCGCCATCATGGCCAAGGTCATCTCCGCGGTGTTCTAGGAGGTCATGACTGGCAAGCCGGAGTTCACTGATGAAGCGCCCCTGGTCATACAGGAACTCAAATGTGATACAATACTAGTCCTATGAGGCTAGTAACATATTTATCAGTACAGTAGTCTCGATAAGCGTGGGCAATGAAGACATGCCACGATTAGAAGTAACCAGAACATAATATAGGTCCAACAGACCCAGAAACAAAAGGAATAGCAGTCAAACATCTGACGGGTCCCAATGCCACAGGCTTAGTTGGGTGCAGACACGACCCTACTCGAACGCAGCTTCGGGATTGAAGTCCGGATCTTCCTCTGTTCAACAAAGCAAGGGTGAGTGCAAAGTACTCAACAAGTCCAACCTTACCTACGGAAGGGGATAACAGTACATGCATATGGATATATCAAGGATAAGGCTTTTTTTATTTACATAAAGCTATCTTTAGACACATGTAGGGTTTCATTTCATAAATACATTTGCAAAAGTCATCTATTTTCCGTATATATAAGAGTAATTCTGAAAAGAGGTTTGTCACAATTTTAAGTATTGCTGAACCCTTTGTTCCCACAACACATGGTCATTAACCATTCATTTCTAAAATCACACACGCTCATGTTTTCACTCATCCCAACCCATCTAGTTGTTGAAACCAAACCGAAACCCGTCCAAGACCATGGACACGGCTATCTAGATAGATTTTACACTCTGTAGAGGTTGTACACTTTCACCATATGTAGGATACCGTAACTTAACACCGTCGTGCAAGCATAGATCCATCAGAGCCATTACCCTCCATAGCTGAATACTGGCGCTCACAACGAGCACACTAAGGCAACAATATCATAATACAATAATTTACAGAGCTCATTACATTTCATACAATTCCTCAGTTTCCACATACATCTCTTCGTGTCCCGTTGCACACCTGCCTCCAGGTGAATGCCATACCAACTAGGGGGATTTAGACTAAGTCTTGCCACATACAAGGTCGAGTGGTTGTACGATAAGATGAGTTAGGTGAGATGAATCATCAACTCAGTCCTTAATCGAGACAAGGCGGATATCTTCACGCTTAACCACAAAAGGTACAAGCCACAACACCACGGCATCCCACAAAAGGGATCCGTAATCACCATCTATAACTTTCATTAACCCTTTCATAATACCCACAACTTATCCTCACCATTCACACAGTTTTCATTTAAAATCATTGCATTTGAGAAATTATAGTGATGAGTATACATGATGAGGTCCTAAGGATACTACATACCGATATTTCGTCATAGCATATTATTTATTTCTAGGTTTGAACAAGGCATTTATTGGTAATATCGATGCAAGGATGGTTATTCAAACGGATTTAGCTAAGCAGCAAAAATACATCGTACATATATTGTACATGCAATATTTAAAACGGTTTCTACAGGATGTGTTTAAAAATGAGATCAATATGCATCAAAGGGGATTAGATTGGACTTGCCTCCGTCTGTGTCCTCGGTAAACTCTCCTGGTAGTTCGGGTCCTCGGCGTCGAACTCGCGGTACTCGTTCTCCGTCTCGTTCCCTTTGTTCTCTAAAAACGTGCAAAAAACGGACATGCAAATAGACACAATTAAATAATAAATTCAAATGAGCTCTAAAAATCATGAAACTTGTATGGGAGGTAGAGTTTGATTTTAGATAAATTTAGGGAGAAGAATCGATGGAATCGGAGTTCGTATGGTTAAGATGCTGGCTTTTCAACATTGGCTATTACAAAATTCTGAAAATGATATAATAGAAAAGTGGTATTTGTATGGCTGATCACGTGCTCTATTGACTGGTGGTGCTTTTGGGCCTTTCGACCAACATTTGGGCCGAGCGCCCCTTTTTGTTGCTGTTGTGGACCAACTCAAAAGAACAAGTGACATAGACACGGGAGAGAGAGTTCGGTCACAGAGACTGGGAGGCAGTACAGGAGCGTTCGTCCTTCTTGCGCTCAGCTCGCCCGCCATGAGCGGCTACTGAAGCTCATGGGGAGCATAGCAAGGAAGGGGAAAAGACGATTAAAGGCTCGAGGAAGATGGAGGATGGATCGGAGATGCTCACCGTAGATGGAATCGAAGTGCGGTGGACTGTGCGTGGAGATCGACGAGGGCACGGTCTGTTCGTGCGAAGAACAGAGGAAGCTCGGTGCGAGGAGGAAGAAGGTGAGCGGGAACGCGAGATGGCTTGGCGGCTCGGCTGCTAGGTGGAGAAGCTGCGGGCGTCGTCCTTTATAGGCCGGGGAAGTGGAAGCTGTGCCACCGGCGCGCTCCTCACCATCAATGGAGTCGCTGTGGCGCCATGGCAGAGCTGCACTCGAGAGGACGACCGGCGTGCGTGAGCAGGGCGAAGGACGACCGACGTGCGGTGGCGCTGAGGCGATGGCGCAGTTGACGCCGGGGGCAGCACGACGTGCGGCAGTGGCCGGTCGGCACGCAAGCGGGTACGAGCGAGACTGGACGGCACGCCACGGGTACGAGCGCGGCTCTGCTGCCTGTACGTGATTACTACTGACGTCTATTGCTCTGATGTACTGTGCTAGCTGCTGGTTGAAGGAGAAAGGGAAGGGAGGTGGGACCCACGGCGTGCCCGGCGCGATAGAAGGATGGGGCCCACATGGCGTGGTATCAAGCGGACGGCCGCAGTGGGCGAGGGGTCCGGGCACGGTGCGTCGCAGCGGCGGCAGTGGGGCCAGCGCACGTGGGCGCTGTCGGGCGAGGGGAGCGGAGCACGTGCGAGAGTGGTGGGGGACGGCCGGAGATATTATCGGTAGGATGCCAGAGATATATATTTGGAAGAAGAATAATGTCTGGTTTAGTTCATGAAATTTTGAGAATTTATCTACTGTAGCGTTTTTGTTTTTATTTGGTAATTAGTGTTTAATCATGGACTAATTAGGCTCGAAACGTTCGTCTCGCGATTTCTAACCAAACTGTGCAATTAGTTTTTTTTTCGTCTACATTTAATGCTCCGTATCGCAAGATTCGATGTGATAACTATTGTAGCACTTTTTAGGAAAGTTTTTTTTGAATTAAACGTGGCCTAAAGGGATATACTTAGATGGAATAAGTACGAAGAGAATTTAAATAGAGCTTAAATGACTTTAGTTTTTAAAATAGATTTTAAAAATAGTTTTGAACGAGTGATTTAAGATTTGAATTTTCAAGATGTTACAACCGATCAACTGACGCACAAGCTGAAGCACCACCCGGGACAGATCGTGGCTGCCGCGATCATGGAGCACATCTTGGAAGGCAGCTCCTACATGAGTGCCTCAAGGTGCTCGTGGCCATCAACCAGCGCAAGCACATCGACTCGCTGCTCGAGTGCCTCAAGGAGTGGAACGGCGAGCCCCTGCCGCTCTGCTGAGCTGCACCTGCACTGCATAAGAGCAGAGAAGTATATAGAAGAAAAACAAAAGTATAGCGGCTCAAGACGGAGCGTTTCAAGATCATTGTGAAGTTTTTTACAATCATCAGACTAGCAGAAGATCATTGTGAATGTTGTTGTGTTCCCGCAGTTGCCGCGCCATGGCCTACAATGTGCATTGTCATGGTCATAAGAGCTCCTTCTTATCGATATATAAACTTTTTTTTGCAGCAAGCACACTTTTATTTCAACAGCATGAAGCTGATAGAATGGTTACAGAGTCTGTAACTACAGAGGTCAGTGCATCCCTTAACGGGCACTGTAGAACATGGCTTCTGTTGGAACAACTGAATGATAGACTCGTTGGCTGGGATTGAACCCCTACAAATGCCTGTTTTGCTAATGTATGAGTAGTTTGGTTTTGGCTTCTTCTTATCTTGAAGACACTTGTGTTTCTCTGCATTGTTGAGTTGATGAAGTTCTGTGTGAGATGCTTGATCCTCCAGTCAGGTGGCGTGGACCTATCTCTGTTACCGAAGAAGTGGACAAGTTCTTGATTGTCAGATAGGATGTTGATGTTGTGTAAATGCAGGCTCTCAGTGACAGCAGCGGCAAGCGCCATGGCTGGTGCCTCTGCCATGACCACCAAGACAGTCTGCAATTGCTGCCTTGATGTAGATATTTTGTGGAGGATTCGTTCCTGTGTTGATGATGAAGATGCCCAGGCCAGCCTTTTTTGGAGGTGAGGAGACTTGATCTGGCATAGTTGATGCATGTGTATAGCATCTGGATCCTGGGAGCAATGCTGGTAGATGAACAAGATATGTGTTTGAAGGCGAGTCATTGTACCTGTTGTGGTCTGCATCCTGAATGCTACTTTCTCAAATGCACAGGTCGATGCCAAAGCATAATCAATAAGTGCACAAACGTTTCCAGATAGAAGAATTTAAAATTTGTCACCAAATAGCATAAACTTGGAGCCTCAAACGCACAGGTTGAAGGCAAATTATAATCACAAGTGTAGAAATGTTTCGAGAGCGGTGGGGGACGGCGGGAGATATTATTGGTGCGATGCGAGGGATATATATTTGGACGGAGAATAAATGGATACACTTGAGATGGAATAAATATGAAGGGAATTTAAATAGAGTTCAAATGACTTTAGTTTTTAAAATATATTTTTTTAAAAAAATTGGAGCCTGATTTAAGATTTGAATTTTCGAGATGTTACAAACCTACCCCACTTGAAAAGGAATCTCGTCCTCGAGATTCGACTAGCTCCTAAATGGGTGGGGAAACTCTTTCTTCGGGATATCTTCTCTTTCCCAGGTTGCCTCTGCTTTAGTATGCCTGCTACACTGAACACGACAAATTCGGATTGTTTTCGTCCTGGTTTGTTTGGTGATTGTGTCCAAGATTTTGATTGGAACTTCTTGATATCTGAGATCATCTTGTAAATCAATAGTATCTGGTAATATTTGTTCCTCAGGTACTCTAAGGCATTTCTTCAATTGAGAGATATGAAATACATTGTGTATATATGATATTTCTTCAGGTAATTGAATACGGTAGGCTACAGCTCTAATCCTTTGCAACACTTGGTATGGTCCGATATACCAAGGTGCTAGTTTACCTCTGACTTGGAACCTCCGAGTCACTTGAATCAGAGAAACTTTGAGATACACAAAATCTCCAACTATAAAACTTAACTCCCGTATTCTTTTATCAGAATAGCTCTTCTGCCGTGATTGTGCTTCCTTCAATTTTTCCCTGATCTCAACCACACGATCTTCTGCTTGCTTTATGAAGGCAGGTCCAAGTAAGCTCCGTTCTCCAACTTCTGACCACATCAATGAGGTCCTACATTTTCTTCCATATAAGAGTCCTAAACTTCCCTAAATGTCTCTCAACGCCAAACGACACTTAGAACTAGTTTGTCCTTAACCTTGTCGTCCGTACTTTGAAAACCGAAATGATTTCTATCGATAGGGGCATGAAAACCATTGATTGCCCAAACAATCGCCATTATCGTGATCTAACTCAAATTGCCTTGCAAAACACACGTAGTCACAATAATCTTATGTCGTCATTAATCACCGAAACCCACTAGGGGCCTAGATGCTTTCAATACCATCCTATAAGGTAGACCATTTATTAAAGGCCATTGAAAAGTTGAACAAAGATGGTATTAACAAATTACATAAACCATAAAAAGGAAGAGCAAGGAGGATATAACCCAAGATATGTCAAAAGAAATTACTAAGAAGTGGAAAACAAGGACAAGAAATTAGAAATAGTCGATAAAAATGGTAAAGGATGTGGGAAAAAGATAGTTTAATAGCAAAATAAACATTAGAGGTTGACCATTGCTACTAGGCTATGGTGGAGCCAGGATTTTGTAGTTGGGTATTCCCAAACTAAAAGGATGTCCAACCCCAAAATTTCCAACACCTTAGAAGCAATATTTCCTTGTTCTTGAGGATGTAGGGCATCATAGTGGAGCCATCCTTGGTTATATTCACATGTATATACTTCCTCATTTACTAGAGTTTTAATAAAAAATGTTGGTTACTCCTAGGCATACCTAGAGATCCATTTAGCTTTGCCCCTATAACTAGATATATGACCTACAGCCAAACTTGCTGTCACACCCGTTTTTGATGTTATAAGTGAATAATAGAACAATGCTATTATATTAAATAAATGAGTAATTTTTATTACAAGCCGACTTAATGTCTTAAGGCAACTGCTGTGGTACTCCCTTTTAAAAAATAACATGAATCTTAAAACACCTAATTAAAAGAAATTAATTATTTTACATTATATTGTAACTGGGTCCCGCCTGGGCCAGGCCTGTCCAAGCCCAGCCCCGTATCCAGCCCTAATGCTCTGCTCCATTATTCCGTCTCAGACACTGTCGCCAAACATATCGCGATGCGTGAGTACCTGCTCCATTACCGAGCAGCAGCGGCACCTCCTCCAGTCCCTTGCCCCGACGATTCCCGAGCAGCGGCGGCCATGCCTCCGGCCACCGCACCCCCATCGCCCCCACCCTCGCCTCCGGCCATGCCTCCGGCCACCACAGCCATCGCTCCGCGCTCGCTACCTCTCTCATTGATCCCATCCCAATCCCATTTCTTCGAGCTTTGCCACAAGGACCTAGGCGGCGCTGCCAAGGATGTTGAGGAAGAAGACGCCATGCCACCAGCTGATCTGATCCCATCTCTCTCTGCCCTCGCGCAGACGAGCCGCCCGCGCCCCTGTGAACCAAGAGCCGCTAGGATCGTTGGCGCCGACCATGAGGAGATCCGTGCCTCCCGCCCGTCGTCGGCCTCTGTCGCGCCCCCTTCGCTACGTCCGTCCATGCGGTTGCGCCTCCGCATCATGAGGTGCTGTGCCAGCGGCGACGGGGAGGGAGGAAAGGGGGAAAGAGGAGGCGAAGGCGCCCAAGTCGCTCTTCGCTAGGGAGCTCCGGCGAGGCTACTTCGAGATCCTCGAGGCCATCGCGAAGCTGCTCAACGCCAACATCACACCGTGCCTGTCGCTGCAGGGCACCATCACCGTGTTGGGCGACCTCGTCCCTCTCTCCTACATTGTCGGCCTCATCACGGGCCGCTAGAACTCCGTCGCGGTGGCCTCCGAAGGCAGGATGGTGGATGCCGCCGAGGCGTTCAAGATCGTTGGCATCGAGCACGACTTCTTCGAGCTGCAGACCAAGGAAGGTCTCGCCATGGTCAACGGCACTGCCGTGGGCTCTAGCCTCGCGTCCATCGTGCTCTTTGAGGCCAACGTGCTCGCCATCATGGCCAAGGTCATCTCCGCGGTGTTCTAGGAGGTCATGACTGGCAAGCCGGAGTTCACTGATGAAGCGCCCCTGGTCATACAGGAACTCAAATGTGATACAATACTAGTCCTATGAGGCTAGTAACATATTTATCAGTACAGTAGTCTCGATAAGCGTGGGCAATGAAGACATGCCACGATTAGAAGTAACCAGAACATAATATAGGTCCAACAGACCCAGAAACAAAAGGAATAGCAGTCAAACATCTGACGGGTCCCAATGCCACAGGCTTAGTTGGGTGCAGACACGACCCTACTCGAACGCAGCTTCGGGATTGAAGTCCGGATCTTCCTCTGTTCAACAAAGCAAGGGTGAGTGCAAAGTACTCAACAAGTCCAACCTTACCTACGGAAGGGGATAACAGTACATGCATATGGATATATCAAGGATAAGGCTTTTTTTATTTACATAAAGCTATCTTTAGACACATGTAGGGTTTCATTTCATAAATACATTTGCAAAAGTCATCTATTTTCCGTATATATAAGAGTAATTCTGAAAAGAGGTTTGTCACAATTTTAAGTATTGCTGAACCCTTTGTTCCCACAACACATGGTCATTAACCATTCATTTCTAAAATCACACACGCTCATGTTTTCACTCATCCCAACCCATCTAGTTGTTGAAACCAAACCGAAACCCGTCCAAGACCATGGACACGGCTATCTAGATAGATTTTACACTCTGTAGAGGTTGTACACTTTCACCATATGTAGGATACCGTAACTTAACACCGTCGTGCAAGCATAGATCCATCAGAGCCATTACCCTCCATAGCTGAATACTGGCGCTCACAACGAGCACACTAAGGCAACAATATCATAATACAATAATTTACAGAGCTCATTACATTTCATACAATTCCTCAGTTTCCACATACATCTCTTCGTGTCCCGTTGCACACCTGCCTCCAGGTGAATGCCATACCAACTAGGGGGATTTAGACTAAGTCTTGCCACATACAAGGTCGAGTGGTTGTACGATAAGATGAGTTAGGTGAGATGAATCATCAACTCAGTCCTTAATCGAGACAAGGCGGATATCTTCACGCTTAACCACAAAAGGTACAAGCCACAACACCACGGCATCCCACAAAAGGGATCCGTAATCACCATCTATAACTTTCATTAACCCTTTCATAATACCCACAACTTATCCTCACCATTCACACAGTTTTCATTTAAAATCATTGCATTTGAGAAATTATAGTGATGAGTATACATGATGAGGTCCTAAGGATACTACATACCGATATTTCGTCATAGCATATTATTTATTTCTAGGTTTGAACAAGGCATTTATTGGTAATATCGATGCAAGGATGGTTATTCAAACGGATTTAGCTAAGCAGCAAAAATACATCGTACATATATTGTACATGCAATATTTAAAACGGTTTCTACAGGATGTGTTTAAAAATGAGATCAATATGCATCAAAGGGGATTAGATTGGACTTGCCTCCGTCTGTGTCCTCGGTAAACTCTCCTGGTAGTTCGGGTCCTCGGCGTCGAACTCGCGGTACTCGTTCTCCGTCTCGTTCCCTTTGTTCTCTAAAAACGTGCAAAAAACGGACATGCAAATAGACACAATTAAATAATAAATTCAAATGAGCTCTAAAAATCATGAAACTTGTATGGGAGGTAGAGTTTGATTTTAGATAAATTTAGGGAGAAGAATCGATGGAATCGGAGTTCGTATGGTTAAGATGCTGGCTTTTCAACATTGGCTATTACAAAATTCTGAAAATGATATAATAGAAAAGTGGTATTTGTATGGCTGATCACGTGCTCTATTGACTGGTGGTGCTTTTGGGCCTTTCGACCAACATTTGGGCCGAGCGCCCCTTTTTGTTGCTGTTGTGGACCAACTCAAAAGAACAAGTGACATAGACACGGGAGAGAGAGTTCGGTCACAGAGACTGGGAGGCAGTACAGGAGCGTTCGTCCTTCTTGCGCTCAGCTCGCCCGCCATGAGCGGCTACTGAAGCTCATGGGGAGCATAGCAAGGAAGGGGAAAAGACGATTAAAGGCTCGAGGAAGATGGAGGATGGATCGGAGATGCTCACCGTAGATGGAATCGAAGTGCGGTGGACTGTGCGTGGAGATCGACGAGGGCACGGTCTGTTCGTGCGAAGAACAGAGGAAGCTCGGTGCGAGGAGGAAGAAGGTGAGCGGGAACGCGAGATGGCTTGGCGGCTCGGCTGCTAGGTGGAGAAGCTGCGGGCGTCGTCCTTTATAGGCCGGGGAAGTGGAAGCTGTGCCACCGGCGCGCTCCTCACCATCAATGGAGTCGCTGTGGCGCCATGGCAGAGCTGCACTCGAGAGGACGACCGGCGTGCGTGAGCAGGGCGAAGGACGACCGACGTGCGGTGGCGCTGAGGCGATGGCGCAGTTGACGCCGGGGGCAGCACGACGTGCGGCAGTGGCCGGTCGGCACGCAAGCGGGTACGAGCGAGACTGGACGGCACGCCACGGGTACGAGCGCGGCTCTGCTGCCTGTACGTGATTACTACTGACGTCTATTGCTCTGATGTACTGTGCTAGCTGCTGGTTGAAGGAGAAAGGGAAGGGAGGTGGGACCCACGGCGTGCCCGGCGCGATAGAAGGATGGGGCCCACATGGCGTGGTATCAAGCGGACGGCCGCAGTGGGCGAGGGGTCCGGGCACGGTGCGTCGCAGCGGCGGCAGTGGGGCCAGCGCACGTGGGCGCTGTCGGGCGAGGGGAGCGGAGCACGTGCGAGAGTGGTGGGGGACGGCCGGAGATATTATCGGTAGGATGCCAGAGATATATATTTGGAAGAAGAATAATGTCTGGTTTAGTTCATGAAATTTTGAGAATTTATCTACTGTAGCGTTTTTGTTTTTATTTGGTAATTAGTGTTTAATCATGGACTAATTAGGCTCGAAACGTTCGTCTCGCGATTTCTAACCAAACTGTGCAATTAGTTTTTTTTTCGTCTACATTTAATGCTCCGTATCGCAAGATTCGATGTGATAACTATTGTAGCACTTTTTAGGAAAGTTTTTTTTGAATTAAACGTGGCCTAAAGGGATATACTTAGATGGAATAAGTACGAAGAGAATTTAAATAGAGCTTAAATGACTTTAGTTTTTAAAATAGATTTTAAAAATAGTTTTGAACGAGTGATTTAAGATTTGAATTTTCAAGATGTTACAACCGATCAACTGACGCACAAGCTGAAGCACCACCCGGGACAGATCGTGGCTGCCGCGATCATGGAGCACATCTTGGAAGGCAGCTCCTACATGAGTGCCTCAAGGTGCTCGTGGCCATCAACCAGCGCAAGCACATCGACTCGCTGCTCGAGTGCCTCAAGGAGTGGAACGGCGAGCCCCTGCCGCTCTGCTGAGCTGCACCTGCACTGCATAAGAGCAGAGAAGTATATAGAAGAAAAACAAAAGTATAGCGGCTCAAGACGGAGCGTTTCAAGATCATTGTGAAGTTTTTTACAATCATCAGACTAGCAGAAGATCATTGTGAATGTTGTTGTGTTCCCGCAGTTGCCGCGCCATGGCCTACAATGTGCATTGTCATGGTCATAAGAGCTCCTTCTTATCGATATATAAACTTTTTTTTGCAGCAAGCACACTTTTATTTCAACAGCATGAAGCTGATAGAATGGTTACAGAGTCTGTAACTACAGAGGTCAGTGCATCCCTTAACGGGCACTGTAGAACATGGCTTCTGTTGGAACAACTGAATGATAGACTCGTTGGCTGGGATTGAACCCCTACAAATGCCTGTTTTGCTAATGTATGAGTAGTTTGGTTTTGGCTTCTTCTTATCTTGAAGACACTTGTGTTTCTCTGCATTGTTGAGTTGATGAAGTTCTGTGTGAGATGCTTGATCCTCCAGTCAGGTGGCGTGGACCTATCTCTGTTACCGAAGAAGTGGACAAGTTCTTGATTGTCAGATAGGATGTTGATGTTGTGTAAATGCAGGCTCTCAGTGACAGCAGCGGCAAGCGCCATGGCTGGTGCCTCTGCCATGACCACCAAGACAGTCTGCAATTGCTGCCTTGATGTAGATATTTTGTGGAGGATTCGTTCCTGTGTTGATGATGAAGATGCCCAGGCCAGCCTTTTTTGGAGGTGAGGAGACTTGATCTGGCATAGTTGATGCATGTGTATAGCATCTGGATCCTGGGAGCAATGCTGGTAGATGAACAAGATATGTGTTTGAAGGCGAGTCATTGTACCTGTTGTGGTCTGCATCCTGAATGCTACTTTCTCAAATGCACAGGTCGATGCCAAAGCATAATCAATAAGTGCACAAACGTTTCCAGATAGAAGAATTTAAAATTTGTCACCAAATAGCATAAACTTGGAGCCTCAAACGCACAGGTTGAAGGCAAATTATAATCACAAGTGTAGAAATGTTTCGAGAGCGGTGGGGGACGGCGGGAGATATTATTGGTGCGATGCGAGGGATATATATTTGGACGGAGAATAAATGGATACACTTGAGATGGAATAAATATGAAGGGAATTTAAATAGAGTTCAAATGACTTTAGTTTTTAAAATATATTTTTTTAAAAAAATTGGAGCCTGATTTAAGATTTGAATTTTCGAGATGTTACAAACCTACCCCACTTGAAAAGGAATCTCGTCCTCGAGATTCGACTAGCTCCTAAATGGGTGGGGAAACTCTTTCTTCGGGATATCTTCTCTTTCCCAGGTTGCCTCTGCTTTAGTATGCCTGCTACACTGAACACGACAAATTCGGATTGTTTTCGTCCTGGTTTGTTTGGTGATTGTGTCCAAGATTTTGATTGGAACTTCTTGATATCTGAGATCATCTTGTAAATCAATAGTATCTGGTAATATTTGTTCCTCAGGTACTCTAAGGCATTTCTTCAATTGAGAGATATGAAATACATTGTGTATATATGATATTTCTTCAGGTAATTGAATACGGTAGGCTACAGCTCTAATCCTTTGCAACACTTGGTATGGTCCGATATACCAAGGTGCTAGTTTACCTCTGACTTGGAACCTCCGAGTCACTTGAATCAGAGAAACTTTGAGATACACAAAATCTCCAACTATAAAACTTAACTCCCGTATTCTTTTATCAGAATAGCTCTTCTGCCGTGATTGTGCTTCCTTCAATTTTTCCCTGATCTCAACCACACGATCTTCTGCTTGCTTTATGAAGGCAGGTCCAAGTAAGCTCCGTTCTCCAACTTCTGACCACATCAATGAGGTCCTACATTTTCTTCCATATAAGGCTTCAAAAGGTGGCATACCTAAGCTAGCTTGGTAGCTATAGTTGTATGAGAACTGTGCATAAGATAGGCTTTTCTCCCAACCTTTACCATAGGTGAGTACACATGCTCTCAGTATATCTTCCATGATTTGATTTATTCTTTCAGTCTGACCATATGTCTGAGGGTGATAGGCTGAGCTAAAATCTAACTTGGCTCCCATGGCTTCATGCAATCTCTTCCAAAACTTAGAGGTGAATTGGGTACCTCGGTCAGATACAATTCTGCTTGGAACACCATGTAGCTTGACTATGTTATCCACATATAACTATACTAGCTTGTCTCCACCATAGCTGGTGCATACGGGTAGGAAGTCAGCAACCTTAGTAAGACAGTCTACTATTACCCATATAGAATCATTCCCTTTCTGAGTTTTGGGTAGTCCATTCACAAAATCCATGCCTATCTCATCCCATTTCCAAACAGGAATAGGCAATGGCTAGAGCAAACCTGCTGGTTTCTGATGCTCTGCTTTAACTCTCTGGCAACCATCGCACTGTGCAACAAATCGTGCCACATCTGCTTTCATGCCATTCCACCAATACCTTTCTTTTAGGTCCATGTACATTTTGGTGGGGTGGATAGAGTAAGCTAAGTTATGGGCTTCATCAAGGATTAGTTCTTGAAACCTTCCTTCTTTGGGCACACAAATTCTATCTTTATACCACAAAGTTCCTTTTCATCCACTCTAAAGTAAGGAGCTTTGTTTTCTCCGGTGTGCTTACGAATCTTCATGAGGTCTTTATCTTTATGTTGTGCCTTCTTAATTTCTTCCTCTAGGGTTGGTTGCACATTCATACTACCATTTTGGGGTTGGCGTACTATATGCATATTTAACTGTGCTATCTCCTCTTGCAGGTGAGTGTTCTTAGGCACTAATTGTTGACCATATGACTTCCTGCTTAGGGCATCTACTACCACATTGGCCTTGCCTGGGTGGTAATGAATTTCCAAGTTGTAGTCCTTAATTAACTTCAACCATCTTCTTTGCCTTAGGTTTAAGTCCGATTGAGTGAAGATATACTTCAAACTCTTATGGTCAGTGTAGATTTCACACTTGTTTCCAATGAGATAGTGCCTCCAAATCTTGAGAGCATGTACTACAGCTACTAACTCTAGATCATGGGTAGGGCAATTCTTCTCATGGGGTTTAAGCTAGCGGGATGCATAAGCAACCACTTTTCCTCCTTGCATGAGAACACATCCTAAACCTTGTCTTGAGGCATCACAATATATGACAAAATCTTGATGAATATCTAGCAAGGTCAGGACTGGTAATGTTGTCAGTCTCTCCTTCAGTTCTTGGAAACTCTTCTCACATGATTCTGTCCAGGTGAATTTCTTATCCTTCCTAAGAAGCTCTATCATGGGTCTAGCTATCTTGGAAAATCCTTCTATAAACCTTCGGTAGTATCCAGCTAATCAAAGAAAACTTCTGACCTCACTCACATTGGTAGGTTGTTGCCAATGGGAGATGACTTCCACTTTTTCAAGGTCTACTGCAACTCCTTCAGCTATTAGGATATGACCTAGAAATGCAACCTTCTCAAGCCAAAATTCACACTTGCTGAATTTAGCGTACAACTTATGTGTTCTTAGCTTTTCCAATACCTCTCTCAAGTGTTGCCCATGTTCTTCAGCACTCTTAGAGTAGATAAGTATGTCATCAATGAAGACTACGACAAACTTATCTAACTCCTCCATGAACACCTTATTCATGAGGTTCATGAAATAAGCAGGGGAATCGGTTAATCTGAAGGACATCACTGTAAACACATATTGTCCATATTTAGTTACAAAGGCTATCTTGAGGACATCACTATCCTTGATCTTGAGCTAGTGGTAACCTGATCTCAAATCAATCTTGGAGAAATACTTGGCTCCTTTAAGCTGATCAAAGAGGTCATCTATTCTGGGCAGAGGGTATTTATTCTTGATGGTGACTTCATTTAGGGATCTATAATCCACACACATCCTCATACTTCCATCTTTCTTCTTCACAAATAAGACTGGGGTTCCCCATGGTGAAGAACTAGGTCTAATGTAACCTTTCTGGTGCAACTCCCTTATTTGCTCTTTCAATTCAGCTAACTCTTCTGGGGCCATTCTATAAGGTCTCTTGGCTATTGGAGCAGTTCCAGGGATAAGATCAATGATGAACTCTATATCCCTATCTAGTGGCATTCCAGGTAGCTCATCTAGGAATACATATGGGTATTCTTCCACTACTGGCACTTCTTCTGTTGTTTTTGCCTCCAGATTGAAGACCATTGGGTCAACTTTAGATCCTTGGGTTTGGCATTTGACCCTAAACCCTTCATGATTAACCAATGATACTTCCTTGGTTGCACAACTAATAACTCCATTGTGCTGGGTTAACCAGTCCATTCCAAGAATAACATCTATTCCCTTGGACTTAAGCACTACTAAGTCTGCTAGGAAACCTACCCCACTTAAAATGATCATTACATTTGAACAACCTAGATGACACTTGATGTCAGACCTAAGTGTTCGGGTTATTAGGGGTAACTTTAGTAGTACTATTGGTATTTTATGCTCCTCAACAAAACTTGATGATAGAAATGAATGCGATGCTCTAGAATCAAATAATATTGTTGCAAGCACTGAGTTGACTAGGAACTCACCAAGTACCACTCTTGAAGCAGTCTGAGCATCCTGAGCATGAATGTGGTTGACATGGGCTCGACCATAAGGTGTTGAGGTTGCCTCATCATTTGACTATTGTTGTTGCTGTTGATGTTATTGTTGCGAGGGAAACCACGATTAACTCCAGATACGGCAGGTCTTGGTCCATTAACAGTGTGAGACTAGGTGGACACTGCTGGTGGGTTGTTCTTATAGGGACAATTGGCAACATAGTGTCCGGTTTCATGGCAATGAAAGCAAGCCTTGCTGTTGTTGGTGACTTGACCAGTGCTGTTCTGTTGAGTTTTGCCATAAGTCTAATTCTGATAATTTGTCTTCGGCTGATATGATGGCTAGGTCTGGTTAGATGCACTAGCTAGAGAGCAGAACTACATTGGGGCTTGAGTCTGCTGGCTTGGTTAGCTAAAGGTTTTTAGCCTTTGGGACCTAGCTCCTTCCTGAACCTTGCACTCTAGAAACTTGCGCTTGTTTTCTTTCTTTTCTTTAGTCTTGGCTACATCAGTCAGGATAGTCCTATTCACCAAGGTGTTGAAGTCTAGATAGATCTATGGGGTCATAAGGGTCCTTAGCTCACATGTCAGTCCTTCTATGAACTTTGTATGCTTCTTGGCATCAATGTTGACCAATTCTAGGACATAGCGAGATAACTCAGTGAATTGAAAGATGTACTCACTCAGAGTTTTGTTTTCTTGCTTCAAGTTGCAAAATTCATCAGCCTTCAACTTCATGATTCCATCCAGAATATGGTATCGGTGGAATTCTCCCACAAATTCTTCCCATGTGATAATGTTGGCATTGTCCACAGCTCCACAATAGGCTTCCCACCAAGAAAGGGCAATTCCTATCAGCTAGTGAGTTGCTAATAGAACTCTGTCCCTTCCAATACAGTGGATCATGTCCAACTTCCTTTCAATGACCTTAAGCCAGTCATCTGCTTCCATTGGGTTGTTAGATCTAGCAAAGGTGGGTGGTTTGAGCCTCATGAACTCAGTCATCTTGTCTTGAGCTCCTGCTCCACGGCTATTCCTAGGGTGGTTCATGCCTTAGGCCAAGGTTTCCAAAAGGCGAGTCTGGGCTGCCATGACTTGTGCTAAGTCAATTGCTGGAGGAGGAGGCAAGTCATCTTCTCCAGTATGGTTCCCAGTCTGACTCACTTCGTCTTCCTAAACACCATCAACATCTACATTAACATGGCTTCCTCCTTGGTTGTGGCTTAACCCACTAGCTGCATGAGCGCTTGGCTGCTGTCAGGAGCGAGTAGCTAACTTGGGAGGCATCTGTTGAACAAGAAGAGATAGAAGGAAGAACATTAGTTTAAGGTTAGATTTATCGAGTGATGTTTGAGTTGTTAAGACATTGGGTTTTCGAAAGGTGCAAGCTTTAAGACTTGCTAACCCGCAAGGGAATAAACACACAAGGCACACAATCTAAGCACAAACTGTCTTGAGAACAGGGAAGGATTACAATAATAGGGGAAAGTGAAAAATACGCAGCTACAATACGAGTTCATCTTTGGGGCACAACTAATCTTCCACTTCAATGGACTGGATAGCTTCATTCCCTGGTGCTGAGAGAAGATCACTCTTCTGGCACTTGTGGTTCTTCCACTAGACTAAGAGGAGGGTCTGCATCATCTTTTGGTGGTGGCTGGGTGAGAGGGAGGAGAGGCTCTGACTCTAAGGCTTCATGAGAGGCTTCTATGAGTGGGGGAGTTGATGGTCCTGCATCGTCCATCCTTCTTCCTAGGGGCATGATTGGGATCCCTTCCAAAATTATGGGCTCTCAGTCTTCCAAGGCTAGCATCCTTCTCTTGCTCCTGGTGATGAGGTAGGCATCCTTCAGCTGCTGGGTGTGGCGGTCTTCAGCTTCCTTTAGGGTTTCTGTGATGGTAGTTTCATGACTCTCGGTCACAGCTGCTTGAGCCTGAGCTTCGGTAAGCTGCACATGGAGCTTCGTAGCCATGATCTCAGCTTCTTCCGCTTGGTGGATGCACTTCCTCAACTCTGAGGCCTACTTATCATATTGCTCATCTAGGGCAAGAAGGTATGTGGTCATGAATACCATAGTTGGGTCATCCTTTTATAGGTTATGTCCTTGCAAGGCCTCCATGCAGGTCTTCCAAACTGTTCGGTCCTTTAATAGTAGAGGAAAGAACCTCATGGGTGTACGAGCAATGGGCTTCTCGTAGATCTAGCATAGGTACCTCAAGGCTTTGCGGGCGATAGCTTGATATGTGTTAGCAAACCAAAATCCGGTCATAGTCATACTCCATGCTTCGGCTATGTCGGGGAAGTCCTCACTTTTCCCAACATAAATGGTAACTTCACACCGTTCGGTGCCATGCTCTTCATATTCTCTGCCTTCATATTCTAGGCCGTCCTTGATTCCGAGTCTCTGCATGGTAGCATACAGAAGCTTGGGAAAGCCTTCCGTATTTAGGTAGTAGCTGCTAGTCTAAACTCCTTTCGTCATCTGAGAGAAAATAGAGAAGAGTAAATATTTTTGGAATAGAGGGAGAGGGTAAGATCTTTTATAAAATACTTTTGTAAAATATTGGTCCAGAAAGCCTAAGGTCACATCTTACAGCCAACTATGGCTCTAAAACCACCTGAAGCGCCCCTGGTCATCTAGGAACTCAAATGTGATACAATACTAGACCTAAGAGGCTAGTAACACATTTATTACGTCAGATAATGTAACACCCTCAGTGTTACACCCTAAATCATTTACTAAAACATATCATGAGCATCATGTTTATGTGTTAATGTATGTGATAAAATGTGTAGATAAATTTCTTGTAACTTAAAATGACCAATAAAAATGCTAAATGAAAGTTGATTCAATAGCTCATGTATATCAAGTAGGGTTGAAAACCAATTTTTATTAAGCAAAAATACTATAGAACATGTGTGTGATACTTAAATAAAGTTTGAAGTACAAACTTTGTAGATGACAGTGAAATACTTGCTGTCAAAAAATGATATTACTAGCTAATGTTTCTACTAGCCTAGAAATTGCAAATTGAAATCAAGTTTAGCTCAAAAACATAGAAAATTTCCAAGTTTGTTAACCGCTAGACATTGGTATGTTTAGCAAATTATTTTGAGAGATTGGGTCAAGGGGTGGTGTAGTGTTATAGCTCAATTTTGTACTCTCATATGCCATCTTGAGTATGGTGAAGATGGTTTAGTTCTAGAAGCAACCGTTTAGTTTTTATCGGCGCTTTAAAATTCATGCACGACACGTTCTCGGGCTGGCTCACTGGGTGGACGCGGTCACTAGGGTCAGGTGCTCAGCGTCACCGCGCTGGTCGTGCGTGCGCATGCTACCGTGCGTGGCCGACCGTGGCTGCCTCTGGCCTGCCTGTGGCCTAGTCGTTGCTGGCCCCACCGCATGGAGCCACCGCCGCTGCCACCAGCCCCACCCCATGCCGCGATGGAGCCGCTGCTAGTGCCATCACCTCACCATCATGTCTGCACTGCTGCCCTGCCTGGCATTACCACTACCGACGCCACTACGATGATGTGCTATGCTGCCGCTCGCCTTGTCCTCGCATGCACGTGGGCTATCCCGACTGCCTCGCGCAATCGCCTCACCTTAATGGCGCTACGGCCGCTCATGCCGTGTCTCCACCTACCTCCGTGCTCATGCACGTGGTCTAGCCATGTTGCCACATAGTGGATGCGCATATGCCGCCTTGGGTCTGGCCGATCGCTTGCTGCCAAGGCGAGGACGAACCAAGCCAGACCTGCCCCTCCCTCCCTGCCACCACAACCAGCTGACCCCATTTGCTTAATTCGGTATGGTTGAGTCACCATCGCTCGATTCATCATGTCCCTAGATTCTCCATTAAGCTCCAATTTGGAGTTTTCCCACCGCAGTGCCGATAAGGCCATGTCCGGTCGTGGATGTGGGTATCCCTCCTACTGTCCCTCCTAAACCAATTTGCCTACATCACTAGCATAGCCTTGACTCCCTCTTCATCCTGTGCGCCTTAGCCAAACCGCTACCGCCTCCCCATCGTTGCTGATGCGACCGTGTCGCCACGGTGTGCCGCTGCATGGCTTGGCCACACATGGCCAGCCTTCCTCCATCATCCTTCACCCCAACCTTCACCTTGGCCTGGTCTATGGTAGCCTCCTTATGCTCGCGCACTAACCAATTAGGCCTATAGCTACCCCAGCTCACCAGAACAGTGGTGCCGCTATCGTGGATGGCCGCGCGCTGCTGCAGCCTTCCCCAGCGAGTCATGTCACCCACACTATCACTTAGCGTAGCCGCTCAGGTGTGGCAGAACCTCCTAAATTATAGGGCCCACATGCACCTGTCACTGTCCACTGACCTCTGATGACTATGCATATGTTCCCAATAACTTAAGAAGACTGTCGGGTGTCCGCAGGGAACCCCAAATCATCCACGATTTTTGAGCAAGATCCCATTACAGAGTCATTGTAGTATTACAACATTTATTCAAATATCTACATCAGAGTAAAATAGCAGAAGTCTTACAATAACTTAGTTTACAAAATAGTAGTTTCAAATCTTACAAACTAAGTTCGATTATTATTACAAACCATAGTAGTAGTGGAGCGGCATTAGTAACATAATACAAGCACACAATATAAGTATCCTGCCCAAGGACCACACATTTACTTATCATCATCGATTTGAACAACCATCATGCAGCATGGTCCCAGATAGACCTGCTCATGAGGCACACCTGCAACAAGGGTCAACGAACCCTGAGTACCAAAGTACTCAACAAGACTTGACCAAAATAAAAACTGATAAAACTTAGGAATGTAGGCTCAAGGATTCAAGGTATGGCTTTAGCAATAAACAAAGTTCTTTTGCGTAAAAGCTTTCTAACAAGATTCTTTTGTTCAATATTTAAATCTGTCTCAAAATCATATATGAATTTACCATGATCCGTAATGAGATCATGAACTTCATATCAAACTCTTTCTCAAAACTTTCTCAAATTTCGGTTATTAACTACGATGATGAACAGTGAGTTGAGTTTCCATAACCGAGGAGCAACGACGATTCAAACCGATTAAAACCCAGCTGGGGATTCCCAACCACACGACATATGTAGGTCCCCGACCTACATATACCAACCTGCCCTCAGATCCTCTAAAACAAGAACAGGTCCGCACCACTTGAGAATATAGTACTCCACCAATCCAGCCCTTGGCCACGTGGATACATGCTACTCTCGCCATCTCTCCACTCCCAGTGCGCGAGTAGCCATTCTCATACTAGAATAGCCAAGTTAAGGCTTACCGGAGTATGTGATCGGTACTACAAAGTCTCACCTCATGCAATTCAACAACGGACATGTCTTAATCGACACAGGCGGAAAGAACCCGCTCACAAGACCTCCATGTCTTGTGGCTCCTATACACCGAGTCTGCCTGGTCTAGATTTATTACTCCACATGCTCATATCTCATGATCACATAAATAACCAATTGTATCCAAGAAACCATTTCATATCTCGCAGGTGACCGGTGATCACCTGACTTTTATCGTTCTAAGCATGGCTAAGCATAAATAAGCATTCTCGGATTGAAACGGGTAACAAGGTTGATATTGAAAAACAAGGTTGGTAATGCACCAATTAGGTTTTCACTCAACTCCTAATCACTTAATGCAGTACTTGAAAGCAAAAGCGATATAAATTTGTAAAACACAAGGTAGGTTTAAATGCATCCGGGGCTTGCCTTGGTTAACGGAAAAGTCCGGTTCCGGAGACGTTCCACAATTATCAAACCCGACCTCAACAGATGGATTAACCTCCTCCTCAACTTGATTGACTACCACATGCTCACTTTCGTTCACTATATGTAGTAACAATGCCATGTTGAATATGATGCGAGATATAAAACATGATGCTTGATGATGGATACAAAAATTAATAACTCGAATACAACTTTCCTTTGTGGTACAGTTACAAGCCAACAACTACTTAAACCATTTCATAAATTCAAACATGTACTTTAAGTACCAAGAATTATTTTATATGAATGACCCAAGGTCATCACTTAATCCAAAATTGAAACAAAACCTAAGTCATTAGGGTTTACTATTTGCTTTTATGAATTAATTATTTAATTCTAAATTATGAAATAAATCAACTTTCTCCAAATGAGCTCAAAATTTTTGTGAAGGCTCATCACATGACTACCAAGTGGCAAAATAATTTTCATAATTTTTGGATATACAAATAAGCTTAGAAAAATCATGGAAACTCATTTATTAATTAATTAGAGCAATTTTTATCACATTCAAAATGTACTAAAAATCAACATTTAATATTTTTCCTAAATAGTTTACATCACAGAGAGGTCACGCAAAAAATTTCATAATTTTTGGAGCTCTAATTAATTCTATACAAAAATAACAAATCACATCATTATTCATTCAAATCTGCAAAATAGAAAAAATCCATTTTCAAACACAAAGTCAGTGACAACGGGGTCCCACATGTCAGCATCGTCTCCCTCGCACAGCAGCGATGACCACGCGTTTGACCGCTGGTAACTCACCGTCGGTGAGGCCTCCGGCCACGGCAAAGGTACTACCACGTTCCCCACATCACAACGCGTCGATTGGTGGCACTAACTAGACTAATTACGACGAGGTTCGAGCTTGACGCCGGCTATGGCGGCCACGACGGCGTGGCTGCGCTACGCCGGTGAAACAAGACCGGTGGCAGTTAAACTAAGCGCTAGGAAAGGATCAGGAGCTCACCCCAAACACGTTCGAGCAGAAAACAAGACCGGAGAAGCAACGGTGAAGCTCGTCGTCGGTCACAGCAATCACGGCGGCGCAAGCTTCGTCGGCGGTGGTGTTCCGGTGGCTGTGGTGGACAACATGCTCAATCAACAGGGCACAAAGCACCACGGCAACATGGCAAAGCAAGAACTACGCTGAGCAAGAGCCAAGACGCACCGTGGATTGCTAGCCACGGCGACGCGCACACGATGGTGGTGCTATTGGCCGCGAGGAAGAAAGGCACGCACTATGGTTTCCCGACGGAGTCAAGCTGCAAGAGCTGGTCGGCTGGGTGCACGAGAAGCAAGCGGAGCTATGATGGGCTTTGCTGCGATTGGTTGGCGCTACGGCGACGGCATGAGCTCAATGGAGCTATGGCGGCGGCATCAGGAAAAACAGGGGAGGAGAAAAGAAGAAGAACGACGACGTCACGAGCTTATAGCGAGGCTAGGAAGCAAGAAGAAGCCACGCCGTGGCCTTCTCCACGCCAGCGCAAAGCCGAACGTGGCCACGAGCGCGCCTGGAAGCTAGAGGAAGGTCGCCGGTGGTGACAGCTGCCCGCTGGTACTGTTCCAACTAATTACCGAATTGCCACTTGTCTAATTTCTCAAATTACTCCCAAATTTATATAGTAACTCAAAAATCTCCAAAAATAAAAGTTGTTCCAAATTTAAAGTTCTACAACTTTGCTTTAATAACCATACTCTAATTCGGTTTACATTTTGAAATGCTAGTTTAAAATCAAAAGGGGACACTTAAAGTACATTTCGCCTTTTCAAATTACTTCAAATTTTATATAACAACTTTGAAAACTCGAAAAACCAACTTTGTACACCTTAACAAGCTCTACACTTTTTCTTTTAGGCTCAACCCCAAAATATGCTTAGATTTTGAATTAGATTTTTAGGGTAGAATTTAAATACTGAAAACCAGGGTTTTCGGAAATTCTAAAGCAATACAAAGATTTTGAACTTGATTCAAACCATACAAGTCAACACATATACATAAAGGTAAACTTGTTTTAGTGTATGCATATCAAAGTTTTCACTAACACATGAATGATGTGCACTGCATATGATGACATGGCAGGTTTTAGTATTTAAACACCCGAGGTGTTACATCAGGTCAAAGATAGTGACTGGCCTGTTCGATGGTCTGTCGTAGGTCCCTGGTGGCCGGCGCAGCTGCGCTGTGTCACCGGCCGCCATGTCGCCATGTGTTGGGTCACCAGGGGTGCGCGCAGGTGAATTAGGGAAAGCCCAGGGGGTTAAGTGAGAAGGTTTGAGAGAGGGGAAAATAGTATTAGCACTTAGTTATAATTTGGGAGAAGTTTGAGGTCTCTTTTGCTAAATCACCAGCGTGCGCGGGCTTTCCCCAGCGCGGGCCGTCTCCGCGTAGGCCACACTACGGGTCGCCGTGCGCTCGCGCGCGCGCCGCGTGGATAGCGCGTGTGGGCCGCGTGGGAGAATTTCTTTTTCTTTTTCATAAAGAATTAGAAATAGTTTTCTAATTTAATTTTTGAGCTAATCTTTGGTAAATCATATAAAATCATTTAGGTATTAAAAAATTATGAAATAAATTTTGTTAGGTTCCTAAAAGTGTGCTCTATCTGTTAGTGTATTTAGTTCATAAATATACATGTTGATACAAGGGGCTATTAAATCATTTGAGGATGCTCAATATTATTAGGTTAAATATTGTAGGAATTTTTATGGTAAATTGATGATAGCTTTAGTCCTAAAATTTTTATGGTAGCTTCATTATATTATTATGTGCTCACTATAATTTTTGTAGCCTTAGAATAGACTAAGCATTAGGGTAGTTAAATGCTCTTTGTTTCAGTATACATTAAATCATTAGTAGAAATAAAGACATATCCTTCATTTGTAAAGCTAGGTGTTTGTTAGTTGAACCCAATACTTTGCTTGGTAAAGATGATAGTTAGCTTAGTACCTTAGTCATTAGAGCTAGCTTAGTAGCTTAGTATGCGTATTTTTAGTTTAGGAGTTGCTATTGCTTAAATGCTAAGTGTTGCAAAATTATCGCATGCATGTAGAGAACGAGTTGGCGGAGATCGTGTCACGGGAGATCATGAGTTCAAGGAGATTATCGAGGAGTACGAGGAGGAGATTCTCGTGTAGAAGGAGGTCCCAGAGCCGCCACTGACTGACTCAGCTGACACTACGCCTGCCCAAGGCAAGCCCCGATGCATAACCCCTTATTTTTGGATAATCACTATTTATATATGTTATGTGCATTTACGTTATAGGAATTTTATGAAAACCACATGCATAGATATACCTGTCCTAAGAGTCTTACTAGTGCAGGTTTGAGTAGCTGCTATGCTTAGGTTTTCAGTAGCGTGAGTAACCTACCGTTACTCACAATAGGTGATTATTATTACTCTCATAATAAAATAATGAAAGGAAAATGGAGACAAGACAGGGATATGGTAAGGGCATTGGTGGGTGTAACATGTTGTGTCCCATGGCCAATGGGGCTTAGCTTGGTTACACTGTTTTCCCTGTTCATGTCGATTAAAGACCGTCCATTGCTGTGGATGGTAGTCAGGTCACAGACTTATTATCCTGAGCACATACTTGCTTATGGGAGCGGGAAGGCTCGTTACGCTCTTGTTGTGCGTTCTGGCTCTTGTCGTGGTCTTGTTTGTGACTAGGGTACCTACGGGGTGTGTGTTTCGGGGTACCCAACTAGAATACATTGGTTCACAAATCGTTGTTTCTGTGAGACGGTACGACTTGGCTATGGTCTAGCACCGTAGTAAAAACTGGAAGATAAAAGATGGTGAAATGGTTCTGATTGCTCAACCCTTGCTTGAAAGTAGAATATGTGCTTACCTAGAATGGTTAGCTAATGAAGCCTTAAGGATGCACTACTAGTAATGCTTTTCATAAACAAAAAGAAAACAACAAACCCATATTACCTATCATATCCTTGATAGTCAGGAAACTATTTCCACTAGTCGGATAAGTCTTACGAGTACATTGTGTACTCAAGGTTTATTTACCTCTGTTACAGGTGTAGCTTGAGGAGTAGCTCTTATGTAGAGGATTCTTCTGATGGGCACAGACAGATCCTTGTATCATTTCCGCTAGATGTTTATTTTTATTCCGCTGTTTAATTATCGCACTCTGAACTCTAGTATTGTAACAAATAATTTTCAAGAACTCTTGTTGTATGAAATGGACTAAGTATTGTAAGCTCATACTCATTATAGGATTCTGGATGTAAAACGTGGATTGTTTTGAGTTCTCTTAGGGTGGGCTCGATGGAACTGTCCGATGTAGCTAACTTTTGGGGTGCTTAGTGTTTAGTGGAAGACGAGTGCCTCCGAAAACATGTTATTTCGGGCCGTTCTGCCATAGATAAGTCTCAGTCCAGTAGTCTCGACAAGCATAGGCAATGAAGACATGCCATGATTAGAAGTAACCAGAACATCATATAGGTCCAACAGACCCAGAAATAAAAGGAATCATAGTCAAACATCTTATGGGTCCCAATGCCACAGGCTTAGTTGGGTGAGGACATGACCTTACTTGAATGCAGCTTCGAGATTAAAGTCCGGATCTTCATCTGTTCAACAAAGCAAGAGTGAGTACAACGTACTCAACAAGTCCAACTTTACCCTACGGAAGGGGATAACAGCACATGCATATGGATATATCAAGGATAAGGCTTGATTTTATTTGCATAAAGCTATTTTTAGACACATGCAGGGTTTTATTTCATAAATACATTTGCAAAAGACATCTATTTTCCATATATATAAGAGTAATTATGAAAAGGGGTTTGTCACAATTTTAAGTGTTGCTGAACCCTTTGTTCCCACGACACATGGCCGTTAACCATTCATTTCTAAAATCACGCACACTCATGTTTCACTCATCCCAACCCATCTAGTTGTTGAAACCAAATCGTAACCCATCCAAGACCATGGACACAGCTATCTAGATAGAATTTATACTTTGTAGAGGTTGTACACTTTCACCACATGTAGGATACCATAACTTAACACCATCGTGCAAGCATAGATCCATCAGAGCCATTACCCTCCATAGCTGAATAATGGCGCTCACCACGGGCACACTAAGGCAACAATGTCATAATACAACAATTTACAGAGCTCATTACATTACATACAATTCCTCAGTTTCCACATACATCTCTTAGTGTCATGTTGCACACCTGCCTCCAGATGATTGCCATACCAACTAGGGGGATTTAGACTAAGCCTTGCCACATACAAGGTCGAGTGGTTGTACGATAAAATGAGTTAGGTGAGATGAATCATCAACTCAGTCCTTAATCGAGACAAGACTGATATCTTCACGCTTAACCATAAAAGGTACAAGCCACAACACCAAGGCATCCCACAAAAGGGATCCGATCCGCCCCATCTCTAGGGTAATCACCATCTATAACTTATTCATTAACCCTTTCAAAATACCCACAACTTATCCTCACCATTCACTAGGGATGAAAACGGTACGGATATTTTCCGACCGTATTCGAAACCGAATCCGTTTAGAGGGGTTGAAATCTGTCCGTATCCGAGTCCGGATATCCAACATCCGATACCATATCCGTATCCGAATACTCAAATCACATATTTATGATGTCGATATTCAATCGTATACTATCCGACATAGTTGACACTATCCGTATTCGAATCCGAATCCGGACAAAAATATGAAAACAAATGTAATATCGGTGATATCCGTCCGTATCCGATCCGTTTTCATCCCTACCATTCACACAGTTTTCATTTAAAATCATTGCATTTGAGAAATCATAGTGATGAGTATACATGATGGGTACCAAGTCCTAAGGATACTACATAACGATATTTCGTCATAGCATATTATTTATTTCTAGGTTTGAACAAGACATTTATTGGTAATATCGATGCAAGGATGGCTATTCAAACGGATTTAGCTAAGCAGCAAAAATACCTCGTGCGTATATTGTACATGCAATATTTAAAACGGCTTCTATGAGTTGTGTTTAAAAATGGGATCAATATGCATCAAAGGGGATTAGATTGGACTTCTCTCCGTTGGCGTCCTCGGCAAACTCCTGTTGGTAGTTTGGGTCCTCAGCGTCAAACTCGCGGTACTCTTTCTCCGGCTCGTTCCCTTTGTTCTCTAAAAACGTGCAAACAACCGGATAGATAAACAGACATAATTAAATAATAAATTTAAATGAGCTGTAAAAATCATGAAACTTGTACGGGAGGTAGAGTTTGATTTTAGATAAATTTAGGGAGAAGAATTGATGGAATCGGAGTTGGTATGGTTAAGATGCTGCCTTTTCAACATTGGCTATTACAAAATTCTGAAAATGATATAATAGAAAAGTGGTATTTGTATGGCTGATCACGTGCTCTATTGACTGGTGGTGCTTTTGGGCCTTTCGACCAACATTTGGTCCGAGTGCCCATTTTTGTTGCTGTTGTGGACCAACTCAAAAGAACAAGTGACATAGACACGGGAGAGAGAGTCGGTCACAGAGACTGGGAGGCAGTACAGGAGCGTTCGTCCTTCTTGCGCTCAGCTTGCCCGCCATGAGCGGCTACTGAAGCTCATGGGGAGCATAGCAAGGAAGGGGAGAAGACGATTAAAGGCTCGAGGAAGATGGAGGATGGATCGGAGATGCTCACCGTAGATGGAATCGAACTGCGGTGGACTGTGCGTGGAGATCGACGAGGGCACGGTCTGTTCGTGCGAAGAACAGAGGAAGCTCGGTGCGAGGAGGAAGAAGGTGAGCGGGAACGCGAGATGGCTCGGCGGCTCGGCTGCTAGGTGGAGAAGCTGCGGGCGTCGTCCTTTATAGGCCGGGCAAGTGGAAGCTGTGTCACCGGCGCGCTCCTCACCATCAATGGAGTCGCTGTGGCGCCATGGCAGAGCCGCACTCGAGAGGACGGCCGGCGTGCATAAGCAGGGCGAAGGACGACCGTCGTGCGGTGGCGCTGAGGCGATGGCGCAGTTGACGTCGGGGGCAGCACGATGTGCGGCAGTGGCCGGTTGGCACACAAGCGGGTACGAGTGCTGGACGGCACGCAACGGGTACGAGCGTGGCTATGTTGCCTGTACGTGATTACTACTGAGGGCTATTGCTCTGATGTGCTGTGCTAGCTGCTGGTTGAAGGAGTAAGGAGAGGGAGGTGGGACCCATGTCGTTCACGTCGCGACAGAGGTGCTAAGCGTTGCATCGTCATTGTATGTATACAGAGAACGAGTTGGTGAAGATCGTGACCACCGGCTATCACGAGTTTGAGGAGATCGTCGAAGAGTACAGGGAAGAGATTCTCGTGCAGGAGAAGATTCCGGAGCCGCCATTGACTCACTCAGCTAACGTCGTGCCTGCCTAAGGCAAGTCCCGGTGCATAACCCCTTATTTTTGGATAATCACTGTTTATATATGTTATGTGCATTTACGTTACAGGAATTTTATAAAAACCACATGCATAGATATACATGTCCTAAGAGTCTTACTAGTGCAGGTTCGAGTAGCTGCTATGCTTAGGTTTTCGGTAGCGTGAGTAACCTGTCGTTACTCACAATAGGTGATTATTATTACTCTCATAATTAAATAAGAAAAGAAAAAATGGAGACAGGTCGGGGATATGGTACGGGTATTGGTGTGTGTAACAGGTTGTGTGCCACGGCCAACGGGGCTTAGCTTAGTTACACGGTTTTCCCTGTTCATATCGATTAAGTACCATCCATTGCTGTGGATGGTAGTCAGGTCATAGACTTATTATCCTGAGCACATACTTGCTTATGGGAGTGCGAAGACACGTTACACTCTTGTCGTGGGTTCTGGCTCTTTTCGGACCGACTGATTGGAGGCGAGAAAAGTTAGAGATCTAAGCACCATACTAAGGTCGGGTCTCAAGTGTGGGGGTTTGGAGTTCAAGTTTGGACGAGGACCTGGATCCCGTGACAGGAGTGGAATGGGTTGGTCTTGTTTGTGCCTAGGGTATAAACAGGGCGTGCGTTTCAGTGTACCTAGCTAGAATATATTGGTTCATGAATCGCCGTTTCCGTGAGACGGTACGACTTGGCTATGGTCTAGCACCGTAGTAAGAACTGGAAGATGAAAGATGGTGAAATAGTTCTGATTGCTCAACCCTTGCTTAAAAGTAGAATAGATGCTTATCTAGAATGACAAGCTAATGAAGTAATCATGACTGCTAATTAAACTTGATCTTAAGGACACACTAATAGTAATGCTTTTCGCAAATAAAAAGAAAACAACAAACCCATATTGCCTAGCATATCCTTGAGAGTCGAGAACTATTCTCACTAGTCGGGTAAGTCTTGCGAGTACATTATGTAATCAGGGTTTATTTACCCCTGTTGCAAGTGCAGCTTGAGGAGTAGCTCTTGTGTGAAGGATTCTTCTAGTGGGCATAAACAGATCCTTGTATCGTTTCCGCTAGATGTTTATTTTCATTCCGCTGTTTAATTATCGCACTCTGAACTCTGATATTATAATAAATAATTTCTAAGAACTCTTGTTATATGAAATAGACTATGTATTATAAGCTCGTACTCATTATTGGATTCTGGATGTAAAACGTAGATTGTTTCGAGTTCTCCCTTGGGGTGGGCTCGACGAAACTGTCTGATGTAGCTAACTTTTGGGGTGCTTAGTGTCTAGTGGAAGATGAGCGCCTCCAAAAATATATATTTTGGACGGTTCTGCCACAGGTGGTATCAGAGCCAATAATGAGTCTATGAGTTTAAAAACTCTTTTTCAAACCTAAAATTTGACCAACAAAAGCTTTACGAAAAGTAGAATACGATAAATTATGTAAATAAGTATAAGCCCTAGCAATATGGTCTATCTAGGCTAGTGGCATTGGTTTTATCTAATCAATCTTCTGCAAGTACACTAACTTACGCTGCGTAAGAATCGTAGCTTGCGGAAAGTGAGAGTACGATGTGTCAAAAATTTTATACGAATGCCGCTATATTCCGGCCTGAGCGAACGAATAGGTCGATCCATGTATCATAAAAAGAGAATCTTGCTTAAACTAAACTCGCCCACACGTATAATTTTGTTGGATAGTTAATTGATAGGATAATAAATAAAGAGAAATGCTTTAATTCTTAAGAAAAAATCTCGCTAGTAACCATTTATTGGGACTTATCATCTCTCTAGCCGTTTGTTTCTAAATATGGAGGCTTTGTCCCAAACAGTGGGTTCCTATCTGTTTATAGATGAACCTAAGGTCTGGTCGTGGGAGCACCAGTGCTATGACAGGCCGTGGTCTTGGTGAAGACCAAGGCGAAAATGGTCGTGGCGATGATCATGACAATGCCAACGGGGAGAGCCATGAGGCCCCATTCCTTGGTCCTCCTCCGCCACCACCACCACCTCCGATGACCCATGCCGAGATGATGGCTGAGATATTGGCTGCTCGTCGCGAGTCGGCCCGTGCCCTGGAGATGCTGGCATAGACTATTGGTGGCTTCGCCCGTAGAGGTCCCGATGGCAATGACGGGAACAGGGGTGGTGACTATGGTCCCGAGAGGCCTTGTTCCTATCATGACTTCTTGGGGACATAGCCACCCATGTTTACGCCGACTGCTGAGCCTCTAGACGCGGAGTATTGGCTTCATATTCTAGAGCAGAAGTTTTAGCTACTCAATGTGATTGATGAGCAGAAGGTGCGCTTTGCCGCACAATAGCTTCTGGGATCTGCCAGTGCTTGGTGGGACACTTTCAATGCCATGCAGCCTGTGGACCACCATGTGACTTGGTGGGAGTTTACCACTGCTTTCTGTTAGTACTATATTTCTGCTGGTTTGCTGAATAGGATGTTGCCCGAGTTTCTAGAGCTGAAGCAAGGAAACATGACTATGATGGAGTATGTGAACAAGTTCAACCATCTTGCACAGTATGCTGGGACTCATGTGGACACTAATGAGAAGAAGATGGATCGTTTCAATCGTGGTCTTTCTTGCATCTTGCAAGAGAAGCTGTATACTGGGTGAAAAGATCAAGATGCCTAAGAGGGGGGGATGAATTGGACTAATTCTAAATTTTTGCAATAATTAAGCTCTACACTTAGCCCATTTCACTCATTTGTGTCTAGAATGTATTTCTATTGTTCTCCCGTACAAAAGTTTTGCACCCTAGGTTCCAATTCTACTCTAGCATGGCAATTCTAGGAATGTAAAGACATGAAATGAATTGCTTAAATGTAAATGCTCAAAGTAAAGAGATGGAAAGGAACACGACGATGTTTTTTCTCGAGGTATCGGAGAGTCACCATTTCCCACTAATCCTCGTTGGAGCACCCGCACAAGGGTGTAGCTCCCCCTTGATCCGCGCAAGGATTAAGTGCTCTTGACAGGCTGATTCTTTGACACTCCGTTATGGTGAATCGCCCACAACCGCTCACAAAATGACTTGGGTCATCCACAAGCTCCGCCGGATGATCACCAAGCTTCCAATCACCACCGAGCCGTTTAGGTGATGGCGATCACCAAGAGTAACAAGCATAAACTCTCACTTGACCAAGATAAGCCTAGTGAGTAAGGTGGATGTACACTTGCTCTCCCTTGCACTCCAAAGGTGTTTCTCAGCTGAACAAATGGGCAAGAGACCTCAAATGGACGAGTGGGATATGTATTTATACCCCCCATTCAAAACATAATGGTTGAGGTCCAACTCAGCAAGTATCGGGATGACCAGACGCTCCGATCAAGGTGACTGGATGCAACGATCAGTGTAATGAGTCAGCGTGTCAGAAAGAGTCATTTGCTCTGATCGGACTCTGGTCTGCGTCTGATCAACACCCACCGGACGCGTCCGGTCATCAAAAACCATCTCTAGAACCTTACTGATGTTGATCAGACACTAGCACCCAGAGTCCGGTCATTTCTCTATTCAGCGTCTGGTCCATGGTCAACAGCCTATCCATGCTGCTACAGATACAGCTAGCGTCGCGTCCGGTGAGCACTCATATCCAGCATCCGGTCGCACACTGACTGCTGCTGCTGATCAAATGAACTGACTGGACTCTCCAAGCTGTGTTCGGTCACAACCAAACCAACGTTCGGTCAGTCATTTGACTCTCCATTTACTTCCAATTCGAAATTCTTTGTGAATGAAGTTGACTTCTATCGATCTTAGGGCTATTCCTGAGCTACCTAGTGCTAAGTTTAACAAGTGTGCACCACACCTAATCCATTAGACTCACCTAGGTTAAGCTACTAGTCCATACCTCCTTAATAGTACAACTAAAGAAAAAATAAAGTTCTATACTACTCTAAGTGTCTCTCCAACATCAAATGACACTTAGAACTAGTCAGTCCTTAACCTTGTCATCCATCCTTTGAAAACTAAAATATTTCCATCGACAGGGGCATGATTACCATGATTGCCCAATCAATTTCCATTACCATGACATAACTCAAATTACCTCTGTAAAACACGTTAGTCATAGTAATCTCATGTCATCATTAATCATCGAAACCCAACTGGGGGCCTAGATGCTTTCAATCTCCCCCTTTTTGGTGATTGATGACAACACAAACTCGAGTATGTAAAAGAGATAAGTGAGGTTTTCAACATGCATGGTTCATATAAGCTTTTGACAATAAGAATAAAAGGATTAGGCATGCTTATATGACCCAAGCCAACATGGTGTACTCAAAAGATATGAATTAAGTGTGAGTACATGAAGTAAAGCTCATATGAATCGGAGTAAAACGTGGAAGCAAAGCCAATGAGCATAACCAAGTGACATGACATATATAAAATAATGTAGAGAGTACACATGTCACATAAGTGTCACCATCATATGTATATAATACAATGCATGAAAGTAAACATGAATGCATGAAGTATCACACACGAAAGACCAAAAGAATCGAGTCCATGTCACATGCTCCCCCTAAATCTAACATACTCGGTCCCTCTCCCCTTCGGCGTCAAGCACCAAAACCTAAAGGTCGGATGGCGGGATAGGAGCAGTCGAGTCGGGCACTGAGGTGCAGTGAGAGACCTAGAACTGAGCTACATCATCCTCTGACCCTGAACTCTGAGGGTTCTGACCCTCTATAGCTAGAAGTAAAGGTGAAGCGGTCTAGGTCTGGTTAGTAACTAGCACGACGTATAACTCTACAGGTGTCACTGTAGGAAGGAGAGCCACATCTACCGCTGTCGCTGAAGCCTCAAGTGTAGGAGTGACTGTCTGAGGTGGCTCGGATGATGCAACAGACAATGAAATCATCTCGGTAGTCCCGGTAACTGGAGCAGCTATGGTAGGGATAGAGACTTAGAACACTAGAGGTGTAGGCTGCCCTGTAAGCTCACTGAAGGTAGCGCCAAGACTCCTAGAGACTGGAGTGTCCATCACTGTCGATAGAATATCGTCGGCAGTCCTCCGAGGGGTATCCCACGAAGGTAGATTGATCGGTAGAGGAGCATGAGATCAAGAATAAGAAGGCAACAGAGACACACGAGTTAGACAGGTTCAGGCCATCAGTATGATGTAATACCCTACTCTTGTGGTCTGTTGGTTTATATTAGCTATCGTATGATATGCCGTGATTTTAGAGGGGGTCCCTGCCCGCCTTATATAGTCTGGGAGGTAGGGTTACAAGTCAGTTAGATCTGAGAGGTAATCGGAAAGTGATAACTGATTACAAGAATCTTGGGATCATACATATCCTAACAGATCTCGTAGTATCTTTAGGATATCTTCCTGATGTCTTGTGGAAGGCGCCGAGCAGAGTCGTGCCCCGCAAGGCTTCTTCTTGTGGGCTGGGCCACCCCTTGTGGCGTAGCCCATGTGGTCTGCCATGGGTATCCGGGGTCGTACACCCCACAGCTAGTCCCTGAGCGCCTTGTACCCGTTGTGCAACGCCGTCTTGCGCTCGTCCGAGCAGGTGCGAATAATGCCGAGCAGTCAAGCTCATGGTCCAACCACCATGCTGAACTGCCGAGCAGCGTGAACCATCACCGAGCAGTGTGAACCATTGCTCAGTAGCATGACCTGTCGCCGAGCAGCATGAACTACCACCGAGCAATGTGACCTATCGCCGAGCAGTGTGACCTGTCGCCGAGCAGTGTGACCTGTCGCCGAGCAGTGTGACCCAAGTATGGCTTGCCATACAGGTATAAGGAGCTCAAGTTCAGAATCAAAAATTTCTCCGCAGTGGACCAAGTGTGCCCACTTAGAGTCCAAACAAAGTAGTAGGAGTCAATACTCTTCTATAGGCATGTAGTCATTGAGAAAAAAATTCCACACACTCACCGCGAGGTGAAGTGTGCCCACTTAGTCCCTGAGTCTGATAGCAGATGATGTAGTCATGTGGTGCTAGGGTCAGAAACTAGAAGAATAGTAGAAAAACTAGCCGAGCAGGCGGCCTGTCCTCGAGCGTGGCCCAAAAAGAGAGAAAGCACATTCACCGCAAGGTGAAGTGTGCCCACTTAGTCCCCGAGCCTGACAACAGATGATGTAGTCATGTGGTGCCAGGGTCAAAAACTAGAAAAATCAATCAAAGACCAACGGAGCAGGCCGCTAGTCCCCAAGCTACAGGCAGAGTTATTGGAGAAATCGAACCGTGGAGAAAAACCCGAAGTAACGGCTGTACAGTGTCAGTTGCTGAGCCTCAATAAATGGCAGAGAAGTCGGCGGTATTTCGGCGAGGAGCAACTGATGGCAGCGATAAATGAGCGACATGGGCTGCGGTTGCGCAGAAGCCTAGGTAACGGCCCATATTCCACTTCGGAGTAATCGGAGTGGCGCAGATCGTGGGAACGGTTCCCAAAAAAAACCCTTGAATGCAGAACGGTGGGGAAAATCCTTTATAATAGTGCCGCCACAGACCCCGTTCCCACCTTTTCCACTTCATCTTCCTCCTCATCTCTTGCGCCGCCGAATCCGCAACCACATTTGTCTCCACCGCTGAACTCTAACTAGATCTGAGAGATGGCGCCGAAGAGAGGAGCTACGAAATCGAAGAAGACGAGTCCCAAGAAGGTGGACACCGTGGCCCGACACAACGAGGAGTGGGTGCTGTCACGAACAGGAGAATCTAAGCTGAACCGATTGGTGGAAGCCGGCGTTCTCCCCGATCGTGCTACCGTCGGATGGCGGCCAGCTCTCGTGAGTCCTTTCCCACACCTCATACTGGCGATGACCAAGCACCGAGGAGTCCCCAGTGTAGGCGGTGATGTCCAAGCACCAAGGAGTTCTCGGCGTCGCTGGCGATGACCGAGCACCGAGGAGCGAGGAGTCCCCAGCGTCACTGGCGATAACCGAGCACCGAGGAGCGAGGAGTCAACGGCGTCGCTGGTGATGACCGAGCACCGAGGAGCGAGGAGTCCTTGGCGTCGCTGGCAATGACCGAGCACCGAGGAGCGAGGAATCCCCGGCATCGCTGGCGATCACCGAGCACTGAGGAACGAGGAGTCCCCGGCGTCGCTGGCGACGTCCGAGCACCGAGGAGCGAGGAGTCCCCGGTGTAGCTGGCAACGTCCGAGCAACGAGGAGCGAGGAGTCCTCGGTGTCACTGGCGATTCCTGAGCACCGAGGAGCAAGGAGTCTCTAGCGTTGCTGGCGATGATCGAGCACCAAGGAGCGAGGAGTCCTCGGTGTCGCTGGCGATGTCCGAACACCGAGGAGCGAGGAGTCCCCGACGTCGCTGGCGATAACCGAGCATCGAGGAGTGAGGAGTCCTCGGCATAGCTGGCAATGTCCGAGCAGCGAGGAGCGAGGAGTCCTGGGCGTCGCTGGTGATTCCTGAGCACCGAGGAGCGAGGAGTCCTCGGCATCGCTGGCGATGACCGAGCACCGAGGAGTAGGAGTCCCCGGCGTCGCTGGTGACGTCCGAGCACCGAGGAGCGAGGAGTCCCTAGCGTAGTTAGCAATGTCCGAGCAGCGTGGAGCGAGGAGTCCTCAGCGTCGCTGGTGATTCTTGAGCACCGAGGAGCGAGGAGTCCCCAATATCGCTGGTGATGACCGAGCACCGAGGAGCGAGGAGTCCTCGATGTCGTTGGCGATGTCCGAACACCGAGGAGCGAGGAGTCCCTGGCGTAGCTAGCGACGTCCGAGCAGCGAGGAGTCCTCATCGCAGCTGACGACGTTTGAGCAGCGAGGAGTCCTCGGCGCAGCTAGCGATGTCCAAGCACCGAGGAGTTCCTGGCATAGCTAGCGATGTTCGAGCACCGAGGAGTCCCCGACATAGCTGGCAATGTCCGAGGAGTCCCCGGCGTAGCTGGTGATGTCCGAGCACCGAGGAGTCCCCAGCGCAGCAGGCGATGTCTGAGCACTGAGGAGTTCTAGGTGAAGCTGGCGATGTCTGAGCACCGAGGAGTCCCCGGCGTAGCTGGCGACATCCGTATGGTGAAGTGTGCCCACTTACTCCTCGAGCACGAAGAAACCGAGCTTTGAGGAGTAACCGGCGTAGCTAGCGATGAAGCACGAGCGATGAACAGTCTGGTCAATTGGTCAGCGGTGAAGTGAGCATTGAGTAGAAGCGATTGGCGAACAGTCCGATCAACTGGTCGGCGATGGAGTCCACGAACCAAGCGGTTCGACCAGTTGATCGGTGGAAAAGCCCGAGTACTAGGTGATCCGATCACCTAGACGATGATCCTGCAATACAAGCATGTAGAACGGGTAGTACATGATATAAAAATATATGAACTCTGGAGAAAAAATAGCGCATGTAGCTTGACGATCAGTTGGCGTGAAAATATATTTATATTTAATATAAACTACCCGAACAGTTAGTGTGTAGCTGAATCTCCAACCCTAACTAGCCCATTAACCATAACGTCGAGCGCGAAGCCCGTGCACGTGTAGGAGGAATAGGCGTCGCTAAGGAGCCGCTGCCGACCACCCATAACGTAGAGCGCAGAGCCCGTAGAACATGTAGGGAGGAGCCAGAGATAGGGCCATCTCTGGAGGTGTCCGAGCATCAACATGACTGTTCGAGGGTTCGAAAAATCATTTGGAGAGCAAATATGGAGAAAACAGTTCGGAAAAACATTATGGCGATATACGGAGATTGGAGAATATTTAGAAGAATATTAAAGTGTGACTTAGCTTTAGATGGAGCGTCTGGTCGACGACGTATGGCGTTATCTAGTCAGCGTTGACGGCGAGCACCTGGCGGGCGGTGAGTTGTCGATGAAGACGACCTCAGAGGTGGTTTAGAGATCGGATCTGCTGTTGCGTGGGCTGGTGTAGCCAGCGATGAAATGTCGTCATCGTCGTGGATCGGCATGGATCTCCACGAGATTGATGACGAGAACGCGCTATTGATTTGAGATCCATCTGGCTCGCCATGGATCAAGCGCACACCCCCTACCTGGCGCGCCAACTATCGATAGAATATCATCGGCAGTCCTCCGAGGGGTATCCCACGAAGGTAGATTGATCGGCAGAGGAGCGTGAGATCAAGAACAAGAAGGCAATAGAGACAGACGAGTTAGACATGTTTAGGCTGTCAGTATGACGTAATACCTTACTCCTGTGGTCTGTTGGTTTGTATTAGCTATCGTATGATATGCCCTGATTTTAGAGGGGGTCCCTGCCCGCCTTATATAGTCCAGGAGGTAGGGTTACAAGTCGGTTAGATCTGAGAGATAATCGGAAAGTGATAACTGATTACAGGAATCTTAGGATCATACATATCCTAACAGATCTCATAGTATCTTCAGGATATCTTCCTGATGTCTTGTGGAAGGCGCCGAGCAGAGTCATGTCCCGCAAGGCTTCTTCTTATGGGATGGGCCACCCCTTGTGGTGTAGCCCATGTGGTCTGCCATGGGAATCCAGGGTCGTACACCCCACAATCACTAACGTTAAAGAAGTTTGAGTCAAAGTGAAGCACGTAAAAATAGGAGTAAAGTGCGGACCCTGAGCTATCCCTGGTAAAACAAACCACTGAGACGCTTGCTCTATAGGTGAGGCAAACTAAGGAGTTTGCTGTCTCTAACTCAGAAGCCCACTGGGCTGTATAGCTAGAGTCATTGGAGTGGTGGTGGCAGGCTGGCCTATCTGAAATGTAAACTGCTGAGGATCAACCCCAATAGCAGTGAATACATGCTGCATAAAGCCAAGTAACTGCTACTGAATCATAAGCTGCTACTGCTGCATGGCCTGCTGCTGCCGCTGAAACTCATCCTATCGTGCCTGAACCTGAGCAAGTGCAGCTACGGTCTCCTGTGCCTAGCATGCCTGATCCTGCCTCATCCTCTTAACAACAGCTAGGAGTGCCAGGTTGGTCTACGGTGACTGTGGTGGAGCTGAGCTAGAGCCATTGGCCTCTCTGTCATGTGGACAAGGTGCCATCTATGGAATCAACTGATAGTCATTATCTAAGCTATCACTCGGGTCGGTCTCAACCACATCTTCCTGCTGTGCATCAAGTGCTCATCCTCTATCTCTACGATGACCTTGATAATCTCATCCTACTGAGCTACTGTCTCTAGTACCTCTAGGCGATGACTTGGCTGGCAAGGTGTCCTCGCACGACTGTGACATAGCATCTAGCTCATATCATACTATGGAAACTCAGTAGTCGCACATGTCCACTCTACCATTGTTTCTAGGGACTTGTGTGGAACTACCTTTTAGAGTAAGAAAGTGATCCAATGAGCATAAGGCAACTGACGGTGACCTCTAAAGCCCTCTGTTAGTGTGTCCTCCATCTCTGAAAGCATCATATCCCAAATATCAAAGACAGTCTGAGACACCTGGTAATGCACTAGCCACAACTAAATTCGAGTTAGGCCCTCGCGGTAGCCGATCCTCAGAAGCAGAGTCCTTCTCATAATAGCATCAAGGAGCCGAGCTATAAGTGTAAGGTCATGTGGTGTCCTGCTCGACCCCTCGCCAAACGGCTCTATAAAGCACAGTCTGACAAGATCTATAGGTGGCACAAGTCCACCATGAGGGCGTCTCGGAGGCTCTATCTATCCATAACCTGCCTCATGAAGATAAATAGGTGACTCTAGAATCCTTAGTGTCTCTCTAACCCTCGAGCTCTGGAGCCTATAGTCACGCCCTCGAAAAGCAAAATGAATAAACCTGTGTCTCGGGTCAATCCACAAGGAGTAGAACTCACGGACCCAAGATGGAACATACCAACCAGTCCATCTAAGGAGATATGACAAGCCTGGCAGATAAGTGTGGTGAGGACGGATCTGCTCGCCTGTAGCTGCAACTAGAGACTATAAGGAGCAGACCCGCTGAGATCTGAAGGCAACACCGCTGTTGAGATATGCACTATAGAAGTCCTCCTGCAACATAGTGTAGAAGTGCTCTGAGGCACGCTCATCCTGCCTCGGCGGAACCCAATCCTCAAATTGTACGAACCATAGCTGCTACACCTGTCTGGCTGTGGCTACAATCAGGTCAAGGTAAACAACGGGAGGCGGACCCTGTGGTCTGGGAGGTGGATGAGAGCCCCACCTCTGTGTTTGAGGCCTCGGTGACACCTGAGTGCATGTGCGACTGGAGCGTCGAAGCTATGGCTGTGCTGTCTACTTTGTCTCCTCATCCTGCTCTCCCTGCTGAGCATCCTCTATCTGCTCTACCAACTATGTCTGCTGCTCAGTATCCCCCTAAGTCTTACTCTCCTCTAAAGAGGCACGCCGTCCTCCAAGCATGATGGTCCCGGGTGGACTACCAAGACTCGCCTCAGTCCTCTCGACGGTGGCCCTCTGAGGCAGTGACAACTGATCACCTATATGAATGCCACTACCAGATCCACCAGTCTCAACTTCCTCTACGACGGCTGCCACTGCTGCTCTCTCTTTGCTTCAACATCATCTCTCTTGCTCTTCTTCTTTGTAGTCTTTTTTGCCTTTCCTTTTTGCTGAGAAGTTAGTCGAGGCGGAGGCGTTGGATCCTCATACGACCGAGAGAGGAATTAGAATTGAAATCAAGGCGGGTTGAGACGATTCGTCGAACACGTGGTAGGCAATGGAGATGGCTTACCCTTAGGGCTAGGGTATGGTGACGCGAAGTAGTGTGGTGATCGAGGAGGCATGGCGCTAGGAAACCGTCAGTGCGAGAGGATAGCAACGCGACGATGCAGTGGTGAGCGAGCATGCGGCGGCGGGCAGGGATGGCTGCGCAGGCGAGACATGTGCAGTGGCGTGGTGGCATGATGTAGGCGGTGTGCATGCGTGGGTTGCGTAACGATGGGGCTACGGTGGTGGAGGTGCAGGCGCGGGCGTGGCATCGGAGATGCAGGTACGAGCGCAGCGGCAGAGGTGTAGGCGCAGGCGTGGTGGCGGAGGTAAAATAAATGAGGGCCCCCCATGACAGACAAGGAAAGAAAAGAAAAAAAACTTTCCGCTCGCACTTCAGTGACCGGATGCACCGGTGAAAACGACCAAACGTAGAAAATCAGAGTCTGGTCGAGTACAGAGAGGTCCAGAAACACCCAAATGGTGATCAGACGCGTTCGATGCACTGTGACCGGATGTTGCTCTAAGTCCGATCCTTTTCTGTTAACTTCCTCATGTTGACCTAACGTGGATTTAACTTCACACCTGACGCGTGTGAAATACTGTTCATCTTTTGGTCTTTCTTCAGCAACTGTATCTCCTCCTAATGTACTGACCGGATGTTGCAACAGGTGAGTTCGGTCCCTCTTCAACTATAGATAGTCCTCCTTTCTTCGCGACGCTTTCTCCCAATCAAGCCCCAAACTTCAATAAGACCCAAATAAACACCAATTGGGACTGATATGAGAGACCTCTCAAACCCTCCAGTTTTTCTAAATAATTTGCCTTCGGCTATAATTCATTTTAAGAAAACAGGCAACAAAAAGGGGCGAGGAGCACCGTGTGACCACACAAGAGTGTTTTATGATCAATATGAGCTTCAAATGCTCTCCCTATTTGTGGATAAACACAACGGGTGCTCAAAAGATAACCGAAAAGAAACGACAAAGCAACACACATGCACATGCAACATAATACTTGAAAGTACGTCTAGTTGCTTGTCAAGTTTGTTCCAAGGTTAAGCTTCTTCACGCGCTTTTTGGCGGTTATCTTAACCATGTTAGACAAGCCCTAAGTGCATTACTAAAAATTAAACATGTTTTATATTACAATGCAATGCAAGGGACAACACAAGCTCATGTTTTTGTGAAGTTACTAGGGTCAAGCACACTAAGATCATTCCTCAACCAACAAAATGTAGCCTCATCTAGCGGTTTAGTGAAGATATCCGCCAATTGATCCTCGGTCCTTACACCTTCTAGTGATATATCATTTTTAGCAACATGATCTCTAAGAAAATAATGGCAGATATCTATGTGCTTGGTGCGAGAGTGTTGAACCAGATTATTAGCAAGCTTTACCACGCTCTGATTGTCACATAGGAGCGGTACCTTTTCTAGAACTACACCATACTCTAGAAGAGTTTCCTTCATGTAAAGAATTTGTGCACAACAAGCACCCATGACAATGTACTCCGCCTCGGCGGTGGACAATACCACACTATTTTGCTTCTTGGAGGACCAAGACACTAGTGATCTACCAAGCAAATGGCACCCTTCGAATGTGTTTTTTCTATAAATTTTGCAACCGGCATAATCTGAATCGGAATAGCCAACTAGTTGGAATCTAGCTCCTTTGGGATACCAAAGACCAATGCTTGGTGTGTGCTTAAGGTACCTAAGGATTTTTTAACGGCAACCATGTGAGACTCCTTAGAATTAGCTTGAAATCTAGCACACATACACACACTAAACATGATGTTAGGCCTAGATGCGGTCAAATATAATAAACTACCAATCATAGAATGGTAGAGAGTTTGATCAACTGATTTACCTCCCTCATCTAGGTCGAGATGTCCATTAGATGGCATTGGTGTCTTGATTGGCTTACATTCATCCATTTTGAACCTCTTGAGAAGGTCCTTGGTATATTTTTCTTGAGAGATGAAAATCCCCTCTCTCATTTGCTTGACTTGAAAACCAAGAAAGAATGTAAGCTCTCCAATCATAGACATCTCGAACTCCTTTGATATCAATTCACCAAACTCTTTGCAATAGTCTTCATTTGATGAGCCAAATATGATATCATCAATATATACTTGACAAATAAAGATCTCTCCATCAAGTTTTTTGGTGAATAGTGTGGTATCGATCTTCCCAATGGTGAAGCCCTTCTCAATGAGGAAATCACGAAGGCGCTCATACCAAGCTCTTGGGGCTTGCTTAAGCCCATATAGCGTCTTGGACAACCTATATATATGATTAGGATATCTAGGGTCTTCAAACCTGGGAGGTTGATCAACATAGACTAGTACATTTATGAAACCATTTAAAAATACACTTTTAACATCCATTTGATATAATTTCATTTCATAATGGGATGCATATGCAAGAAGGATACGGATGGCTTCAAGTCTTGTAACTGGTGCAAAGGTCTCTCCAAAATCCAACCCTTCAACTTGGGAGAACCCCTTTGCAACTAGCCTTGCCTTGTTCCTAACAACGATGCCTTGATCATCTTGTTTGTTGTGGAACACCCACTTTGTTCCAATGACTCTTGCATCTTGTGGTCGCTCTTTAAGTGTCCAAACTTCATTTCGGGTGAAGTTGTTCAACTCTTCATGCATGGCATTTATCCAATCTGGATTTTGAAGAGCTTCTTCTACATTTTAGGCTCAATTGCAAGAAAGAAACGAGTGATGTTCAATAAATGAAGCAAGTTTTTGAGAGCGAGTCATTACTCCCTTTGAAGGACTCCCTATGATGAGATCTTATGGATGTGCTTGTAGTAGGGGTGAATTTCTTCTATCAACCACTTGAGCGGGAGGTTGTGGAGCATCAACATCTTGAGCTTGTGCCACCATTTGATCTTGGGAGACATGAGTATCTTCATTTTCTACTCTTCCATCTTTATCATCATCTTGTGGCACATTTGATGAAGAAGGTGGATCAATCACTTGTACATCATCTTCATCGTCTTTGGGCTTGATGTCTCCAACCGGAATGTTCTTCATGGCCTCCCTCAATGGTTCATCACCTACATCTTCAAGATTCTCATGTGCTCCTTGGGAGCCGTTAGATTCATTAAATTCAATATCATATGTTTCTTCAACCAAGCCGGTGGCATGATAAAATACTCGATATGCTTTGGACTTTGATGAGTAACCAATAAGAAAACCAATATCACAACGTCTTTGGAACTTCCCTAGGTGTTGCCGCTTCTTGTAGATGTAGCATTTGCAACCAAACACCCAGAAGAATGATACGTCCGGCTTGTTCCCATTGAGCAACTCATAAGGGGTCTTGCCAAGAAACTTTTGAAGAAATAGGCGATTGAATGCATAACATGCGGTGTTGATAGCTTCCGCCCATAGAGCTTCGGGTGTATTGTACTCATCAAGCATTGTTCTTGCAAGGGTGATAAGTGCCTAGTTCTTTCTCTCTACTACACTATTTTGTTGAGGAGTGTATGTTGTGGAGACCTCATGCTTGATCCCTACTTTATCACAATATGCTTCAATGTTTGTGTTGTCAAATTCTTTTCCATTGTCACTTCTTATCTTCTTGAGCTTCACTTCAAATTCATTTTATGCTCTCTTGGCAAACTCTTGAAACATGCGGCCACTTCGGTCTTGTCATGAAGGAAGAACACCCAAGTATATCTAGAGTAGTCATCAACCTATCACAAGACAATAGAGATTTCCTCCCAAACTCTTGTAAGTTGTTGGTCCAAATAGATCCATGTGAAGAAGCTCTAGCACTCTTGTTGTTGACATGTAAGCTTTTGTTGGATGAGTGTTTGCAACTTGCTTACCGGCTTGACATGCACTACAAAGCTTGTCTTTCTCAAATTTCACATCCTTCAAACCTCTCACCAATTCATTCTTCATTAGCTTCTTGAGTGAGCTCATCCCAACATGTGCAAGTCTTCTATGTCATAGCCACCCAAGTGATATTTTGGTGAATAAGCATGTCTTCAAGTTTGCATCTTCAGAGGTGAAATCCACTAGATATATGTTGTTGTATCTAAAACCCTTGAATATAACTTGATCATCATCTTTCTTTGACACAACCACTTCCTTCTCGGTAAACAAACATTGAAAGCCAAGATCACACAATTGACCAATGAATAGCAAGTTGAAACTCAATGAAGCAACATATAGCACATTTGATATTGAATGATCATTTGATATTGCAACTTTACCCAATCCTTGAACTTTACCCTTTGAGTTATCACCAAATGTAATCATTTCTTGACCATCTACTTCTTCATTTAGTGAGGTGAACATACGAGGATCACCGGTCATATGTTGAGTGCAACCACTATCAATAATCCAATGACTTCCACCGGTCTTGTAGTTCACCTACACATAAGAGATCAAGCTTGTTGTTTAGGGACCCAAACTTGATGAGGGCCCTTTACTTTCTCAACTAGTGACTTTGCAATCCAAATTTGCTTAGGCCTATTCTTGTTGGGTGGACCTAAGAATATGACTTTATTTTTCCACTAGAATCCTTTCTAAGCATGTAGTGAGCATTGAAGGCAAAGGGTCTAGCATGCTTGGGCTAAGGGTTGTGGTGGTGGAGTTTGACACTCATGAGCAAAGTGACCTTCTTGTCCACACTCAAAACATCTCTTTGACTTAGGCTTTGACTTGTATTGTTGTTGATGTTGAGCTTGAGCTTTCTTCTCTTGATTTGCCAAGTACCCAATACCACTTCTATCCATCTTCATCACGGTGTTCATGAGTAGCTCACTTTGAAGATATTGGCCTCTTGTGAACTTGCTCAAACCGGTCTTGAGATGTTCTTTCTCCAACTTGAGCTTCTTGTTTTCTTCTCTAAGTTCATCATGATTTTTCTCCATCTTGAGTCTCTTGTTCTCTTCTTTAAGCATCTCATTCTCAAGAGCTATATCATAATCATTGTCAAGATTCTCTATCACAATTGTGTTGGTGGTTGATAGCTTTTCAAGATCTTTCTTGAGCTTTTCATTCTCATTCTTGAGCTTGACATAATCATCATAGTTGTCTGACTCAACCACTTTCTTGCCTTTGCTACTAGAACCTTGCTCAATGCTCTCAACAATTAAGTCATCACATGATGTAGCTATATCAATCTTAACAACATTGTTAGTAGCATCATGTGGCTCTTTGAATAATAACTCATGAGAAAGAACAAGATTGTCATGATTAATCTTGAGATTGGTGTACTCTTCTTTTAGCAAATTGTAACTAGTGGTGAGCTCATTATGTATCCCCTCAAGTTTATCATGTTTTTCTCTAAGCTCCTTTTTAGAGGATTTGAGCTCCTTGAGTTTGGATGACACAATTTTATTTTATTCTCTAAGCTCAACACTAGCTTTTTTTGGCTATGTCATACTTTGCTAAGAGTGAGTCCTTCTCAAGTACTAGCTTTTCATTTTTAGCTCTTGTCTTTCTAATAATTTTAGTGTATTGGTTTAGCAACTTGACAAGATCATCATAAGAAGGTGATTCAAATTATTCATCACTATCACTACCACTTTCATCATTGCTAGCATTATCATCACCACTACTATCATCATCATTTTATACCTTTCGTTCACCCTTGGCCATAAGGCATAGGTGTGTAGAGGATGATGGCGGTGATGTTGGTGAAAATAGTGAAGAATCAATCATAAGAGCGGCCACCTTCTCCTTCTCATTCTCACTTTCATCATCAGATGAGCCACTTGATGATTCAATGTCCGTGAGCCAATCACCAACAATATATGCCTTGCCATTCTTCTTCTTCTTGTGAAATTCCTTCTTCTTGCCATCCTTCTTCTTGTATGACTTCTTCTTCTTCTTATCATCATCATTTTCATCACTTGAGTCATCTTTCTTGCCCTTGTACTTCTTCTTGTACTTGTCTTTCTTGGGTTTGGGGCATTGATCAGCTAGATGACCAAGTTCTCCACAATTATAGCAATCCATTTCGGAGATGGGCTTCCTTCTACTACTAGTGAAGAATTTCTTCTTCTTGCCATCAAACTTGACACCATTCTTGTTTAGCTTCTTGAGCATCTTGGCAGTTCTTCTCACCATGAGAGCAAGACTTGCATCATCAATCTCATCATCACTTGAGCTATCATGATCAACTCTTGCTTTGCCCCTCTTCTCTTGGCTAGCCTTGAATGCCAAATCTTTCTTCTTGGTGGAAGAAGAGCCATCTTGTGGAGTGATGTGCATGTACATCTTATGTGCATTGATCTTCCCCAATATTTGAGTTGGTGTAGTGGTGGAAAGATCACCTTGATGAAGCACCATCATAATATGCCCATATTTGTTAATGGGGAGGACACTCAAGATCTTTCTCACAACATCAGAGGGTTGCATTTGTGTGAGTCCTAAGCCAATTGACTTCCTCTACAAGAACATTCAAGTGTGAATATATCTCATTAGCACTTTCTCTAGGAAGCATCTCAAATGAATTAAGCTTTTTTATCACAAGGTGGTAGCGTTCCTCACGCTCACTATTGGTTCCCTCATGGAGCGCACAAATGTCCGACCTATAGTGCATGGGCATCTTTGTGGTTCCGCACACGGTTAAAAACATCCTTGCAAAGGCCTCTAAAGAGAGTGTTTCTAGCCTTTACATTCCACTTCTCGTAGTTGAACCTCATGGCCTTTAAGGTTGGCGGGATCCTTAGGTTTTGGGAAGCCTTGTGAGGCGGCTCTAAGAACTCCAACATCTAAAGCCTCTATGTATGCCTCCATGTGAATTTTCCAATAAGAAAATCATCTCCCTACAAAGATAGGAGGGGGTCCATCCCCGTGGAACATCTTGCTCTAGGCGGTTAAGCCTAATTTAGGGAGCACGAGTGCTCCGATACCAATTGAAAGGATCAAGATGCCCAAGAGGGGGGGGTGAATTGGGCTAATTCTAAATTTTTGCAATAATTAAGCCCTATACTTAGCCCATTTCACCCCTTGTGTCTAGAATGTGTTTCTATTGTTCTCCCGTATAAAAGTTTTGCACCCTAGGTTCCAATCCTACTCTAGCATGGCAATTCTAGGAATGTAAAGACATAAATGAATTGCTCAAATGTAAATGCTCAAAGTAAAGAGAGGGAAAGAACACGGCGATGTTTTCTCAAGGTATCAGAGAGTCGCCACTCCCCACTAGTCCTCGTTGGAGCACTCGTGCAAGGGTGTAGCTCCTCCTTGATCCGTGCAAGGATCAAGTGCTCTCTATGGGCTGATTATTTGACACTCCGTCGTGGTGAATCACCCACAACAGCTCACAAAATGACTTGGGTCATCCACAAGCTCCGCCGGATGATCACCAAGCTCCCAATCACCACCGAGCCTATCTAGGTGATGGCGATCACCAAGAGTAACAAGCACAAACTCTCACTTGACCAAGACAAGCCTAATGAGTAAGGTGGATGCACACTTGCTACTCCCTATGCACTAATGAGGTCCTTAATCTTGGATTATCTAATCTCAATCACTCCACTAGGATCTTGCTCTCCCTTGCACTCCAAAGGTATTTCTTAGCTGAACAAATGGGCAAGAGACCTCAAATGGACGAGTGGGATATGTATTTCTACCCCCCCCATTCAAAACATAACGGTTGAGTTCCAACTCAGCAAGTATCAGGATGACCGGACGCTCCAGTCAAGCTGACCGGACACACCGATTAGTGTAATGTGTCAGCATGTCAGAAAGCGCCATTTGCTCTGACCGGACTCTGGCCTACATCCGGTCAGCACCCACCGAACACGTTCGGTCATCAAAACCCCTCTCTAGAACCTTACTAATGTTGTCTGGACGCTGGCACCTAGAGTCCGGTCATTTCTCTGTTCAGCGTCTAGTCCGTGGTCAACAGCCTGTCCATGCTTCTATAGATATGGCTAGCATCGCGTCCGGTGAGCACTGGTATCCAGCGTCCGGTCGCACTCTAACTGCTGCTGCCGATCAAATGAACTGACCAGACTCTCCAAGCTGTGTTCGGTCACAACCAAACCAGTGTTCGGTCAGTCATTTGACTCTCCATTTACTTCCAATTCGAAATTCTTTGTGAATGAAGTTGACTTCTATCGATCTTAGGGCTATTCCTGAGCTACCTAGTGCTAAGTTTGACAAGTGTGCACCACACCTAATCCATTAGACTCGCCTAGGTTAAGCTACTGGTCCATACCCCCCTTAATAGTACAGCCAAAGAAAAAACAAAGTCCTATACTACTCTAAGTGTCTCTCCAACATCAAACGACACTTAGAACTAGTCTGTCCTTAACCTTGTCGTCCATCCTTTGAAAACCGAAATGATTTCCATTGATAGGGGCATGATTACCATGATTTCCTAATCAATTTCCATTACCATGACATAACTCCAATTGCCTATGCAAAACACACGTTAGTCATAGTAATCTCGTGTCGTCATTAATCACCGAAACCCAACTGGGGGCCTAGATGCTTTCATAGGGGGCTACTAGACCTTTGGTGCTTTGATGAATGCTGCCATTGCTATGGAGGGACTTTAGCATGACTCTCAGGCTGAGTGAAAGTGCAAGAGGGTGATCACTGGGTCTTCTAGTCACCCATAATCTCAGAAGGTATAGGTGGTGAGGGTGTCCTATCACTCTTTGGGTGGACAGTCGTCTCGCCAAACTCAGCAGACTCACCAGACACCTCCCACTCAGTACCATGCACCTACTCAGTAGGTGTAGTAGCTTCAGGGACAGCAAGTTTCGCCTCATCAGGGATAGGGGAACATGTCAGGTGCTTGTTTCAAGTGTGGCAATGAAGGCCACTATGCTCGTGAGTGACCCTAGAACATGTTTACTTAGTCTTCTTAGCCTTCAGCCAACTCTTGTTTGGTCAAGAGGACTATCATCAGGAAGAAGGTGCTTGTGAGCCGCTTGGGACAAGTTAACTTCATTGAGGCTGAGGAGATCCTACAAGGAGAGCCCGTGTTGGCTGGTATGTTCACCATTGATTCCCACCCAACATATGTATTATTTGATTCTGGTGCATCACATTCATTCATGAGTATGGGGTTTGCACAAAGGCACAATATATCTACTATGGCTATTCCTATTGCCTATAGAATCAGAACTCCAGGTGCGCAGTTGTGCGTTAACACTTGGACGGACACTGTGAGGCTAGTGCTAGTAACTCACTCTTATCGTCTCCAGTTCATGTTGTTGTCGAGGCAAGGCATAGATGCAATTCTAGGAATAAACTGGTTGAGAAGTTATGGGGTAGTCCTGAACCTTAGGCAGAGAATTGTGGAGTTGAAGCTTCCTTCTTATGAGGATAGAATGTCTCTCCTTATGTCTTCAGTTTCCACCCTACCAGTTATTGCTCATACTGAAGCCTCTCCTGACATTGCCTCTATTCCTATGGTCTATGAGTTTCTGGATGTCTTTCTTGAAGATCTACCTGGGTTACCACCGGATCAGGATGTGGAGTTTGCCATTGGGTTAGAACCTAGTACCGCTCCTACCTCATGGCGTCCCTACCGCATGGCTCCAAAGGAACTAGCAGAAATGAAGAAGCAGCTAGAGGAATTGTTGTAGAAGGGGTTCATCCATCCTAGTCCTTCACCATGGGGTTATCTAGCCATTTTTGTGAAGAAGGATGTGTGGATTATCGCCCTCTCAATGCAGTAACCATTAAGAACAAGTATCCTTTACCTCGTATTGATACTTTGTTCGATCAGTTGGCTGGTGCAAAAGTGTTTTCAAAGATTGATCTTCGTTTTGGGTATCACCAAATTAAGATCCGTCCACAAGATATACCAAAGTCAACTTTCTCTACTAGGTATGGGCACTATGAGTACCTAGTCATGTCTTTTGGCCTCACCAATGCTCCTGCATTCTTCATGTACCTCATGAACTCAGTCTTTATGCCAGAGTTGGACAAGTTTGTAGTGGTGCTCATTGATGATATTTTGATATACTCCAAGAACAATGAAGAGCATGCACAACATCTTCAAAAAGTATTGACTCGGTTAAGGGAACACAAGCTATATTCCAAATTCAGCAAATGTGAGTTTTGGTTGGATCGAGTGCAGTTTTGGGACATGTCCTGACACCTAAAGGCATCTCTATGGATCCTGGCTATAACACCCTAGGTGTTAGGCTTGCATAATTTGACTTGCATTGCATGAGCATGAGCATAAAGCATTCATATTTAAGCTTTTACAGTTGAAACATGTGATTGAAACATATGAAACACGTTTGTATTTTATGTTTCTTTGTATATATGCATATGATCATGAGTGGATACATGTAAATGGTTGATGTGAGTCACTAAAACATCTTAGCTACACTTAGGATGACTAATGGAACATTGTTCATGAAGATCACTTTGTCTAATCAAGTCCTTAAGTGATGCTATGTATGTTGACCTAGAAAGTGAAATGTGTAACCAATGTATGAAATGTTTGTGTGACCTTATGAATAGCATAAACATGCTTAGAATGTCATTATGAACAACTTTGGTATTCATGACTAAGGGTAATTTGGTCACTAAGTCATAGTTCAAGTGTTAGTCATCACTTAAATGTAGTAGGTTTGACCTAGTTTGAATGATATGATAGATACTTTGCATGGATGCGTGCACTAAAGTAAAGTTGTAGTATTTGATGAGAGGAACAACTTTTATTTTTGGGTCATGAGCTAATTATGTGCATAGCTTAGTCTTTTTGAGCTCACAAGATTCAACATTTTGTTGTTTTTCAAAATCAAAAAATTCGCTAAGTCATTTTTGACTGACAGTGTGACGAGCACAACTTTAGGCTGATTTTACTCCATAAATGTTGCAAATTAGGAGAAGGTTTCTTAAGCATTATTGCAGCTGGTACTTAGGGCTACAAGTTTTGTTCACATTGTTTGCACTAATAATCTACGGATTAGGAGTTTGATTGCTACCAAATTGCATCGTCAGGCCGGTTTTCAGACCCTAATGAACGCCGCGCCGCGCCGGTTCATGGCCAACCGGCCACAGAGCATGGCCGCTGTGTGGCCAACGCTGGCCGGCGATGGGCCCTCGATGCCACAAGCTAGCGCACCGTTATCTGCACCACCCTGCACCCCCTTCCCACTCACTCCTGCCCGCTCCCTCGCTCTCGGCTGCTCGCCTTTCCTCTCGCCGTGGAAAAGCACAGCGCCATCGAGCACCGCACCAACTCCACCGTCGCCTCACGTGCCCTCCACCGCACCGCCGCTGCCTATGTCTAGCCCACAGTTGCACACATTCCCCCTCTACCTCCTCGACTTGAATTCAGCAGCTGACGAGCTTCGGTGAGGGTGTATTCGCCATTTTCATCTCGTCGGAGATCTCAGCCGCCATGGCCACCGCCACGGCGAGCTTGCCGCCGCACTGCTCGCTTGAGCTTTTCCTTTGATTACTTGTGTTAGGGCTTGGCTAGGGTTTGTGCTAGCTAATTGCATGACGTTTCTGTGTTTGGTCAGTCTCACCGGTCGGAAACACGGCGACCACGCCGCCACCACGCTCACACCTCCGCGCCACCACGCACATGGCCGGAGCACGTCGGAGCACCTCGCGTCACCTAGATAGCCGTAATAGATCCGTGTTCGTCACCATGGTTCTGGTGCAGCTCTTCGCCGAGCTTCGCCATGGCCTTCCATGGCTGGCGCACCGCAGCACCGCGCCGCCGTGCCACCATGGCCGGCGACAAGTATGCTCCTATGCACGCATGCCTTCACTACCTAGGTCACCTTGATGCGCCTTGGTCTGTAGAACACGTCTGTACAGTTCAGTTTGCCCGGAGAGCTCGCCGGCGACGAGCTGGGGCTGATCCGCATCGAGCTGCGCCGCTCCCCTGTTTTGTTTCGCTGACGCGCGGGCCCGTCTAAAGCGTGGACCCCGCCTGTCAGTGACACAGTGTCAAAGGATAGTTCATTCATTTTTAGAATTTCATGCCAACTTTAAAAAAGGATAAGTTGAGCTGTAGAGATCCAAATCTTGTGAAATAAATTTTGTTGTGTCCCTCATGAAGTGTAGTGTTTTGTAAAAATATGATATGTACAGTTTCTGATATTTTTATTGGGGATTTAAATGTATTTAGATAAATGTTTTTTAAATGTTAATAATCTTGTAAAATAGATATCTTGAGCTAGAAAACTCCTAAAATTGTGGTTCCAATTTTGTGGGTTTTGTATTGACATGCTCTAGCTAGTAAAAATATTAAGCTTGTTGTAAACTTGATTTAAATATGGTATTTCTACTTATTTATTAATAAATGGCATTTTCTATGGAAATTTGTAGGGATAAAAATATGTAATATATTATTATGTAAATTTTTGTACAGTAGTATGGCACTAATATGGAGCTAGAAAAAATATATAATCTGTTGCTTGATACTTTTCTATATGGTTTACTATTTTCACTAAATTAACCCTTGCTAGCTTATCATTTTTTTTGCATAGGATGTTATACATGTGCAAATGGTATGAAATTTTCATAGTAGCCTATTGTGAGCATTAGGTGTCTACTGTAATGTTCTGAGAATTTATTATGCATATTTGGTGTATGTTTATTATTTACCCTAATTATTTAATTAAATTAATAAAGGCATGTAAGTAATTAAATTGGGGTTCACCATGATGTTTTCTATGATTCTTGTGAGGCATAGTAACTGTTGATGTTCATAGTAAGGTGTAGAAGCCATTGATTGTATGCAACTAACTAATTATCACTTTATAATTCAAATACAAGGCTGCATATATAGTTTTGATTGTGTGGATGATTTCATATGGATAATGGTCTCTGCTGTAAAACTTGTTAATAACAAAGTTGTAGATAACTTACTAATCTACCTTGTGTTAAAGATTCACAGCCATAGGACTTAGGGTTTTAGAGTTATAGCTGTTACAAGTTTGCTGTCTAAAATATTTACTTTCTGGAGAGATTTGATTGAATGATTTGTTTGCCCTATATAACTATTGAATCACAGTAAGAGTCTTAAAAGAAAGTTGTAGATAATTTCTTAAGCTTTCCAGAATGTCCACAACCATATGATTTTGATGTATATAACTCTAGTTATGAGTAAAACAAGTAGCTGCTATTTTGTGGTGTAGTAAATGAATTGTTGAAGTGTTTGATTAAGTAATCAAGAAGAGATATGCACCTACTCAGTAAAATGTGATGCACTTGTTATTACTTTAACACCATGCTGTTAAGAATACTTACTACGAATGCATTCATCATGTGTCATCATACTATACTTGTCAGCATGTATGCATTCACAATATCTTATGCCATATTCATGCATCTAGGATCGACAGAGGAGATAACGTTGCTAGGAATTCAACGAATGGAGAGGAAGGGGACCAGCAGGAGATTCCCTCAAGCCGTAGCTCCCGAAGAAGAGGAGCAGACCCCAGAAGAAGCTTCCAGAGTGCCCTGACCACCACCCCACTTCTTTTCTGAAAGGCAAGCCCTCGAAGCATTCTAAGTCTCCCAGTGTTTTACAAAATATTACTCGAGTCCTTTATGATTGATGCATTAGGTTATAAGAGTTGATTGGAACCACTTGATGCATATAGTTTCCTTGTCTAGAAATATACCTTTAACCCTGTGTAGGTCTAAGGATCGAATATATGCTTAGCCATGCTTAGATCGGTAGAAGTCGGGTGATTTCCTATCACCTGCGAGATATAGGTGGATACCGAAGCACTGGTTGGCTATATTTGCTATCGTGAAAAGAACCATGGGATAATGTAAATCGAGGCCGAGTGGAGTCTATGCGTAGGTTGACTTATGTGACTTCCGTCTGTGTCGATTAAGGACCTGTACCGTTGTTGGTACTTTTGACAAGATTGAACGCATGCCTATCACTTAGCTAGTCCGGATAACTCGTTTCGACCGTGAAGCCGAGTAGCTCAACTCAGGACCAGGCCCCGCTCTATAAGAGTGTGCTACTCTAGGATGGTAGTAAGGATGTGCTGGGGAGCCAGACGTGAGCCCAAGGGCAGGCTAGGCCTGAACGTCCTGACAGTTGGTTGTCCCTGATTGTGCGGTGCTGGGTGAACCCACGAAATGTGTACTTGAGTTGTACCAAAGGTGACCTAATGATCTGGTCTGCCTTGGGTTTGTGTTAGGAATAAATTCCCAGCTGGTTGAAATCGATTCGAATCACCGTCTCTCCCAGATAGTGAGAAACTTGGCTAGCCCCAACATCGTAGTAATTTATTATGGAATATGATGGTTCGGATAAACATGGAATTACTATACCTTGCTATGGTTACTATTGTATGCTCTTAAAATGATGTATCACATGTTTGGCACTAGGATAGCTTGCTAATTTAGAGATGGATAATTATAATTAACTTGATGACAGGAATTATAATTGTATAACTTAGTTAATTGCTTTTTCTGCAAAATGTTGTCAAGCTACCTCCACTTATAAAGCCTTGCATAATCCTTGAGTCAATGTATTTCTGGTTTATAACGGGTAAGTCTAGCTGAGTACCTTCTCGTACTTAGGGTTTTATTCTCCATTGTTGCAGATGGCACAGTATATCATGGATATTGCAAGAGTTGCTTCTATCCCGCTGTGGATGAGGAGTAAGCCTTGGGCAGGCTTCTTTACTAATCCCTCTATATGCTTTTGTGGACTGTATTAAACTATGTTGGCAAATGCTACTTTCAAACTTAATTTGCTTCTGCTATTATCTATCAAACTTGGTTTGTAATAACTTTGTTTCATATTCTGATGATGGAATTGTATCTGTGAACTTTATGTAATATGTGATTTGTATGTTGAATCATGTACGATCTTGGTTGTTTGTGGATCGTTTATTGAGACCCGTCGTGATACTCAACAGACTACCGGGTTTATATGGGCTCAAGTATGACAGTGTGACCGTTTGTGGGCTGCCATTGTACTTGTGCCCTTATAAATTGGTCGGTTCTGCGACACTGGCAAGGTGTAGGACGTGTTAAATTGGAAATCTCCAAAGTCAGTGCATCAGATTCATGAGTTCCTTTATCTTGTTGGGTATTATCGGCGCTTCAACCCTGATTTTTCCAAAATAGCTCAACCAATGACCAAATTGCTCCAGAAGGATGTCAAGTTTGTATGGAGTTCGGCTTGTGATGCAAGACTTGAAAAAGTTTCTTACCTCTACTCCTGTTCTTGCCCAACCAGATATTGATAGGTCATTTAATGTGTATTGTGATGCCTCTAGGACTAGACTGGGATGTGTGCTTATGCAAGGCGGACGTGTGATTGCTTATGCTTCACGTCAGCTGAAAAAGCATGAGTTGAATTATCCCACTCATGATTTAAAGCTAGCTGCAGTGGTGCATGCTCTAAAAATTAGGAGACATTACCTGTTGGGAAATAAAGTGCATATCTACATAGACCACAAGAGTCTCAAATATATTTTCACTCAATCTGAGTTGAATATGAGGCAGCAGAGGTGGCTTGAGTTAATCAAAGATTATAACTTGGAAGTTCATTATCACCCTAGAAAAGCTAATGTGGTGGCTGATGCCTTAAGTCAGAAGTCACATCAAGTGGAAGAAGAATCTTTGTCTCTCAACCATTCTGAGGTGTTAGCCCATATTGCTCTAGTCTCAGATCTACTTGAGCAAATTATTATAGAGCAAAGGCAAAATGCTTCAGAAATTCCTCATATTAAGAAGTTAATTGCTGAAGGGCGTGGTTCTCATTTTAGTGTTGATGATCAAGGTGTGGTGAAGTTCAAGAACCGTTTGGCGGTTCCCTCAAGTGATGAGCTTAGAAGAAAAATTTTGGATGAAGCTCACAACTCCAAATTTTCCATTCATCCAGGAAGTAACAAGATGTATCATGATTTGCGTCACTTGTATTGGTGGCCAAATATGAAACATGATATTACCAAATACATCTCAGAATGTGACATTTGTGGAAGGGTTAAGACGGACCATATGTGTACGCCTAGATTTTTACAGCCATTGCCTATCCCTGTTTGGAAATGGGAGGATATTTCTATGGACTTTGTTGTGGGTTTGCCCCACACAGCAAAGGGGTACGACTCTATTTGGGTCAATGTGGATCGCCTTACCAAGTCCGCTCATTTCCTCCTAGTGGATACAAGGTATTCAGCCAAGAAGTATGCTAAGCTATATTTTGATCGGATTGTAACCTTGCATGGGGTTCCTCTTACCATTATTTCGGATGGAGGATTAGTTTTTGTCACTCATTTCTAGGAGCAACTCCAGAAATGTCTTTGTCGACAGAATATCATCGACAGTCTTCCGAGGGGTATCCCATGAAGATAGATTGATCGGTAGAGGTGCGCGTAATCAAGAATAAGAAGGCAATAGAGACACAAGAGTTAGATAGGTTTGGGCCATCAGCACCACTTAATACCCTACTCCTGTGGTCTGTTGGTTTGTATTGGCTATCGTATGATATTGCGTGTGTTTTGCGAGGGTCCCCTACCCGCCTTATATAGCCAGGGGAGGGTTACAAGTTGGTTAGATCTAGGAGATAACCGGTAAGTAATAACAGATTATAGGAATCACGGGATCAAGCATATCCTAACAGATCTCGTAGCATCTTCAGGATATCGCCCTTGATGTCTTGCGGTACACGTTGAGCAGTACCGTGCACCGTAAGTCTTCGTCTTGTGGGCTAGACCACTCCTTGCGGCATAGCCCATGTAGTCTGCCATGGGTATCCGGGGTCGTACCCCCATAGCTAGTCCCCGAGCACCTTGTATCCGTTGTGCAACACCATCTTGAGCTTATCCGATCAGGTGTAAACAAAGCCGAGTAGTCAGACTCATAGTCTGACCACCCTAATGAGTTATCAAGTAGTTATGGACCGTAACCGACCAGCTTAACTATCCGATCGAGCTTGGGCTTACCCAAGTAAGGCTTGCTAGAAGGATGTAAGGAACTCAAGTTCAAAATCAAAAATTTCCTCGCTATGAACCAAGTGTGCCCACTTAGAGTCCGACCACGAGAAAGGGAGATAATCTTCTTCAACTTCGGGAGGCACGGAGTCTTCCAATGAACAGATTAAAGAAAACACACTCACCGCAAGGTGAAGTGTGCCCACTTAGTCCCCGAGCCTGATAGTAGGTGACGTGGTCACGTGGTGCCAGGGTCCAGAAAGTAGAAGAAAGATAGAAGACCAGCCGAATAGGCAATATAGTAACTAGAAAAAAAGTCCCCAGTATGGTGAGAAACCGAATCATAATGATGACGTAGTCCCCGAGCCTGCTGGAAGATGAAGAATGAATCTTGTAGTAGGGTCAAAGAATTTTTAATGAAAGCTTGCCAATGTCATCTACCATGTACTTCACAAGACCCTAGATGTGCTGCCCAAGATCAGCACCCTGATTCGAACAACATGGAGCAACTTGATAGCACACCGATGAGACGTAGCAAGATCCGACCACCAAGGGAGTCCCTAGCTTAGCTAGCGACGCTTGCACAAAGAATCAGAACACCGAGGAGTCCCTAGCGTAGCTGATGATGAAGCTCATGCGATGAGCAGTCAAACCAACTGGTCGGTGGCAAAGTGAATGTCGAGTAGGAGTGAGCGCCGAGCAGTCCAACCAGTTGGTTGGCGGTGAAGTCCGTCTAATAGGTGGTCCAACCACCCAGACGATGATCATCTTGTCCAGTCCCTGAGCGTAAGCTCATTGACCGAACCATGCCCCTGCGAAACAAATGTGTAGAATGGGTAGTACATGATGTAAAAATAAAATATATGAACTCCGGAGAAGAATCAGCAACGGTGATGAAATAGCATATGCAGCTAGGCGATCAGTTGGTGTGAACACTTATTGTTATTTTGAAGATGTGTTTATATTTAATATAAATCGTCCGACTAGTTAGTGTATAGTTGAGTCTCTAGCCCTAGCTAGCCTATTAACCATAACGCGGAGCGCGGGGCTCGTGTACATGTAGGAAAACAAAGCGTTGCCATGGAGCCACTGTTGACCACCCATAACGCAGAGGGCGGACACTCATGCACGTGTAGGGAGAAGCCGGAGACAGGGCCATCTCTGGGGACATCCGAGCATCAACATGACTATTCGGGGATTTGCCTTAGGATTAGCTGTATGTCATCTTTAAGATGGTATACATGAAAGAAAATCATTTGGAGAACAAACATGGAGAAAACAGCTCGGAGAAACATCATGGAGATATATGAAATATTTAGAAAAATAATAAAGCATGACTTAGCTTTGGATAGAACGCCTAGTTGGCAGTGTATGGTGTTGCATGGCGCTTTGATAGATGGTCGAGCAGAGCAGTCGGCGTGCAACGATGTCCGAGTAGGTGAATGTTGCGTGGACGGCTTGATTGATGGCTCGGGCGGTGGCTTGTTTAGCGGCTCATAATCGGCGATGGTGTAGGAGCAGTATGAGCAGCCTTCGTTGCTGTCGGAGTACTCATCGCTGTCGTTGGCTTTTGTGGTGATCTAGCTTGGACTTGTACGGAGTACCGCTGGAGAGACATATAGCTACATGGCATGTCATATATGCATGCATACTTGGCCTTGCTTGCTTGCGTCGGCTTCATGGTGTTGTTGTCGTACATCCTTGCCTGCTTTTTGTCTCGCGTTGATCAGCTCGATGCAAGCTAATTATATATACTCCCTCTATTCACGGTTATCTTTGCGTGGCTTCCATAATTAGCTTGTTCGGCGTCTTCTTGCAGGGTAGTCCTATAGGGTTGCGATGAATCTGATACCGTAATACGTGGGCACGAGAGGTTGCCGAGCGTCGCCACGAGTCAGCAAGAGGCGCAGCTGAATCTTGATCAAACAAATAACTTAGCTTTTTTATGTGGAAATGGATTGATTGATCTCGCGCTAGAGTAGGGCCACAAGAAAGTAGGTGAGTCGATACATGCAACGTAAATGCATGAACATGAATACGTGCAGCTCCTGATTGCTTGCATGGCCATGACGTTTGCATGCCCATCGATCGTGATCCAGATCGGATCAGTAAACTACTCCAACCACCATGCCATATCTGGCTCGGCAATGGATCTCACGAGGAGTACAATCTGAGTATGCAGAGGTAGTCAAGGATCCACCATGATTGACGTTGATCATTGCTTGTACAACTATTCATGGCCCAGGACGTAGCAGCAACATGTCACCACGCGCGATAGCATACTGCTACAAAATCGTCGCATGATGCCGAGGCGATGACGAGAAACCATGGCTACCACGATAAATCACGGGATGTGGAGGCAACGACGAGGATCGTGGTGTTTTATCGGCGAGGGTTGATGAGAGCCGGTTCCAAGATTGGATCTACTGTCACAGGCGTTGGTGTGGTCGGCGCATAATCGATCTGCATCGGCTTGAAGATCTCTCCGTCTCCGTCAGCATTGATGACCCAAGAGATCGATCTGACCGTAAAGATCTAGCCAGGCTCTGGAGAGGACGAAGAGCTTGAAAAGTGTACCATCTTGTTCGTCATGGAAATAGCACGCACACCCCTACTTGGCGTGCCAACTGTCAATAGAATATCATCGGTAGTCCTCCGAGGGGTATCCCACGAAGGTAGATTGATTGGCAGAGGTGCGCATAATCAAGAACAAGAAGGCAACAAAGACACAAGAGTTAGACAGGTTTGGGCCATCAGCACAACATAATACCCTACTCCTATGGTATGTTGGTTTGTATTGGCTATCATATGGTATTGCTTGTGTTTTGAGGGGGTTCCCTACCCGCTTTATATAGCCGAGGGGTAGGGTTACAAGTCGGTTAGATCTAGGAGATAATCGGTAAGTAATAACAGATTACATGAATCATGGGATCGAGCATATCCTAACAGATCTCATAGCATCTTGAGGATATCTCCCTTGATGTCTTGCGGTACACGCCGAGCAATACCGTGCACCATAAGTCTTTGTCTTGTGGGCTGGACCACCCCTGGCGGCACAGCCCATGTAGTTTGTCGTGGGTATTTGGGGTCATACCCCCCACAGTCTTGGTACTCGTCTCCTCAGAAGTTTAGCTTATCATCCACAAACTGATGGTCAGACAGAAAGAGTCAATCAGGTACTTGAGGATATGTTGAGGGCTTGTGTCATTTCTTTTCTAGAAAAGTGGGACGAATGCTTGACTCTAGTTGAGTTTTCTAATAACAATAGCTATCAAGAAAGCATTCGTACGACATGTTTTAAGGCCCTGTATGGCAAGAAATGTAGAACACCTCTTAACTGGGTTGAAGTGGGGACCTGATTTTATCAAGGAAGCTCGAGAGCAAGTTAGTGTTATTCAGAGCCATTTGAAGGCAGCTCAGAATTGTCAGAAAACTTATGCGGACAAACGAAGAAGACCCTTGCAGTTTGAAGTTGGTGACCATCTATACCTAAAGGTATCCCCGATGAGAGGTGTGCATCGGTTCAGAGTCCGTGGAAAGTTAGCTCCTCGTTATGTTGGAATTTATAAGATTTTAGAGTGATGTGGTGCGGTTGCTTATCGTGTCCAATTTCTAGATATTTTATCAGCAGAACATAATGTCTTTCATGTTTCCTAATTAAAGAAGTGTTTACGAGTCCCTGAGGAAGTGGTGGAAATTGAAGGACTCCCTCTCCAACCTGATCTTTCTTATATTGAGCATCCTATTAAAATCTTGGTTGAAAAAGAGAGAGTTACTAGAAACAAAGTGGTGAATTTTTCCCACACTAGAACGAAGCAACTTGGGAATAGGAGAGTTATATTATGGAGCATTATCCTCATCTTCTCCGCAAAGTATCAAGGTAATGGGTTAAGTAAAAATTTATTTCTTATCCCTTTTCCCACACTAGGCACTCACATGAAATCTTGGGACGAGATTTTGTTTAAGGGGGGAGAGTTGTAACACCCTTGGTGTTACACCCTAAATCATTTACTAAAATATGTCATGAGCATCATGTTTATGGGTTAATGCATGTGATACAATATGTAGATAAATTTCTTGTACCTTAAAATGATCAATGAAAATGCTAAATGAAAGTTGATTCAATAGCGCGTATGCGCGCTGCCGCGCGTGGCCGACCATGGCTGCCTTTGTCCAATCTATGGCTTGGCCGCTGCTGGTCCCACCACGTGGAGCCACTGCCACCAGCCCCGCCCAAAACAATGGCATTGCCTCACCTGTGGCACTGTCGGACTATGGCACTACCGGACCAGAACAACGGCACTACCGCACCTACAGACAACTTTGAGTCATAGTTCAAAATTAGTGAACAAAAACTTAGATTAGAGAAATTTCTCAGCTTACTGCATGTATTATAGTCACAGATCAAGAGCTAGAATGAGTAGGAACACCACACACAAGTAGATCGACTAGAAACCCTAGAAATCACCTCAACCAACAATATGAAATGCAAGTAATATAAATCAAGCACAAGTGACTCGATGATTTATCCCATGGTTCGGCTCGCCACCAAGGCTTGCCTACCTCCACGTTGTTGAGGTGAGCCACTAAGGCTTAGGGCTTTTCAACCCTTCCTCGTTCTCAAGTCAAGAGACTTAACTCTTGAGATGAGGGGTGAGTATACTAACTTCAAGAGATGGTTACAAACCTCCTAGGGCTGCCACACAAGTTGGCAAGCTCTACGGGCGACGCTCTAGCCGGCTAGGAGCCATGCTCCAAGAGTAACAAACACAACCGCCGACCAAAACATGAAACAAGTGCTCTTTTGAGTTGGGGAATCAATGGAGCTGCTCTCTAATCGAGTTTTGGACCCTTTTCCTTCAAGGATTGATGGGGAAATCAATGGATTTGCTTGGGGGCTTGAGGTCAATAATGGAGAGAGAGAGAGAGCTTCTTTTCTATTTGGGTGTGCTAGAATCGGCAGGAGGAGGAAAAGAGACATTGGGGAGGAAGAGGATGGGTATAAATACCCCCTCAGCCCCAACGGTCACTGTCGCGGCTTAAGTACGGTAGTGCCTCTCTTCAAGTGCAGTAGTGCCGCACCACGCAAGACAACAAGGGTAAGAGTAAAGTATAGACTGTCTTGGCTGTGAATCTAAGGATGCATGTGTATGTTTGAGCACTTGGTAGCACATATTAGCTTAAGCATTGTGTCCCCATTTATAGTATGGCTTTTCCTATACTCAAATTCAAAATATAAAAGAATTTAAACCTCCTTTGAGTTTGAAGCCATCTACATTTGTAATTGGGGGCTCCTCCGTTTCATGTAGCATCCTCGAACATGAATTCCCTGCTTGTCATCTCAATAAATCTCATTAGTTCTCTAATTGCATGGTCATTATCACCAAAACCCACAATAGGGTTTGATTGCACTTTCAATCTTCCCCTTTTTAGTGATTGATGACAACCCAATTAGAGCTTAGAAAAGTTATGAAATAAATACTGAGATTTTTGAGCCATGGGTGTAGAGCCTCCCCCTAAATATATGAATAGAGAATTAAATTCTCAAATTGGCATAAGAAGCCAAGATTCATATTTTAGTGAAAGTGATGGGGCTCCCCCTACATCCATGCTCCTGTGGGGTGCTGCATACTATGTTAGGTATGTAAAACATGATGCAAATGACAGTTTATGCACAACATGGTTTGCTGATGTAGCTAGGTGCGGCACTGCCGCACTAGAGTGCGGCACTACCACACTTGCCGTAACAACACAGATCAGAACAGACACCACACATCATGTGATACATATAAAGATATACATTCTAGCACAATTGTATCACAAGCGACATCATAGATTAATATATGTCCATATCCCACACATAAAAAGTACTTAAGTAGCATTGTTACATAAATAGAGTTTCTAAAGGACTCTCAAACTCTCACCTAACGAAGACTACTCTAAATGGATACGAACATGACTTCTAGCTGCAGCAACCTCCATGGCGTCAAAAAAGTTGTTGACCCCTCTAATTTTCTCCCCCTTTGGCATAAAGAACCAAAAAGAGAAGAAAAAAAGAAAAACCAACACTCACTCCTCTCCTCTTGGATGGTGTCCCAATCGACATCATCCCCACTAGCAGCTCCACTAGCACCTGCAACATCCTCCTCTCCACCATCATCATTGTCAGAGGAGGAGGAAGAAGAAGAAGACACCATCACCCTCCCTTGGCGATGAGTGGTCAAAGTGTGGCACTCACTCCTGGTGCTTCTCCTCATGGACTGCAAGGTGGATCTCAAACTCATGTGAGGATCAAGCTTTGGCTGCTCCTGCTCCTCCTCCTCCATATCCTCTGAATCTGTCTCAGAAAGATTAGGGAGGTCATCAAACCTTGGCGGTGACTAGACTAGAGAAAGAGGTGGCAGCCCTACATGCTCTCTAGCCTCCTTGTTGGCATCACGATTCTCCAACCGATCCTGATATGTGGACCTCGTTGCATAAGTGCAAGTGGTGAAAATGGCCTTAATCCATCTCCCAAACTTCTCCATCTTCTTTTCCCTATGAGGCCTAGATCAGGATGACTTAGACACATCCTCAATTGATGGAGAGCGTCTCACTACCCTGCTAGCACCTGCTCCTCGGGTCTTCTCAATTTTGTAGACGGTGTGATGACCAACTTTCTCAAATCTGTAGCTAGTGACCCTCTCAATCATAAACATGAGATAGGGGGCATAGGGTATCCCCTTTCTCCCATCCTCCATGGTGTTCCTCAGCTCATGCCACATGAAGCGAGGGACATTAAACCTATCACCTCTAGGAGCAAATCTAGCAAGCACATTCCTCACATATCCATTAAGATCAGAAGCTGCTCCATCCTTGGGATTGATAGTGTGCCTGATCAAATTGTTCAAAATGTAATAATAGCTCTTCAGGCCACTGACCTTCCCATTTGCACTTCTCCTGTTAATCCACACATATGCAATGTCGTGGATCTCATATCTAGCCTCATCATGAATGTAAGTGAAGCCCCGCCCTTCCTCTCCAAAACCAAGGATTTGGCTAAAAGTCACAAAATCAACTCTATAATGCCATCCCTCAGTCATCTAGTGAATCTCATCAGTGTAGATACTATAAAAGAAAGTGGCATGGCACTAGGCTAGCACTTTCTCATTCCAATTATATCTAAAGCTCATAATATCAGTGAGGCCAAACAACTCATAAGCCTTGATCACCTTATTGAATTATGGCTCATTCTTTGCCTTCATCTCCTCCCAATCAACATACTGCATCTTCACAACCTTGGATTTCTTGGAGTTGAAGTTCACAGATGCATAGAAGTTGGAATGAAACTCATTCCAAAACCTATAGTCAATCTCCAAATCCTTTGGCTACTCATAGGGATTATTCTCACGTGCTTCCTCCACCATCTTCAGCTTTCCCACATAGTTGAGCATAGGATGAGCATGTGTGTCAATAGGACGCCTCATGACTACATCCTTAGAATACTCTCTGATGTAGCTCCTGTCAAACTCCTCAAGATGAGGTGGAGTATCTAGGCAAGCACCTGGAGGAATGGTGCGGCCAGCCCTCTCTAGGTTCTCCTCCTCCTGGATCATCTGATCTCTCCTCCCCCTGTCTCTAGCAATATCTCTGCCTGCTACACTGCTGCTGCCCCCTGTGGTCCTGCCATGACCACGACTGAGGCATCTGCTTATCCCGAGGCTCTGTCATCTTCCTCTTCCCCCTCCGGTCATCATCACCTCCAGAGGACATCTATGCAAACAAATATAGGTCCAAATAAGAAACTATACATAAGGGGTATAAAAGAACACTTGAAAAACACTCTAGATAGATGAGATGATTCAAATATCGAGTTAAGAAAGCACTCTAAACTAATTAGGTCAGAGGGTGTGGCACTGCCACACTTAGTGCTTCCCTGTCCCACAATTCAATTCTTCTCAACTATTTAGACTATTTCTCAAATATTCTCCTAAACCACTAGACAATCTCAGAATGAGTAGACCTAAACAAATATATGGAGTTGTCTACAATGTAGGTAAAGTGGCTACATGTTTAAGATAGAAACAAATCTGGTGCACAAATCCAACCAAAACAGAGAGTCATCAATGGGACAACATCTGCATTTACAAGTTTAATCTGTTGAATGCGGCACTACCACACCCAACATGCGGCACTACCGCGGGTACAGATGAGGCTCAACCACAAAATCATTGTTTTGATTCAATTCATCCATCAAACTAGTTGGTACCCTAATCATACAGTCACTAGAAACCATATTCCAACAAATATAGAACTCCATGGCATAGATCAGGATTAGGTTAGGGTTTCACCTTGGTTTTCATAGATTGAGGAGGAGAGAGATGAAATGGCTCCATCCACGAGCTACAGCGGTTGCTGGCGACGATGAGGAAGACCAGCGCATGGCGCCGCACTGCCGAAAGTGGCAGTGCGGCAGCAGAGAGGCGATGGCGGCGGGTGTGCTGTGCGGCGTGAGGGAGAGAGACAGTGTCGGGGTGAGGTGAGGGAAGAGAATGTTACCAGGGGGCGAGTGAAATAGATAGAAGAGATGGCCCCCATAATAACTTGCCATTTTGGACTGAATTCCAGTTGGAATTCAAAGTGCGGCACTGCTGCTAGCCACACGCGGCACTGTCGCAGGACAGGCGTGGCACTGCCGCATTCCCCAGTACAACAAATTTAGCTGCTAACTAAATACCTCTATATATAGGATATGGATGCATATCTCAATCATACTATGATCAGCAACAAATAATCAATACAAACAATGATCATAATGCACTTGTTTCTTATGATAAAACATTTTAAGCATAATATTTATACTTTTGCAATTCATTTCTCCTATCCATGCTAGTTCATCAATCAAGGTGTGTTATAGTTCAAACCACATTATGAGAATCAAGTATATTTAGCTCACTACGCAAAGCACAAAACCTTGACTCATCAAGAGGCTTAGTGAAGATATCGGCTAGTTGCTTTTCGGTGCTCACATGGCAAATTTCGATATCTCCTTTGGCTTCATGGTCTCTCAAGAAATGATGTCGAATGTCTATGTGTTTAGTTCTTGAGTGGCTTATGGGATTGTTGGCTAACTTTATGGCACTTTCGTTGTCACACAAGAGTGGGATTTTAGTGAAGTGACATCCAAAATCTTGAAGGGTTTGCCTCATCCAAACTAGTTGAGCACAACATGCACCGGCTACAACATACTCGGCCTCGGCGGTGGAAAGGGCTATACAATTTTGTTTTTAGAACTCTAAGACACTAGGGACTATCCAAGGAATTGACATGTCCCCAAAGTGCTTTTTGATCTACTTTGCAACCGACATAATCGGAATCCAAATACCCAAGTAGATCAAACCTAGAGCCCTTAGGATACCACAAGCCAAGGTTAGAAGTGTGTACTAAATATCTCAAGATTCTCTTAACGGCCACTAAGTGACACTCTTTTGGGTTAGCTTGAAATCTAGCACACATGCACACACTAAGCATAATATTGGGCCTAGATGCGCACAAATAAAGTAGAGAGCCGATCATGGAGCGATATACCTTAGTATCCATGGCTTTCCCTGCATCATTGAGATCTAGATGTCCATTGGTTGGCATGAGAGTTTTGATAGGCTTGGCATTCACCATGTCAAACTTCTTGAGCATATCATGGGTGTACTTCGTTTGGCTAATAAAAGTTCCATCCTTCACTTGCTTGATTTGAAATCCAAGGAAGAACTTCAATTCACCCGATCATGGACATCTCAAATCTCTTAGTCATGATCCTACTAAATTCCTCACAAAAAGAATGATTAGTACTACCAAATATTATGTCATTGACATATATTTGGCACACAAATATATCTTTGCCTAACTTTGTGAGTGAAAAGGGTAGGATCGGCTTTGCCTATTTCAAAGCCTTGTTTAAGAAAGAATTCCTTAAGGCATTCATACCATGCTCTTGGTGCTTGCTTAAGCCCATAGAGCGCCTTTTGGAGTTTGTAGACATGGTTGGAAACTTGTGATCTTCAAAGCCCGGTGGTTGCTCAACATAGACAAGTTCTTGAATAGGGCCATTGAGAAATGCACTCTTCACATCCATTTGATATAGCTTGAAGTTGTGATGAGTGGCATAGGCTAGAAGCATTCAATTGCTTCAAGTCTTGCCATCAGGTGCATATGTTTCTTCAAAGTCCAAGCCCTCTACTTGAGTGAAACCTTGAGCAACCAACCTTGCCTTGTTTCTTGTCACAACTCCATTCTCATCTTGCTTGTTGCGGAAGACCCACTTGGTGCCAATGACATTGGTATTGGGTCATTCCACCAAAGTCCAAACTTGGTTTCTTTTGAAGTTGTTTAGCTCTTCTTGCATGGCCATCACCCAATCTGGGTCTCCAAGTGCTTGTTCTACCTTAAGAGGCTCCAAAGAGGAAACAAACGAGTAAAATTGGCAAAAGTTTGCTAAATGTGAATGAGTTGTTACCCCCTTTTCGAAGACTCCCAAGGATGTTGTTAATGGGATGATCCCGCTGAATTGTTTGCCTTAGCCTTGGATGCTCAATGGCCTCTTGTTCATCTTCTAGATCTTCATCATCATCTTGCTCAAATATGGGTTGTAGGTTTTGTCCTTGAGCTAGAGTCAAATTAGTTGTTGCTGACTGTGTGAGTGTGGCACTACCGCCCCAAGTGTGGCACTGCCAGTGCTCTGGAGTTGCAACAGATGCTTGCTGCAATGTAGCATTAGGTACGTCAGTGGAAATAGGTGCAGCAGCAACTTGAGGAACCTCCACTTCAGTGACTTCTTCTTCTTGTGGTCTAATATCACCAATAGCCAATTGCTTGATTGCTTCACATGGTGGATCCTCCTTTCCTACAACACTTGAATCAACTTGCTCCACTTGAGAGCCATTAGATTCATCAAATGTCACATCTACCGCAATCTCAACTCTCCCGGAGGTTTTGTTGAAGACACGGTAGGCATGCTCATTTGATCCATAACCAAGAAGAAAACCTTCATCAACTTTAGGTGCAAACTTAGAGATTTAGGGTTTCTTGTTAAGTATGAAACACTTGCACCCAAACACTCTAAAGTAAGACACCTTAGGCTTTTTACCGGTTAGAATCTCATATGATAGTTTTCTTCAACTTCTTGTGTAGGTAGAGGCGGTTGATGGCATGGCAAGCAGGTGTTGACGAGCGTCACACCAAAAGATGTTCTGGTGTCTTGTACTCATCTAGCATTGTCCTTGCCATGTCAATGAGTGTACGGTTCTTCCTCTCTACTACACCATTTTGTTGAGGGGTGTATGGAGTTGAAAACTCATGCTTGATGCCCTCTTCATCAAGAAACTCCTCAACTAGAGTATTCTTGAATTCGGTCCCATTGTCGCTTCTCACTTTCTTGATGGGAAGACCAAACTCCTTTTGAGCTCTTCTAACAAATATCTTCACCTTCTCTTGAACTTGGCACTTGTCATGCAAGAAAAATACCCAAGTGAAACAGGAATAGTCATCAACAATAACAAGACCATATTTGTTACCCCCAGATACTTAGGTAGGTGACCGGTCCAAAGAGATCCATATGTATTAGCTCCAATGGTTGCTTGGTGGTCATGATGCTCTTTGGTGGGTGAGGTGCTCCAACTTGCTTTCTGGCTTGACAAGCGCTACAAATCCTATCTTTCTCAAAGTGAACATTTGTTAGTCCAAGAATGTGTTCATCTTTTAGAAGTTTGGCCAAGTTCCTCATCCCAACATGGGCTAGTCGGCGATGCCAAAGCCAACCCATGCTAGATTTTGCCACTAAACAAGTCTCAAGCTTAGCTTTACTTTTGTTGAAATCAACTAAGTAAAGCTTGTTCTTTAATTGACCCGTAAAGACAATAGAGGAATCCTCCCTTCTAAAGACTTCCACACCCTTATCTAAAAAGAGACAATTGTAGTCCCATCTCACATAATTGAGAAACGAACAACAAATTGTAACTCAACGAATCAACATGTAATACATTTGTAATTGAATGCTCAAGGGTTATAGCAACTTTACCGAGACCAATCACATCCCCTTTTGAATTGTCTCCAAAGACAATATTTTCATTTGAGTGCGTCATCGGGGAATATGATGAGAACATACTCCTTTCTCCGGTCATATGATTTGTACATCCACTATCAAGCACCCAACTTGATCCACCAGAGGAGTATGCCTACAAAATAAGTTTAGTTGCTAGATTTAGGTCCCCAATTTGACTTGGGGCCTTGCATGTTAGTCACAAGAATCTTAGGAACCCAAATAGAAGTATTCCTATATATGTTGGTTTCCTTTCCAACATATTTTGCAACCACTTTCCCACTGCTTTGTTTCCTCAAAATAAAGCATGATGTCAAGCTTTGTCGAGGTGCATAAGTCTTCGATTGATAGGCATACTTATTTTTGGTGGCCCACACTGATTCCTTAGGCTTCTAGAAAACCTGTTTCTCCTAGGTACACCTTCATCTTGGGCTTAGTTTGATCAGGAGCAGAATTGGTAGCCTTCCCATTTTTGCGGGGTGTGGCACTGCCGCTCGAGGATGCTGCACTGCCACGGTCTGTGTAGGCTTATCTGTACCAATTTTGCCCTTCCTTTCAAACTACACACACTCATATCCATTCACTATCCTTCTTCCATTTGTTTTGGCTCCTTTTGTGTGTCCAAGCCCATGCTTGATTGAAGGATGCCTTCCTTGCTTGAATTGTGGCCCGTTTGATTCATCATTCTTCTTGTCATTGGATTGAGTCTTACCTATCCACCATTTTCCAATGACTTCATTGAGCCTAGCAATTTCCTTTCTCATATCCTCCATGTTTGCAAGGTTAGGTGGAATGGGCATTCAAATCAAGATTAAAACATTTTCCACAACCTTGACTAGTGGAGGGAGTAGAGGTTTCCTTTGCCTTAGGGAGATGTGAGTTGCTATCCCAAAGAATGCCATATTGCATCTCAAGTTCTTTGTGCTTTTCATCCAAGTCACAATACTTTTCTTGAGAGCTTTATTTGCTTTCTTTGTAATAGCATGGTCCTCTTGCTCTTTGGCCAAAGCCTTGCGCAAGGATTCCACCTCACTTCTCTCTAATGCAAGAGCTTCTTTGCTAGCAATGTAGAGATCCTCTTGTTGGATAAGAGTCTCTTCTCTAGATTCTAGCTCGGCTTGGACACTCTCTAAATCCTCCATTAGCTTAGTGATGAATAATTTGGTCTTTCCATCCAAATTTTTAGTTATCATGTTTATTTCTTCATCACTAGATTCATCATCACTAGAGCTATCACTAATATCACTACTAGAGATATCACTAGGAGGTGGAGGAGATTTGGCCTTCGATTTGGATTTTACCTTCTCACCCTTTGCCATGAGACAAATGTGAGGGGAGTAGTAGTCATCATCGGACATGTCGTTGAAGAGCCTTGGTGTAGGGGATGACTTGTGAATAGCAATAGTTGCAACCTTCTCATCCTCTTCACTTGTGCTCTCTTTAGTTGAGTCCCATTCATGCCCAATGTGAGCCTCTCCCATGTACTTCTTGCTCTTTTTACGGTCGGCCTTCTCCTCTTTCTTGTCCTTCTTGTATTTGTTGTCCTTGATCTCATATGGACACTTGGCAATGAAGTGATCAGGTGCTTCCACAATTGTAGCATGTCCTCTTTTTCTTGTTTGGAAAGCTTCTCTTCACTACCTTGTAGCCTTGCTTCTTTAGCCCCTTGTGATACCTCTTCATAAAGAGAGCAACATCATCAACTTTCTCATATTGATCATCATCATTTTCACTTTCACTTGAAGATGATGTGGTCTCTACTCTTTCTTGAACTTGCTTGCTTGCTTTGGGCTTGCTAGTTGAAGCTTGTTGGTTGATCTTGGACTTGCTTGTAGAGCCTTGCTTGCTTGATTTGTTGGCCTTGAGAGCTACATCTTTGATCTTGATGCCCTCTAACTTTGCTTGCAATTCTCCAAGTTTCTTCCTCTCATTTGCTTCTTCTCTTTGCATGTCAAAGGTCAAGATCCTCCCAAGTACATCATTTGGTGTGAAGTACTCAAACTTTCTTGTCTCTAATTAGAGTGACTACGGTCTCATTTCTAGGTGAATAAGCTTCCAACATAATCTTGACAACTTTGTGATCATCTAGCTCATCACAACCATAGCCTCTAATCTTGCCCACCATCATCATCAACCTATCAAACATCTCTTGTGGCCCCTCTCCATCCAAGATTACAAACCGGTTGAGCTTTGACATCAACAAGTCAATTCTTGCCTTTCTCACTTTGTCAACCCCTTCATGTGCTAGGTGCAAAGTGTCCCATATTTGCTTGGCAACATCAACTCCAATCACTCTATTGTACTCATCACCATCCAAGGCACTAAGCAACACACTTGTGGCTTGACCATTGAGGTGAATGATTCTCATCTCTTCTAGTGTTGGGTTCTTGGGATCAACCGGTGGCTCAAATCCATTGCAAACAATCTCCCAAATGCCAGGGTGAAGACCTATAAGATAAGCTCTCATCAAGTGCTTCCACTTGGCAAAGTTAGTCCCATTGAAATGAGGTAACTTGCCCTTGGGCACATTGATGAAAGACCTCCGATCATGGTTAGTCATAGGAATAGAAGAATAGTTAAAGGATACGGCGACATATTTGTTGTTGTCGGCCTTGCCCTTTCCTTTCTTCTCCTTCTTGTTCCCCTTTGACACTTGGTATGACTCATCATCATCTCCATCTTTGGAACTACTTGATATGCTTGATGATGCACTTGTTGCCTTCTCTTCTTCTTCCTTCTTCTTCCTAGCTTCTCTTCTTTTTCTTCTTGCTTCTCTCTTAAGCCTTCTTTCTTCTTTCCTTTTCTTCTTCTCCTCTAACCGCTCCTCCTCCTTCTTCTTCTCTCTTGCTTCTCTTTTTAGCTTTCTTTCCTCCTTCCTTCTTCTTCTCTCATTATCATCGAGCGCTCTTTTGGCATCAGTAGCCTCAAGATGTGGTAGTGTGGTGTTGCTCGCTGTCGACGTGCTCAGCTCGCTGCTATCTATGTCAACATCCACATGCTTCACGCTACTAGTTCCTCCTCTGGCCTCCATACCTCATGCGGTGAAGCATATATGAGGTAACTCGCTCCGATATCACTTGTAGGATCTCTGGTTGGCCTAGAGGGGGAGTGAATAGGCCTATCAAAAACAAACACTCAAACTTTTATCAAATTCACCCTACGGCACTGCCGCTCTAGAGGGCGGCACTGCCGGACTGCAGCATTACAGGACCAGAATAGCAGCACTACCACACCTGTAGAGAACTTTGAGTCATAGTTCAAAATCAATGAACAGAAACTTAGATCAAAGAAATTTCTCAGCTTACTACAGGTATTATAGTCACTGATCAAGAGCTAGAATGAGTAGGAACACCACACACAAGAAGATCGACTAGAAACCTTAGAAATCACCTCAACCAACAATATGAAATGCAAGTAATGTAAATTAAGCACAAGTGACTCAATAATTTATCCCATGGTTCGGCTTGCCACCAAGGCTTGCCTACCTCCACGTTGTTGAGGTTAGCCACTAAGGCTAGGGCTTTCCAACCCTTCCTATTCTCAAGTCATGAGACTTAACTCTTGAGATGAGGGGTGAGTATACTAGCTTTAAGAGATGGTTACAAACCTCCTAAGGCTACCACATAAGTTGGCAAGCTCCACAGGCGACGCTCTAGCCGGCTAGGAGCCATGCTCTAAGAGTAACAAACACAACTGCTGGCCAAAATATGAATCAAGTGCTCTTTCGAGTTGGGGAATCAATGGAGCTGCTCTCTAATCAAGTTTTGGACCCTTTTCCCTCAAGGATTGATGGGGAAATCCATGGATTTGCTTGGGGGCTTGAGGTCAACAATGGAGGGAGAGAGAGAGCTCCTTTTCTGTTTGGGCGTGCTGGAATCAGTAGGAGGAGGAAAAGAGATGTTGGGGAGGAAGAGGATGGGTATAAATACCCCCTTAGCCCCAACGGTCACTATCGTGGCTTAAGTACGGCAGTGCCTCTCTTCAAGTGCGGCAGTGCCGCACCACGCAATACAGCAAGGGTAAGAGTGAAGTGTAGACTATCTTGGCTGTGAATCTGAGGATGCATGTGTATGTTTGAGCACTTGGTAGCACATATGAGCTTAAGCATTGTGTCCCCCTTTATAGTACGACTTTTCCTATACTCAAATTCAAAATATAAAAGAATTTAAACCTCCTTTGAGTTTGAAGCCATCTACATTTGTAATTGGAGGCTCCTCTATTTTGTGTAGCATCCTCAAACATGAATTCCCTGCTTGTCATCTCGATAAATCTCATTAGTTCTCTAATTGTGTGGTTATTATCACGAAACCCCACAATTAGGGCTTGATTGCACTTTCAATCTCCCCTTTTTAGTGATTGATGACAACCCAGTTAGATCTTACAAAAGTTATGAAATAAATACTGAGATTTTCAAGCCATGGGTGTAGAGCCTCCCCCTAAATATGTGAATAGAGAATTGAATTCTCAAATTGGCATAAGAAGCCAAGATTCACATTTTAGTGAAAGAGAAGGTTTGAGAGGGGAAAATAGTGTTAGCACTTAGTTGTAATTCAGGAGAAGTTTGAGGTCTCTTTTGCTAAATTGCTAGCGCGCGTGGGCTTTCCGCGGCGCGGGCCATCTCCGCATGGGACGGACTCATGTGGGCTGCACCACAGGCCACCGCGCGCTCGCACGCGTGCGCGTCCCGTCGCGTGGGCTATGCGTGTGGGCCTCGCGGTAGAATTCGTTTTTCTTTTTCATAAGGAATTAGAAATAGTTTTCTAATTTAATTTTTGAGCTGATCTTTGGTAAATCATATAAAATCATGTAGGTGTCAAAAAATTGTGAGACAAATTTTGTTAGGTTCCTTAAATTGTGCTCTATTTGTTAGTGTATTTAGTTCATATATACATGTTGATACCAGGGGCTATTAAATCATTTGAGAGTGCTCAATATTATTAGGTTAAATGTTGTAGGAATTTTTGTGGTAAATTGGTGATAGCTTTATTCTTAAAATTTTTATGGTAGCTTCATTGTATTATTATGTGCTCACTATAATTTTATAGCCTTAGAATAGACTAAGCATTAGAGTAGTTAAATGCTCTTTGTTTCAATATACATTAAATCATTAGTAGAAAAAGATATATCCTTTATTTGTAAAGCTAGGTGTTTGTTAGTTGGACCTAACACTTTGCTTGGTAAAGATGATAGTTAGCTAGTACCTTAGTCATTAGAGCTAGCTTAGTAGCTTAGTATGCGTATTTTTAGTTTAGGAGTTGCTATTGCTTAAATGCTAAGTGTTGCAAAATCATCGCATGCATGTAGAGAACGAGTTGGCGGAGATCGTGACCACCGGCGATCACGAGTTCAAGGAGATCGTCGAGGAGTACGAGGAGGATATTCTCGTGTATGAGGAGGTCCCAGAGCCGCCACTGACTGACTCAACTGACACCACGCCTGCCCAAGGCCAGCCCCGGTGCGTAACCCCTTATTTTTGGATAATCACTGTTTATATATATTATGTGCATTTACGTTACAGGAATTTTATGAAAACCACATGCATAGATATACATGTCCTAAGAGTCTTATTAGTGTAGGTTCGAGTAGCTGCTATGCTTAGGTTTTCGGTAGCGTGAGTAACATGTCGTTACTCACAATAGGTGATTATTATTGCTCTCATAATAAAATAATGAAAGAAAAATGGAGACAGGGTAGGGATATGGTATGGGTATTGGTGGGTGTAATAGGTTGTGTCCCGCGGCCAACGGGGCTTAGCTTGGTTACACTATTTTCCCTGTTCGTATTGATTAAGGACCGTCTATTGCTGTGGATGGTAGTTAGGTCACAGACTTATTATTCTGAGCACATACTTGCTTATGGGAGCGGGAAGGCTCGTTACGCTCTTGTCGTGGGTTCTGGCTCTTGTCGTGGTCTTGTTTGTGACTGGGGTATATAAGGGGTGTGTGTTTCGGGGTACCCAACTGGGATACATTGGTTCACGAATCGCCATTTCCATGAGACGGTATGACTTGGCTATGGTCTAGCACCGTAGTAAGAACTAGAAGATGAAAGATGGTGAAATGGTTCTGATTGCTCAACCCTTGCTTCAAAGTAGAATAGGTGCTTACCTAGAATGGTTAGCTAATGAAGTAATCATGACTGCTAATTAAACTTGATCTTAAGGATGCACGACTAGTAATGCTTTCGTAAACAAAAAGAAAACAACAAACCCATATTGTCTATCATATCCTTGAGAGTCAAGAAACTATTCCCACTAGTCAGGTAAGTCTTGCGAGTACATTGTGTACTCAGAGTTTATTTACCCCTGTTGCAGGTGTAGCTTGAGGAGTAGCTCTTGTGTGGAGGATTCTTCTGGTGGGCACAGACAGATCCTTGTATCGTTTTTGCTAGATGTTTATTTCCATTCCGCTGTTTAATTATCGTACTCTGAACTCTAGTATTGTAATAAATAATTTCCAAGAACTCTTGTTATATGAAATTGACTAAGTATTGTAAGCTCGTACTCATTATAGGATTTTGGATGTAAAATGTGGATTGTTTCGAGTTCTCTTGGGGTGGGCTCAATGGAACTGTCCGATGTAGCTAACTTTTGGGGTGTTTAGTGTCTAGTGAAAGACGAGTGCCTCCGAAAGCATGTTATTTAGGGTGGTTCTGCCATAGATAAGTCTCAATCCAGTAGTCTCGACAAGCGTAGGCAATGAAGACATGCCATGATTAGAAGTAACCAGAACATAATATAGGTCCAACAGACCCAAAAATAAAAAGAATCGCAGCCAAACATCTGACGGGTCCCAATGCCACAGGCTTCGTTGGGTGAGGACACGACCTTACTCGAACACAGCTTCGGGATTAAAGTATGGATCTTCCTCTATTCAACAAAGCAAGAGTGAGTACAAAGTACTCAACAAGTCCAACTTTACCCTACGGAAGGGGATAACAGTACATGCATATGGATATATCAAGGATAAGGCTTGGTTTTATTTGCATCAAGCTATCTTTAGACACATGCAGGGTTTCATTTCATAAATACATTTGCAAAAGACATCTATTTTTCATATATATAAGAGTAATTCTGAAAAGGGGTTTGTCACAATTTTAAGTGTTGTTGAACCCTTTGTTCCCACGACACATGGTCGTTAACCATTTATTTCTAAAATCACACACACGCTCATGTTTCCACTCATCCCAACCCATCTAGTTGTTGAAACCAAACTGTAACCCATCCAAGACCATGGACACGGCTATCTAGATAGATTTTATACTCTGTAGAGGTTGTACACTTTCACCACATGTAGGATACTGTAACTTAACACCATCGTGCAAGCATAGATCCATCAAATCCATTACCCTCCATAGCTGAATACTAGCGCTCACCATGGGCACACTAAGGCAACAATGTCATAATACAACAATTTACAGAGCTCATTACATTTCATACAATTCCTCAGTTTCCACATACATCTCTTAGTGTCATGTTGCACACCTGCCTCCGGGTGATTACCATACCAACTAGGGGGATTTAGACTAAGCCTTGCCACATACAAGGTCGAGTGGTTGTACGATAAAATGAGTTAGGTGAGATGAATCATCAACTCAGTCCTTAATCGAGACAAGGCTGATATCTTCACGCTTAACCATAAAAGGTACAAGCCACAACACCAAGGCATCCCACAAAAGGGATCCGATCCGCCCCATCTCTAGGGTAATCACCATCTATAACTTGTTCATTAACCCTTTCACAATACCCACAACTTATCCTCACCATTCACACAGTTTTCATTTAAAATCATTGCATTTGATAAATCATAGTGATGAGTATACATGATGGGTACCAAGTCCTAAGGATACTACATAACGATATTTTGGCATAGCATATTATTTATTTCTAGGTTTGAACAAGACATTTATTGGTAATATCGATGCAAGGATGGCTATTCAAACGGATTTAGCTAAGCAGCAAAAATACCTCGTGCGTATATTGTACATGCAATATTTAAAACGGCTTCTATGGGTTGTGTTTTAAAAATGGGATCAATATGCATCAAAGGGGATTAGATTGGACTTGTCTCCGTCGGCGTCGAACTCGCGGTACTCTTTCTCCAGCTTGTTCCCTTTGTTCTCTAAAAACGTGCAAACAATAAGACAGACAAACAGACATAATTAAATAATAAATTTAAATGAGCTCTAAAAATCATGAAACTTGTATGGGAGGTAGAGTTTGATTTTAGATAAATTTAGGGAGAAGAATTGATGGAATTCGGAGTTGGTATGGTTAAGATGCTGGCTTTTCAACATTGGCTATTACAAAATTCTGAAAATGATATAATAGAAAAGTGGTATTTGTATGGCTGATCACGTGCTGTATTGACTGGTGGTGCTTTTGGGGCCTTTCGACCAACTTTGGTCCGAGTGCCCCCTTTTGGTTGGAGACTTTTTTCTATGTGTCATTATAAAAGATCGTAATTTTCTATGTGTCTCTGGAAAAATTTAGCGGTCTTTAGCGCCACTACTCTAACTTTTTTTATGTCCTCCTTGTCACTTCCGTCAATTTGGGCTCTAACGCCGTCAATCTGCAGGTGTGAAAAGATAAAAATACCCTTAAGTCTAAACATGTTATTAATTTTTTTAGCATCTTAACGACTTCAAATAAAAAAACTCAAAACTAGAAAGTTATAGATCTCGTCGAGATCTATAATTTTTATATAAAATTTATTTTCATTTAATTCCGCAAAAAAATATGATTTGATATGATTAATATATCTTAGAAAAATCATCATTTTTTTGCGGAATTAAATGAAAATAAATTTTATATGAAAATTATAGATCTCGACGAGATCTACAACTTTCTAGTTTTGAGTTTTTTATTTGAAGTCGTTAAGATGCTTCAAAAATTAATAACATATTTAAATTTAAGGGTATTTTTGTCTTTTTACACCTGCAGTTTGACGGCATTAGAGCCCAAACTGACGAAAGTGGCATAGAGGACACGGAAAAGTTAGAGTAGTGGCGCTGAAGATCGCTGAATTTTTCCAGAGGCACATAGAAGATTGCAATTTTATAATGACACACAGGGAAAAGTCTCTTTTTTTTTTTTTTTTTTTACTGTTGTGGACCAACTCAAAAGAACAAGTGACATAGACACGGGAGAGAGAGTCGGTCACAGAGACTGGGAGGCAGTACAGGAGCGTTCGTCCTTCTTGCGCTCAGCTTGCCCGCCATGAGCGGCTACTGAAGCTCATGGGAGCATAGCAAGGAAGGGGAAAAGATGATTAAAGGCTCAAGGAAGATGGAGGATGGATCGGAGATGCTCACCGTAGATGGAATCGAACTACGGTGGGCTGTGCGTGGAGATCGACGAGGGGCACGGTCTGTTCGTGCGAAGAACAGAGGAAGCTCGGTGTGAGGAGGAAGAAGGTGAGCGGGAACGCGAGATGGCTCAGCGGCTCAGCTGCTAGGTGGAGAAGTTGCGGGCGTCGTCCTTTATAGGCCGAGGAAGTGGAAGTTGTGCCACCGGTGCGCTCCTCACCATCAATGGAGTCGCTGTGGCGCCATGGCAGAGCCGCGCTCGAGAGGACGGCCGGCGTGCATGAGCAGGGCGAAGGACGACCGACGTGCGGTGGCGCTGAGGCGATGGCGCAGTTGACACCGGGGGCAGCACGACGTGCGGCAGTGGACGGTCGGCATGCAAGCGGGTACGAGTGAGACTAGAGGGCACGCAACGAGGACGAGAGTGGCTCTGCTGCCTGTACGTGATTACTACTGACGGCTATTGCTCTGATGTGCTGTGCTAGCTGTGGTTGAAGGACTAAGACTGTCTCCAACAGTGGAGGCAAAGTGCAACCCCGTGGGGGTATGACTCCGGATACCCACGGTAGATCATATGGACTGCGTCCCCAGGGGTGGCCTAGCCCACAAGACGAAGCCTAGCAGGGCACGATTCTGCTCGGCGCCTCCCGCAAGGTATAGGGAAGATATCCTGAGGATACTACGAGATTTGTTAGGATATGTATGGTCCCATGATTCTTGTAATCTGTTATTACTTTTCGGTTATCTCTCAGATCTAACCAATTTGTAACCCTACCCCCGGACTATATAAGACGGGCAAGGACCCTCTCCAAAATCACGACATATCATATGATAGCTAATACAAACCAACAGACCACAGGAGTAAGGTATTACGTCATACAGATGGCCTAAATATGTATAACTTGTGTGTCTCTGTTGCCTCTTATTCTTGATCATGCCCCTCCTCTGCCGATCAGTCTACCTTCGTGGGATACCCCTCGGAGGACTACCGACGATATTCTGTTGGTAGTTGGCGCCTAGGTAGGGGTGTGCGTGTTGTTTTCTTGTCGAACAAGATAGCTTTTCCGTAGGCTCTTCGTCCCTCCCTCAGCCTGGCCATATCTTCACGGTCGGATCCATCTCGTGGGTCATCAACGCTGACGGAGTCGGAGAGCTCCTCAAGCCGGTGTAGATCCGATCTGCGCCGACCACTGTCGCACCTGCAACTGCAGATCCGATCTTGGAACCACTTCCGAGGTCGCCTTCACCAATGACTCGCCGCCCACTTTCTCGCTACCAGAGGAGGCACATCAACAATGACGATCTGATCGAATCCATCGATCGGGTCAGTCTGAAGCTCGCCGATTGCCTCTCCGTCGCCGAGTCGGCTCTGGACACTTTCGTTCAACGCCGACCACCCTCTGATCTGAATCTACCGAAAGTTGCTTGACAAACTTCAGGGGTTACGGCCCTACCCTTTGGGCTCACCAACGCCGCCGCTACGTACCAAGATGCCCTGTGGGGCAAATTCATCGACCAGGTAGGAGATATCCATCCTCTTGCCGACCAGATCGCCGATCAGCTCCCACCGACGGTCAACATGCTGCATGCCCGCTGAGGCCCCGGAGCATCCCTCCAAACCATCCTGGAGGAAAATCTGGACTCCGAATCCTAAGGCTCCATGGAGACTCTCGCCGAAACCTTCACCGAGCAACCCCCTCTCCCGCCTTTCCGGGGGGCGCGATCTTCAACGTCAGCACCGACAGCCCCCTCGGAATGGCAAAAACGATGAGGAACGTGCCGCTCATGAAAACAGGAACATCAACCGCACGTAACGCCGTGAAAATGAGCGTGCCCTTGCGATGGCCGAGGCTGCTCATGACAACCAATTTGACTCGCAAGGAAGGCCGCTCCATCGCAACCTTGACAAAGAGTTCTCCGCATTGACGGCCATGATATCTTCAAGACTCCAAGCTCCAATCTCGCGGTGGCCACCAACGAGCTCGTCCGCCTCCCGTAGACGCCCGAGCTCGCCAAAGGTGCCGCTATGCTGAAAGCGGCACACTATCATGTCAACGAGATCCGAGAGGATCAGACACCTTCGTGCTCCACGAGCACGATTCGACGATCAGCTGTGTTGAGATCTAATCGCCGCCCCAGTCAAAGCCACTTCACCGACCAGTCATTACCTCCCTAGGGAGGAGCCAGGGGCCACCGCGCCAAGCATCATCGCCAGCATGACTAGGAGGTCGAACAGGACGCTCGAGTGCACCTCGGTAACATTCGGGATGCATGATGGCATATCGAGCAATGTCGCTTCGGTCGCCATGAAGAAGAAGTACGCCGTCTCCTAGAGTACGAGCAAGAGTATGGTAATCCGGACTCAGCTCTAGAGCCGATCGCCACCGGCAACGCTGCAGATAACGGCGCCAACAACCCGGAAGGGCCCCCAGCTTTCACCAGAGCGCTCTGAACACTCCAGTGGCCCTGTGGTTTTAAAATCACCGAGGTTGAGCCCTATGAAGGAAGGATGAACCCAACTCAGTGGCTGCAGGCTTATGCCACTGCTATCCACGCCGCCGGAGGAGAACACCAATGTCATGGCAAATTACCTCCCCATCATGCTCACATCAGCTGCCATGAGCTGGTTCACAAGCCTTGCCCTGGACTCCATTGGATCTTGGGAAGAGTTGAAGAAAGTCTTCACCAACAACTACATGGCTACATGTACGCGGCCGGGCACCAAGCACGATCTCAACCGCATCACCCAAAAGCCGTCCAAGCTCCTCCACAGCTACATCCGATGTTTCCGAGATGAGGAATTATATTCCCAACATCACTGAAGCTGAGGTCATCACCGCCTTCGTCCGAGGACTTCATCACCCGAGCTCCGTTCCAAGTTCACCGCAAGCCACCTTCAGGCATCGGCGAGATGATCATGACCGCCAACCAGTACGCTGATGCGGAGGAAGCTGAGGTGCGTTCAACAAAGATACGGGCACAAATCGCCCGCCTCACCGCTATGATGACCGCCCTAACCACCGACGCCACAACGACCGCTGCTACGACGACTGTAGTTTCCACCAGGACAGTGGCCGTGATCGGCCAGAAGGATCCAAGCCCGGTCAGAATCACCACCACCGACCAGACCACTTTGTCGCTATCATCAATGAGCTGCGCGCCAAGCACAACTATGATGAGCAGTACAAGAAGATCCTCGACGGCCCGTGCCCCCTCCACAAGAACACCAAACATAAGATAAAAGACTGCCTCGATTTGGCCAAGGAGTTCTAGGACAAAAGCTGGACGACGACGCCAATGACAGGAATGGAGGCCACCGACCACCTGGGGCAATAACAGTGCCTTCCAGGACCATGACAAGGTGGTCACCACCATCTTCGGGGGCCTCGCCTCCACCGAGAGCAGAAGAGAACGGAAGCTCACCGCCCGACGAGTGCTCGTCGTCACTTCAGAGGAAACCACCGCCAACCCCAGCTATCGCCCATGGTCTGAGGTCCCCATCACCTTCAGCAGGGCCAACCAGTGGGCAGACATACCCTACATAGGGCGTTTCCCCTCGTCCTCGATGCAACCGTCCAGAAGCTGCTCTTCAGAAAAGTCCTCATCGACGGTGGCAGTGCTTTGAACCTACTCTTCGTCGGGGCCCTAAGAGAGCTGGGCCTCGCGATAACAGATCTCACACCCTCGGACTCCTCCTTCTCGGGTGTGGTACCTGGAAGGGCATCTAGACCACTTGGAGAGATCACCCTACCAGTACAGTTCGGCACAGCAAGCAACTACCGCGTCGAGCATATCAACTTCTACGTCGCTGACTTTGACCCGCCTACCACGCCATACTTGTTCGGCCAGCTCTGGCCATGTTCATAGCTGTACCGCACTATGCATATCTGGTGATGAAGATGCCTTCACCTGTAGGAGTCCTGGCTCTGCGAGCCAACCTCTCCGTTGCCTACGCCTACGAGACAGAGAGTCTCGCTCTCGCCGAAGCCACTGACCTCTCCATCTAGATGGCTAGCATGGTCACCGAAGCCAAGACAACGCCACTGATGACATGGAGATCCTAGAGCTGGAGCTTCCTCGTGCCTCCCAGAATGAGTAGACCTAAACAAATATATGGAGTTGTCTACAATGTAGGTAAAGTGGCTACATGTTTAAGATAGAAACAAATCTGGTGCACAAATCCAACCAAACAGAGAGTCATCAATGGGACAACATCTGCATTTACAAGTTTAATCTGTTGAATGCGGCACTACCACACCCAACATGCGGCACTACCGCGGGTACAGATGAGGCTCAACCACAAAATCATTGTTTTGATTCAATTCATCCATCAAACTAGTTGGTACCCTAATCATACAGTCACTAGAAACCATATTCCAACAAATATAGAACTCCATGGCATAGATCAGGATTAGGTTAGGGTTTCACCTTGGTTTTCATAGATTGAGGAGGAGAGAGATGAAATGGCTCCATCCACGAGCTACAGCGGTTGCTGGCGACGATGAGGAAGACCAGCGCATGGCGCCGCACTGCCGAAAGTGGCAGTGCGGCAGCAGAGAGGCGATGGCGGCGGGTGTGCTGTGCGGCGTGAGGGAGAGAGACAGTGTCGGGGTGAGGTGAGGGAAGAGAATGTTACCAGGGGGCGAGTGAAATAGATAGAAGAGATGGCCCCCATAATAACTTGCCATTTTGGACTGAATTCCAGTTGGAATTCAAAGTGCGGCACTGCTGCTAGCCACACGCGGCACTGTCGCAGGACAGGCGTGGCACTGCCGCATTCCCCAGTACAACAAATTTAGCTGCTAACTAAATACCTCTATATATAGGATATGGATGCATATCTCAATCATACTATGATCAGCAACAAATAATCAATACAAACAATGATCATAATACACTTGTTTCATATGATAAAACATTTAAGCATAATATTTATACTTTTGCAATGCATTTCTCCTATCCATGCTAGTTCATCAATCAAGGTGTGCTATAGTTCAAACCACATTATGAGAATCAAGTATATTTAGCTCACTACGCAAAGCACAAAACCTTGACTCATCAAGAGGCTTAGTGAAGATATCGGCTAGTTGCTTTTTGGTGCTCACATGGTGAATTTTGATATCTCCTTTGGCTTCGTGGTCTCTCAAGAAATGATGTCGAATGTCTATGTGCTAAGTTTATGGCACTTTTGTTATCACACAAGAGTGGGATTTTAGTGAAGTGACATCCAAAATCTTGAAGGGTTTGCCTCATCCAAAGTAGTTGAGCACAACATGCACTGGCTGGAACATACTCAGCCTCGATGGTGGAAAGGGCTACAAAATTTTTGTTTTTAGAACTCCTAGACCACTATGGACCGTCCAAGGAATTGACATGTCCCCAAAGTGCTTTTTTGATCTACTTTGCAACCGACATAATCGGAATCCAAATACCCAAGTAGATCAAACCTAGAGCCCTTAGGACACCACAAGCCAAGGTTAGAAGTGTGTACTAAATATCTCAAGATTCTCTTAACGGCCACTAAGTGACACTCTTTTTGGGGTTAGCTTGAAATCTAGCACACATGCACACACTAAGCATAATATTGGGCCTAGATGCGCACAAATAAAGTAGAGAGCCGATCATGGAGCGATATACCCTTAGTATCCATGGCTTTCCCTGCATCATTGAGATTTAGATGTCCATTGGTTGGCATGAGAGTTTTGATAGGCTTGGCATTCACCATGTCAAACTTCTTGAGCATATCATGGGTGTACTTCGTTTGGCTAATAAAAGTTCCATCATTCACTTGCTTGATTTGAAATCCAAGGAAGAACTTCAATTCACCGATCATGGACATCTCAAATCTCTTAGTCATGATCCTACTAAATTCCTCACCAAAAAGAATGATTAGTACTACCAAATATTATGTCATTGACATATATTTGGCACACAGATATATCTTTTGCTAACTTTGTGAGTGACAAGGGTAGGATCGGCTTTGCCTATTTCAAAGCCTCATTTAAGAAAGAATTCTTTAAGGCATTCATACCATGCTCTTGGTGCTTGCTTAAGCCCATAGAGCGCCTTTTGGAGTTTGTAGACATGGTTGGAAAACTTGTGATCTTCAAAGCCCGGTGGTTGCTCAACATAGACAAGTTCTTGAATAGGGCCATTGAGAAATGCACTCTTCACATCCATTTTGATATAGCTTTGAAGTTGTGATGAGTGGCATAGGCTAGAAGCATTCAAGTTGCTTCAAGTCTTGCCATCAGTGTATATGTTTTCTTCAAAGTCCCAAGCCCTCTACTTTAGTGAAACCTTGAGTAACAACCTTGCCTTGTTTCTTGTCACAACTCCATTCTCATCTTGCTTGTTGCGGAAGACCCACTTGGTGCCAATGACATTGGTTATTGGGTCATTCCACCAAAGTCCCAAACTTGGTTTCTTTTGAAGTTGTTTAGCTCTTCTTGCATGGCCATCACCCAATCTGGGTCTCCAAGTGCTTGTTCTACCTTAAGAGGCTCCAAAGAGGAAACAAACGAGTAAAATTGGCAAAAGTTTGCTAAATGTGAATGAGTTGTTACCCCCTTTCGAAGACTCCCAAGGATGTTGTTAATGGGATGATCCCGCTTGAATTGTTGCCTTAGCCTTGGATGCTCAATGGCCTCTTGTTCATCTTCTAGATCTTCATCATCATCTTGCTCAAATATGGGTTGTAGGTTTTGTCCTTGAGCTAGAGTCAAATTAGTTGTTGCTGACTGTGTGAGTGTGGCACTACCGCCCCCAAGTGTGGCACTGCCGTGCTCTGGAGTTGCAACAGATGCTTGCTGCAATGTAGCATTAGGTACGTCAGTGGAAATAGGTGCAGCAGCAACTTGAGGAACCTCCACTTCAGTGACTTCTTCTTCTTGTGGTCTAATATCACCAATAGCCAATTGCTTGATTGCTTCACATGGTGGATCCTCCTTTCCTATAACACTTGAATCAACTTGCTCCACTTGAGAGCCATTAGATTCATCAAATGTCACATCTACCGCAATCTCAACGCTCCCGGAGGTTTTGTTGAAGACACGATAGGCATGCTCATTTGATCCATAACCAAGAAGAAAACCTTCATCAACTTTAGGTGCAAACTTAGAGAATTTAGGTTTCTTGTTAAGTATGAAACACTTGCACCCAAACACTCTAAAGTAAGACACCTTAGGCTTTTTACCGGTTAGAATCTCACATGATATTTTCTTCAACTTCTCGTGTAGGTAGAGGTGGTTGATGGCATGGCAAGCAGTGTTGACGGCGTCACACTAAAAGATGTCTGGTGTCTTGTACTCATCTAGCATTGTCCTTGCCATGTCAATGAGTGTACGGTTCTTCCTCTCTACTACACCATTTTGTTAAGGGGTGTATGGAGTTGAAAACTCATGCTTGATGCCCTCTTCATCAAGAAACTCCTCATCTAGAGTATTTTTGAATTTGGTCCCATTGTCGCTTCTCACTTTCTTGATGGGAAGACCAAACTCCTTTTGAGCTCTTCTAACAAATATCTTCACCTTCTCTTGAACTTGGCACTTGTCATACAAGAAAAATACCCAAGTGAAACAGGAATAGTCATCAACAATAACAAGACCATATTTGTTACCCCCAATGCATAGGTTGGTGACCGGTCCAAAGAGATCCATATGTATTAGCTCCAATGGTTGCTTGGTGGTCATGATGCTCTTTGGTGGGTGAGGTGCTCCAACTTGCTTTCTGGCTTGACAAGCACTACAAATCCTATCTTTCTCAAAGTGAACATTTGTTAGTCCAAGAATGTGTTCGTCTTTTAGAAGTTTGGCCAAGTTCCTCATCCCAACATGGGCTAGTCGGTGATGCCAAAGCCAACCCATGCTAGATTTTACCACTAAACAAGTCTCAAGCTTAGCTTTACTTTTGTTGAAATCAACTAAGTAAAGCTTGTTCTTTAATTGACCCGTAAAGACAATAGAGGAATTCTCCCTTCTAAAGACTTCCACATCCTTATCTGAAAAGAAACAATTGTAGTCCATCTCACATAATTGAGAAATGGACAACAAATTGTAACTCAACGAATCAACATGTAATACATTTATAATTGAATGCTCAAGGGTTATAGCAACTTTACCGAGACCAATCACATCCCCTTTTGAATTGTCTCCAAAGACAATATTTTCATTTGAGTGCGTCATCAGGGAATATGATGAGAACATACTCCTTTCTCCGATCATATGATTTGTGCATCTACTATCAAGCACCCAACTTGATCCACCGGAGGAGTATGCCTACAAATAAGTTTAGTTGCTAGATTTAGGTCCCCAATTTGACTTGGGGCCTTGCATGTTAGTTACAAGAATCTTAGGAACCCAAATAGAAGTATTCCTATATATGTTGGTTTCCTTTCCAACATATTTTGCAACCACTTTCCCACTGCTCTTGTTTCTCAAAATAAAGCATGATGTCAAGCTTTGTCGAGGTGCATAAGTCTTCGATTGATAGGCATACTTATTTTTGGTGGCCCACACTGATTCCTTAGGCTTCTAGAAAACCTGTTTCTCCTAGTACACCTTCATCTTGGGCTTAGTTTGATCAGGAGCAGAATTGGTAGCCTTCCCATTTTTGCGGGGTGTGGCACTGCCGCTCGAGGATGCTGCACTGCCACGGTCTGTGTAGGCTTATCTGTACCAATTTTGCCCTTCCTTTCAAACTACACACACTCATATCCATTCACTATCCTTCTTCCATTTGTTTTGGCTCCTTTTGTGTGTCCAAGCCCATGCTTGATTGAAGGATGCCTTCCTTGCTTGAATTGTGGCCCGTTTTGATTCATCATTCTTCTTGTCATTGGATTGAGTCTTACCTATCCACCATTTTCCAATGACTTCATTGAGCCTAGCAATTTCCTTTCTCATATCCTCCATGTTTGCAAGGTTGGTGGAATGGGCATTCAAATCAAGATTAAAACATTTTCTACAACCTTGACTAGTGGAGGGAAGTAGAGGTTTCCTTTGCCTTAGGGAGATGTGAGTTGCTATCCCAAAGAATGCCATATTGCATCGCAAGTTCTTTGTGCTTTTCATCCAAGTCACAATACCTTTTCTTGAGAGCTTTATTTGCTTTCTTTGTAATAGCATGGTCCTCTTGCTCTTTGGCCAAAGCCTTGCGCAAGGATTCCACCTCACTTCTCTCTAATGCAAGAGCTTCTTTGCTAGCAATTGTAGAGACCTCTTGTTGGATAAGAGTCTCTTCTCTGGATTCTAGCTCGGCTTGGACACTCTCTAAATCCTCCATTAGCTTAGTGATAAATAATTTGGTCTTTCCATCCAAATTTTTAGTTATCATGTTTATTTCTTCATCACTAGAGCTATCAGTAATATCACTACTAGAGATATCACTAGGAGGTGGAGGAGATTTGGCCTTCGATTTGGATTTTACCTTCTCACCCTTTGCCATAAGACATGTCATTGAAGAACCTTGGTGTATGGGATGACTTGTGAATAGAAATAGTTGCAACCTTCTCATCCTCTTCACTTGTTCTCTCTTTAGTTGAGTCCCATTCATGCCTAGTGTGAGCCTCTCCCATGTACTTCTTGCTCTTTTTACGATCAGCCTTCTCCTTTTTTTGTCCTTCTTGTATTTGTTGTCCTTGATCTCAAATGGACACTTGACAATAAAGTGATCGGTGCTTCCACAATTGTAGCATGTCCTCTTTTTGTTGTTTGGAAAGTTTCTCTTCACTACCTTGTAGCCTTGCTTCTTTAGCCCCTTGTGATACCTCTTCATAAAGAGAGCAACATCATCAACTTTCTCATATTGATCATCATCATTTTCACTTTCACTTGAAGATGATGTGGTCTCTACTCTTTCTTGAACTTGCTTGCTTGCTTTGGGCTTGCTAGTTGAAGCTTGTTGGTTGGTCTTGGACTTGCTTGTAGAGCCTTGCTTGCTTGATTTGTTGGCCTTGAGAGCTACATCTTTGATGTTGATGCCCTCTAACTTTGCTTGCAATTCTCCAAGTTTCTTCCTCTCATTTGCTTCTTCTCTTTGCTTGTCAAAAGTCAAGATCCTCCCAAGTACATCATTTGGTGTGAAGTACTCAAAGTTGTTCTTGTCTCTAATTAGAGTGACTATGGTCTCATTTCTAGGTGAATAAGCTTCCAACATAATCTTGACAACTTTGTGATCATCTAGCTCATCACAACCATAGCCTCTAATCTTGCTCACCATCATCATCAACCTATCAAACATCTCTTGTGGCCCCTCTCCATCCAAGATTACAAACCGGTTGAGCTTTGACATCAATAAGTCAATTATTGCCTTTCTCACTTTGTCAACCCCTTCATATGCTAGGTGCAAAGTGTCCCATATTTGCTTGGCAACATCAACTCCAATCACTCTATTGTACTCATCACCATCCAACGCACTAAGCAACACACTTGTGGCTTGACCATGAAGTGAATGATTCTCATCTCTTCTAGTGTCGGGTTCTTGGAATCAACCGGTTGGCTCAAATCCATTGCAAACAATCTCCCAAATGCCAGGGTGAAGACCTATAAGATAAGCTCTCATCAAGTGCTTCCACTTGGAAAAGTTAGTCCCATTGAAATGAGGTAACTTGCCCTTGGGCACATTGATGAAAGACCACCGATCATGGTTAGTCATAGGAATAGAAGAATAGTTAAAGGATACGGCAGCATATTTGTTGTTGTTGGCCTTGCCCTTTCCTTCTTCTCCTTCTTGTTCCCCTTTGACACTTGGTATGACACATCATCATCTCCATCTTTGGAACTACTTGATATGCTTGATGATGCACTTATTGCCTTCTCTTCTTCTTCCTTCTTCTTCCTAGCTTCTCTTCTTTTTCTTCTTGCTTCTCTCTTATGCCTTCTTTCTTCTTTCCCTTTTCTTCTTCTCCTCTAACCACTCCTCCTCCTCCTTCTTCTCTCTTACTTCTCTTTTTAGCTTTCTTTCCTCCTTCCTTCTTCTTCTCTCATTATCATCGAGCGCTCTTTTGGCATCAGTAGCCTCAAGATGTGGTAGTGTGGTGTTGCTCGCTGTCGACGTGCTCAGCTCGCTGCTATCTATGTCAACATCCACATGCTTCACGCTACTAGTTCCTCCTCTGGCCTCCATACCTCATGCGGTGAAGCATATATGAGGTAACTCGCTCCGATATCACTTGTAGGATCTCTGGTTGGCCTAGAGGGGGAGTGAATAGGCCTATCAAAAACAAACACTCAAACTTTTATCAAATTCACCCTACGGCACTGCCGCTCTAGAGGGCGGCACTGCCGGACTGCAGCATTACAGGACCAGAATAGCAGCACTACCACACCTGTAGAGAACTTTGAGTCATAGTTCAAAATCAATGAACAGAAACTTAGATCAAAGAAATTTCTCAGCTTACTACAGGTATTATAGTCACTGATCAAGAGCTAGAATGAGTAGGAACACCACACACAAGAAGATCGACTAGAAACCTTAGAAATCACCTCAACCAACAATATGAAATGCAAGTAATGTAAATTAAGCACAAGTGACTCAATAATTTATCCCATGGTTCGGCTTGCCACCAAGGCTTGCCTACCTCCACGTTGTTGAGGTTAGCCACTAAGGCTAGGGCTTTCCAACCCTTCCTTATTCTCAAGTCATGAGACTTAACTCTTGAGATGAGGGGTGAGTATACTAGCTTTAAGAGATGGTTACAAACCTCCTAAGGCTACCACATAAGTTGGCAAGCTCCACAGGCGACGCTCTAGCCGGCTAGGAGCCATGCTCTAAGAGTAACAAACACAACTGCTGGCCAAAATATGAATCAAGTGCTCTTTCGAGTTGGGGAATCAATGGAGCTGCTCTCTAATCAAGTTTTGGACCCTTTTCCCTCAAGGATTGATGGGGAAATCCATGGATTTGCTTGGGGGCTTGAGGTCAACAATGGAGGGAGAGAGAGAGCTCCTTTTCTGTTTGGGCGTGCTGGAATCAGTAGGAGGAGGAAAAGAGATGTTGGGGAGGAAGAGGATGGGTATAAATACCCCCTTAGCCCCAACGGTCACTATCGTGGCTTAAGTACGGCAGTGCCTCTCTTCAAGTGCGGCAGTGCCGCACCACGCAATACAGCAAGGGTAAGAGTGAAGTGTAGACTATCTTGGCTGTGAATCTGAGGATGCATGTGTATGTTTGAGCACTTGGTAGCACATATGAGCTTAAGCATTGTGTCCCCCTTTATAGTACGACTTTTCCTATACTCAATTCAAAATATAAAAGAATTTAAACCTCCTTTGAGTTTGAAGCCATCTACATTTGTAATTGGAGGCTCCTCTATTTTGTGTAGCATCCTCAAACATGAATTCCCTGCTTGTCATCTCGATAAATCTCATTAGTTCTCTAATTGTGTGGTTATTATCACGAAACCCCACAATTAGGGCTTGATTGCACTTTCAATCTCCCCTTTTTAGTGATTGATGACAACCCAGTTAGATCTTACAAAAGTTATGAAATAAATACTGAGATTTTCAAGCCATGGGTGTAGAGCCTCCCCCTAAATATGTGAATAGAGAATTGAATTCTCAAATTGGCATAAGAAGCCAAGATTCACATTTTAGTGAAAGAGAAGGTTTGAGAGGGGAAAATAGTGTTAGCACTTAGTTGTAATTCAGGAGAAGTTTGAGGTCTCTTTTGCTAAATTGCTAGCGCGCGTGGGCTTTCCGCGGCGCGGGCCATCTCCGCATGGGACGGACTCATGTGGGCTGCACCACAGGCCACCGCGCGCTCGCACGCAGTGCGCGTCCCGTCGCGTGGGCTATGCGTGTGGGCCTCGCGGTAGAATTCGTTTTTCTTTTTCATAAGGAATTAGAAATAGTTTTCTAATTTAATTTTTGAGCTGATCTTTGGTAAATCATATAAAATCATGTAGGTGTCAAAAAATTGTGAGACAAATTTTGTTAGGTTCCTTAAATTGTGCTCTATTTGTTAGTGTATTTAGTTCATATATACATGTTGATACCAGGGGCTATTAAATCATTTGAGAGTGCTCAATATTATTAGGTTAAATGTTGTAGGAATTTTTGTGGTAAATTGGTGATAGCTTTATTCTTAAAATTTTTATGGTAGCTTCATTGTATTATTATGTGCTCACTATAATTTTTATAGCCTTAGAATAGACTAAGCATTAGAGTAGTTAAATGCTCTTTGTTTCAATATACATTAAATCATTAGTAGAAAAAAGATATATCCTTTATTTGTAAAGCTAGGTGTTTGTTAGTTGGACCTAACACTTTGCTTGGTAAAGATGATAGTTAGCTAGTACCTTAGTCATTAGAGCTAGCTTAGTAGCTTAGTATGCGTATTTTTAGTTTAGGAGTTGCTATTGCTTAAATGCTAAGTGTTGCAAAATCATCGCATGCATGTAGAGAACGAGTTGGCGGAGATCGTGACCACCGGCGATCACGAGTTCAAGGAGATCGTCGAGGAGTACGAGGAGGATATTCTCGTGTATGAGGAGGGTCCCAGAGCCGCCACTGACTGACTCAACTGACACCACGCCTGCCCAAGGCCAGCCCCGGTGCGTAACCCCTTATTTTTGGATAATCACTGTTTATATATATTATGTGCATTTACGTTACAGGAATTTTATGAAAACCACATGCATAGATATACATGTCCTAAGAGTCTTATTAGTGTAGGTTCGAGTAGCTGCTATGCTTAGGTTTTCGGTAGCGTGAGTAACATGTCGTTACTCACAATAGGTGATTATTATTGCTCTCATAATAAAATAATGAAAGAAAAATGGAGACAGGGTAGGGATATGGTATGGGTATTGGTGGGTGTAATAGGTTGTGTCCCGCGGCCAACGGGGCTTAGCTTGGTTACACTATTTTCCCTGTTCGTATTGATTAAGGACCGTCTATTGCTGTGGATGGTAGTTAGGTCACAGACTTATTATTCTGAGCACATACTTGCTTATGGGAGCGGGAAGGCTCGTTACGCTCTTGTCGTGGGTTCTGGCTCTTGTCGTGGTCTTGTTTGTGACTGGGGTATATAAGGGGTGTGTGTTTCGGGGTACCCAACTGGGATACATTGGTTCACGAATCGCCATTTCCATGAGACGGTATGACTTGGCTATGGTCTAGCACCGTAGTAAGAACTAGAAGATGAAAGATGGTGAAATGGTTCTGATTGCTCAACCCTTGCTTCAAAGTAGAATAGGTGCTTACCTAGAATGGTTAGCTAATGAAGTAATCATGACTGCTAATTAAACTTGATCTTAAGGATGCACGACTAGTAATGCTTTTCGTAAACAAAAAGAAAACAACAAACCCATATTGTCTATCATATCCTTGAGAGTCAAGAAACTATTCCCACTAGTCAGGTAAGTCTTGCGAGTACATTGTGTACTCAGAGTTTATTTACCCCTGTTGCAGGTGTAGCTTGAGGAGTAGCTCTTGTGTGGAGGATTCTTCTGGTGGGCACAGACAGATCCTTGTATCGTTTTTGCTAGATGTTTATTTCCATTCCGCTGTTTAATTATCGTACTCTGAACTCTAGTATTGTAATAAATAATTTCCAAGAACTCTTGTTATATGAAATTGACTAAGTATTGTAAGCTCGTACTCATTATAGGATTTTGGATGTAAAATGTGGATTGTTTCGAGTTCTCTTGGGGTGGGCTCAATGGAACTGTCCGATGTAGCTAACTTTTGGGGTGTTTAGTGTCTAGTGAAAGACGAGTGCCTCCGAAAGCATGTTATTTAGGGTGGTTCTGCCATAGATAAGTCTCAATCCAGTAGTCTCGACAAGCGTAGGCAATGAAGACATGCCATGATTAGAAGTAACCAGAACATAATATAGGTCCAACAGACCCAAAAATAAAAAGAATCGCAGCCAAACATCTGACGGGTCCCAATGCCACAGGCTTCGTTGGGTGAGGACACGACCTTACTCGAACACAGCTTCGGGATTAAAGTATGGATCTTCCTCTATTCAACAAAGCAAGAGTGAGTACAAAGTACTCAACAAGTCCAACTTTACCCTACGGAAGGGGATAACAGTACATGCATATGGATATATCAAGGATAAGGCTTGGTTTTATTTGCATCAAGCTATCTTTAGACACATGCAGGGTTTCATTTCATAAATACATTTGCAAAAGACATCTATTTTTCATATATATAAGAGTAATTCTGAAAAGGGGTTTGTCACAATTTTAAGTGTTGTTGAACCCTTTGTTCCCACGACACATGGTCGTTAACCATTTATTTCTAAAATCACACACACGCTCATGTTTCCACTCATCCCAACCCATCTAGTTGTTGAAACCAAACTGTAACCCATCCAAGACCATGGACACGGCTATCTAGATAGATTTTATACTCTGTAGAGGTTGTACACTTTCACCACATGTAGGATACTGTAACTTAACACCATCGTGCAAGCATAGATCCATCAAATCCATTACCCTCCATAGCTGAATACTAGCGCTCACCATGGGCACACTAAGGCAACAATGTCATAATACAACAATTTACAGAGCTCATTACATTTCATACAATTCCTCAGTTTCCACATACATCTCTTAGTGTCATGTTGCACACCTGCCTCCGGGTGATTACCATACCAACTAGGGGGATTTAGACTAAGCCTTGCCACATACAAGGTCGAGTGGTTGTACGATAAAATGAGTTAGGTGAGATGAATCATCAACTCAGTCCTTAATCGAGACAAGGCTGATATCTTCACGCTTAACCATAAAAGGTACAAGCCACAACACCAAGGCATCCCACAAAAGGGATCCGATCCGCCCCATCTCTAGGGTAATCACCATCTATAACTTGTTCATTAACCCTTTCACAATACCCACAACTTATCCTCACCATTCACACAGTTTTCATTTAAAATCATTGCATTTGATAAATCATAGTGATGAGTATACATGATGGGTACCAAGTCCTAAGGATACTACATAACGATATTTTGGCATAGCATATTATTTATTTCTAGGTTTGAACAAGACATTTATTGGTAATATCGATGCAAGGATGGCTATTCAAACGGATTTAGCTAAGCAGCAAAAATACCTCGTGCGTATATTGTACATGCAATATTTAAAACGGCTTCTATGGGTTGTGTTTAAAAATGGGATCAATATGCATCAAAGGGGATTAGATTGGACTTGTCTCCGTCGGCGTCGAACTCGCGGTACTCTTTCTCCAGCTTGTTCCCTTTGTTCTCTAAAAACGTGCAAACAATAAGACAGACAAACAGACATAATTAAATAATAAATTTAAATGAGCTCTAAAAATCATGAAACTTGTATGGGAGGTAGAGTTTGATTTTAGATAAATTTAGGGAGAAGAATTGATGGAATCGGAGTTGGTATGGTTAAGATGCTGGCTTTTCAACATTGGCTATTACAAAATTCTGAAAATGATATAATAGAAAAGTGGTATTTGTATGGCTGATCACGTGCTGTATTGACTGGTGGTGCTTTTGGGCCTTTCGACCAACATTTGGTCCGAGTGCCCCTTTTGGTTGGAGACTTTTTTCTATGTGTCATTATAAAAGATCGTAATTTTCTATGTGTCTCTGGAAAAATTTAGCGGTCTTTAGCGCCACTACTCTAACTTTTTTATGTCCTCCTTGTCACTTCCGTCAATTTGGGCTCTAACGCCGTCAATCTGCAGGTGTGAAAAGATAAAAATACCCTTAAGTCTAAACATGTTATTAATTTTTTTAGCATCTTAACGACTTCAAATAAAAAAACTCAAAACTAGAAAGTTATAGATCTCGTCGAGATCTATAATTTTTATATAAAATTTATTTTCATTTAATTCCGCAAAAAAATATGATTTGATATGATTAATATATCTTAGAAAAATCATCATTTTTTTGCGGAATTAAATGAAAATAAATTTTATATGAAAATTATAGATCTCGACGAGATCTACAACTTTCTAGTTTTGAGTTTTTTATTTGAAGTCGTTAAGATGCTTCAAAAATTAATAACATATTTAAATTTAAGGGTATTTTTGTCTTTTTACACCTGCAGTTTGACGGCATTAGAGCCCAAACTGACGAAAGTGGCATAGAGGACACGGAAAAGTTAGAGTAGTGGCGCTGAAGATCGCTGAATTTTTCCAGAGGCACATAGAAGATTGCAATATTTTATAATGACACACAGGGAAAAGTCTCTTTTTTTTTTTTTTTTTTTTACTGTTGTGGACCAACTCAAAAGAACAAGTGACATAGACACGGGAGAGAGAGTCGGTCACAGAGACTGGGAGGCAGTACAGGAGCGTTCGTCCTTCTTGCGCTCAGCTTGCCCGCCATGAGCGGCTACTGAAGCTCATGGGGAGCATAGCAAGGAAGGGGAAAAGATGATTAAAGGCTCAAGGAAGATGGAGGATGGATCGGAGATGCTCACCGTAGATGGAATCGAACTACGGTGGGCTGTGCGTGGAGATCGACGAGGGGCACGGTCTGTTCGTGCGAAGAACAGAGGAAGCTCGGTGTGAGGAGGAAGAAGGTGAGCGGGAACGCGAGATGGCTCAGCGGCTCAGCTGCTAGGTGGAGAAGTTGCGGGCGTCGTCCTTTATAGGCCGAGGAAGTGGAAGTTGTGCCACCGGTGCGCTCCTCACCATCAATGGAGTCGCTGTGGCGCCATGGCAGAGCCGCGCTCGAGAGGACGGCCGGCGTGCATGAGCAGGGCGAAGGACGACCGACGTGCGGTGGCGCTGAGGCGATGGCGCAGTTGACACCGGGGGCAGCACGACGTGCGGCAGTGGACGGTCGGCATGCAAGCGGGTACGAGTGAGACTAGAGGGCACGCAACGAGGACGAGAGTGGCTCTGCTGCCTGTACGTGATTACTACTGACGGCTATTGCTCTGATGTGCTGTGCTAGCTGTGGTTGAAGGACTAAGACTGTCTCCAACAGTGGAGGCAAAGTGCAACCCCGTGGGGGTATGACTCCGGATACCCACGGTAGATCATATGGACTGCGTCCCCAGGGGTGGCCTAGCCCACAAGACGAAGCCTAGCAGGGCACGATTCTGCTCGGCGCCTCCCGCAAGGTATAGGGAAGATATCCTGAGGATACTACGAGATTTGTTAGGATATGTATGGTCCCATGATTCTTGTAATCTGTTATTACTTTTCGGTTATCTCTCAGATCTAACCAATTTGTAACCCTACCCCCGGACTATATAAGACGGGCAAGGACCCTCTCCAAAATCACGACATATCATATGATAGCTAATACAAACCAACAGACCACAGGAGTAAGGTATTACGTCATACAGATGGCCTAAATATGTATAACTTGTGTGTCTCTGTTGCCTTCTTATTCTTGATCATGCCCTCCTCTGCCGATCAGTCTACCTTCGTGGGATACCCCTCGGAGGACTACCGACGATATTCTGTTGGTAGTTGGCGCGCTAGGTAGGGGTGTGCGTGTTGTTTTCTTGTCGAACAAGATAGCTTTTCCGTAGGCTCTTCGTCCCTCCCTCAGCCTGGCCATATCTTCACGGTCGGATCCATCTCGTGGGTCATCAACGCTGACGGAGTCGGAGAGCTCCTCAAGCCGGTGTAGATCCGATCTGCGCCGACCACTGTCGCACCTGCAACTGCAGATCCGATCTTGGAACCACTTCCGAGGTCGCCTTCACCAATGACTCGCCGCCCACTTTCTCGCTACCAGAGGAGGCACATCAACAATGACGATCTGATCGAATCCATCGATCGGGTCAGTCTGAAGCTCGCCGATTGCCTCTCCGTCGCCGAGTCGGCTCTGGACACTTTCGTTCAACGCCGACCACCCTCTGATCTGAATCTACCGAAAGTTGCTTGACAAACTTCAGGGGTTACGGCCCTACCCTTTGGGCTCACCAACGCCGCCGCTACGTACCAAGATGCCCTGTGGGGCAAATTCATCGACCAGGTAGGAGATATCCATCCTCTTGCCGACCAGATCGCCGATCAGCTCCCACCGACGGTCAACATGCTGCATGCCCGCTGAGGCCCCGGAGCATCCCTCCAAACCATCCTGGAGGAAAATCTGGACTCCGAATCCTAAGGCTCCATGGAGACTCTCGCCGAAACCTTCACCGAGCAACCCCCTCTCCCGCCTTTCCGGGGGGCGCGATCTTCAACGTCAGCACCGACAGCCCCCTCGGAATGGCAAAAACGATGAGGAACGTGCCGCTCATGAAAACAGGAACATCAACCGCACGTAACGCCGTGAAAATGAGCGTGCCCTTGCGATGGCCGAGGCTGCTCATGACAACCAATTTGACTCGCAAGGAAGGCCGCTCCATCGCAACCTTGACAAAGAGTTTCTCCGCATTGACGGCCATGATATCTTCAAGACTCCAAGCTCCAATCTCGCGGTGGCCACCAACGAGCTCGTCCGCCTCCCGTAGACGCCCGAGCTCGCCAAAGGTGCCGCTATGCTGAAAGCGGCACACTATCATGTCAACGAGATCCGAGAGGATCAGACACCTTCGTGCTCCACGAGCACGATTCGACGATCAGCTGTGTTGAGATCTAATCGCCGCCCCAGTCAAAGCCACTTCACCGACCAGTCATTACCTCCCTAGGGAGGAGCCAGGGGCCACCGCGCCAAGCATCATCGCCAGCATGACTAGGAGGTCGAACAGGACGCTCGAGTGCACCTCGGTAACATTCGGGATGCATGATGGCATATCGAGCAATGTCGCTTCGGTCGCCATGAAGAAGAAGTACGCCGTCTCCTAGAGTACGAGCAAGAGTATGGTAATCCGGACTCAGCTCTAGAGCCGATCGCCACCGGCAACGCTGCAGATAACGGCGCCAACAACCCGGAAGGGCCCCCAGCTTTCACCAGAGCGCTCTGAACACTCCAGTGGCCCTGTGGTTTTAAAATCACCGAGGTTGAGCCCTATGAAGGAAGGATGAACCCAACTCAGTGGCTGCAGGCTTATGCCACTGCTATCCACGCCGCCGGAGGAGACACCAATGTCATGGCAAATTACCTCCCCATCATGCTCACATCAGCTGCCATGAGCTGGTTCACAAGCCTTGCCCTGGACTCCATTGGATCTTGGGAAGAGTTGAAGAAAGTCTTCACCAACAACTACATGGCTACATGTACGCGGCCGGGCACCAAGCACGATCTCAACCGCATCACCCAAAAGCCGTCCAAGCTCCTCCACAGCTACATCCGATGCTTTTCCGAGATGAGGAATTATATTCCCAACATCACTGAAGCTGAGGTCATCACCGCCTTCGTCCGAGGACTTCATCACCACGAGCTCCGTTCCAAGTTCAACCGCAAGCCACCTTCAGGCATCGGCGAGATGATCATGACCGCCAACCAGTACGCTGATGCGGAGGAAGCTGAGGTGCGTTCAACAAAGATACGGGCACAAATCGCCCGCCTCACCGCTATGATGACCGCCCTAACCACCGACGCCACAACGACCGCTGCTACGACGACTGTAGTTTCCACCAGGACAGTGGCCGTGATCGGCCAGAAGGATCCAAGCCCGGTCAGAATCACCACCACCGACCAGACCACTTTGTCGCTATCATCAATGAGCTGCGCGCCAAGCACAACTATGATGAGCAGTACAAGAAGATCCTCGACGGCCCGTGCCCCCTCCACAAGAACACCAAACATAAGATAAAAGACTGCCTCGATTTGGCCAAGGAGTTCTAGGACAAAAAGCTGGACGACGACGCCAATGACAGGAATGGAGGCCACCGACCACCTGGGGGCAATAACAGTGCCTTCCAGGACCATGACAAGGTGGTCACCACCATCTTCGGGGGCCTCGCCTCCACCGAGAGCAGAAGAGAACGGAAGCTCACCGCCCGACGAGTGCTCGTCGTCACTTCAGAGGAAACCACCGCCAACCCCAGCTATCGCCCATGGTCTGAGGTCCCCATCACCTTCAGCAGGGCCAACCAGTGGGCAGACATACCCTACATAGGGCGTTTCCCCTCGTCCTCGATGCAACCGTCCAGAAGCTGCTCTTCAGAAAAGTCCTCATCGACGGTGGCAGTGCTTTGAACCTACTCTTCGTCGGGGCCCTAAGAGAGCTGGGCCTCGCGATAACAGATCTCACACCCTCGGACTCCTCCTTCTCGGGTGTGGTACCTGGAAGGGCATCTAGACCACTTGGAGAGATCACCCTACCAGTACAGTTCGGCACAGCAAGCAACTACCGCGTCGAGCATATCAACTTCTACGTCGCTGACTTTGACACCGCCTACCACGCCATACTTGTTCGGCCAGCTCTGGCCATGTTCATAGCTGTACCGCACTATGCATATCTGGTGATGAAGATGCCTTCACCTGTAGGAGTCCTGGCTCTGCGAGCCAACCTCTCCGTTGCCTACGCCTACGAGACAGAGAGTCTCGCTCTCGCCGAAGCCACTGACCTCTCCATCTAGATGGCTAGCATGGTCACCGAAGCCAAGACAACGCCCACTGATGACATGGAGATCCTAGAGCTGGAGCTTCCTCGTGCCTCCGCCAAGTCCAAGGAAGTCAAGGAGGTCGGCCTCGGCCTCGACGACACCGCCAAGACCATGAAGATTGGGGCTCACCTTGACCCCAAATAGGAAAGCACGCTCGTCTCCTTCCTATGTGCCAACGCCAACATGTTTGCTTGGAAACCTGTAGACATGCCGGGGGTACCACGGGAGAAGATTGAGCACTCCTTGAATGTCTCGCCGATTGCCAAACCGATCAAGCAGAAACTCCGCCGATTCGCGCCAGATAAGGAGGCTATTAGGGTAGAAATAAAATGGCTCTTAGCTGCTGGATTTATAAAAGAAGTGTATCATCTAGATTGGTTAGCAAACCCTATTCTCGTTCGAAAAAAGAGTAAAGAATGAAGAATGTGTGTTGATTATACTTATCTTAACAAACACTGCCCTAAAGACCCCTTCGGCCTGCCTCGAATAGACGAGGTTGTAGACTCCACCGCCGGTTGTGAATTGCTCTCCTTCCTTAACTGTTACTCCAGCTATCATCAGATCTCCCTCAAGGAAGAAGACCAGATCAAGACGTCATTCATTACGCCTTTTGGTGCATATTGCTACACAACTATGTCCTTCGAACTCAAGAATGCCGGGGCTACCTATCAAAGGGCCATCCAGATGTGCCTCGACCAATAGATCGGCCGCAATGTCGAAGCTTACATAGATGACGTGGTCGTCAAGACCAAGACCGCCGACAACCTTATCGCCGACCTCAAAGAAACTTTCGTCAACCTGAACAAGTACCGATGGAAGCTAAACCCTTCAAAGTGCGTCTTTGGAGTTCCATCCGGTATACTGCTGGGCTACATTGTCAGTGCTCGAGGCATTGAACCTAACCCTGACAAGGTCTCCACCATCACCAATATGAAATGGCCGACATGCGTCAAGGATATACAGAAGCTTACAGGCTACATGGTTGCTTTAAGTCGCTTCATATCGCGCCTTGGCGAAAAGGGCTACCTTTCTTCAAGCTCCTTAAGGCCTCCGAGCGCTTTTCCTGGTCGAAGGAGGCAGACTCAGCTTTTGAGCAGCTCAAGGTGTTCTTAACAAAGCCTCTGATCATGACGGCGCCATATCCAGATGAAACTCTGCTAATATACATCGCTGGTACTTCTCGCGTCGTCAGCACAGCTGTTGTCGTCAAATGCAAGGAAGCCGGGCACGCTTATAAAGTGCAATGTCCGGTTTACTTCATCAACGAGGTAATTAATGAGCCCAAAACTCATTATCCTTAGGTACAAAAGCTGTTGTACGCCATTCTTATTACGTCGCGCAAACTCTGACACTACTTCGAATACTACAAGATCATCGTGGTCACTGAGTTCCCTCTGGGGACATTCTCCGCAACAAAGAGGCCAATGGTTGCATCATTAAGTGGGCTATTGAGCTCGGCACCTACTCTATCAAATTCAAAAGCAGACCTACCATTAAGTCACAGGCGCTTACTGATTTCGTTGCTGAATGGACCGAGATCCAAGAGCCCATCGCTGCTACTTGCCCCGAGCACTGGGTGATGTACTTCGATGGTGCCCTTAAGGCCTTAACATCAATGGTGCTGGTGTGGGCATTCTGTTCATTACGCCGACCAAAGATAAGCTACGCTATGTTCTCCAGATACACTTTCCGGCCTCCAACAACGCCATGGAATACGAAGCATGTCTCCATGGTCTTCGTATAGCCATTGAGCTCGGCGTCAAACGCCTCATGGTGTACGAAGACTCTACGCTGGTTATCATCCAGCTCAACAAAGACTGGTCCTATTCCAGTGAGAAGATGGACGCATACTGCGCCGAAATCAGGAAGCTTGAAGGGAAGTTCTACGGTATCATGTACCACCACGTGGTACGAGATCAAAATCAACCTGCTGACCAGCTCTCAAAGATAGGTTCTTCTCGTGCCATGGTTCCACCTGGGGTCTTCGTTCAAGATCTCTTGGTGCCATCCATTAAAGAAGAAAAGGAAGTTGAAGAGGTTCCCCCTACCGAGCAGTTGGTACTTGCGGTACCTTCGCCGATCGCTAATTGGAGGGAGCAGTTCATCAAGTACCTCACCAGCACCGAAGTACCCACCGACAAGACTGAAACTGAACGTCTAATTCGCCGAAGCAAGCATTACGTGCTGGTAGACGACAACTTGATGAGGAAAAGTGCTAAGGAAGGGATACTACAGAAATGCATCACCTAAGATGAAGGGGTAAAGCTGCTCCTCGAAATTCACTCTGGTTCCTGCGGCAATCACGTGGCCTAGAGAAACCTGGTCGGCAAAGCATTCCAAGCTAGTTTTTATTGGCCCACGGCCATCTCCGATGCCGAAGACCTCATCCGACGCTATGAAGGATGCCAATTTTTCGCCAAGCAAATACACGTACCGGCACAAGAACTGTAGACCATCCTAGCCTCCTAGCCTTTCGTATGCTGGGGACTGGACATGATCGGGCCTTTTAAGCTAGCACCAGGTGGTTTTCGGTATGTGTATGTCGCCATTAACAAGTTCTCCAAGTGGATTGAGTATAAACCGCTCGTCTCGGCTACTATAAAAAAAGCAGTCGAGCTCTTCAAAGACATCATCCACAGATTCGGTCTCCCGAACAGCATCATCACCGACCTTAGAACTACATTTACTGGCCATCACTTTTGGGACTTCTACGAAGACCGATGCATCTTCATCAAATATGTCTCTGTTGCCCATCCTAGAGCCAACGGCCAGGTCGAACGGGCAAACGGCATGATTCTTGATGCTCTCAAAAAGAGGTTATATCAGAAAGAAGAGAAGCATCCAAGCAGATGGCTCAAAGAGCTACCAGCTGTGGTCTGGGGACTACGTACTCAAGCTAGTCGTAGCACTGGTGTGTCTCCATATTTCTTGGTCTATGGCTCAGAGGCCATACTACCAGCAGACATTGCCTTCCGAGCACCTAGGGTGGAAAACTATGATGAAGAGCAGGCTGCAGCTGTTCGGACAAAGGACGTCGATAGGGCCGAGGAAGAACGCCTAATCACCTATGTCCATACAGCTAAATATCTGCAAGGCTTGCGGAGGTACTACAACCGAAACATCAAAGGTCGTTCATTTGCTGTCGGCGATCTCGTTCTCCGTAGAAAACAAAAAACTGAAGGGATGCACAAGCTCTCTTCCCCATGGGAAGGGCCTTATGTCGTCAAAGAGGTTACCCAACTAGGGTCTTATCGCCTAAGTGACTCAGAAGAAATCGATGTTCCCAACTCTTGGCACATCGAACACCTTATACGTTTCTATCCTTGAAACGCTCCAGATATGTACTCTCCACTTTATGATAAATAAAGTTTTGGTCTGCATAATTTGTCTCCATTACTTTTCAATCTCCACATACGGTCGTCGACCATTATGATACTCCATAATGAGCTCCAATACAAAATCGCCGAACGATTTCTCCAAATCACCGACCACGATTTTGCCGAATAAGTTTCTCCAAACCTCCAAAGTTATCGCCGAATGATCTCTCCAAATCGCCGAAACATTTTCGTCGAAAATCACCGAATACACTTTCTCCAAGTCACCGAACACGTTTCCTCCAAATCGCCAACGTATCACGCCGCACGTTTTCTCCGAACCGCCGAACTTTCTCCTCCAAATCTCCAAAGATTTTCGCCAAGCAAGTTTCTCCAAATCACTGAACACTTTACTCTAAAATATTTCACCGATCAGCGAGCAGTCTACTTTCTTTTCTGTTCTCTTCGGAGAAGACCCAGTCTCCAACCTCTCCCTACACGGACCACGGGCTCCGCGCTCTGCGTTATGGGTGGTCGGCTATGGTTCCTTGGTCACGCCTATTTCTCCTACACATGCACGGGCTCCGCGCTCGACGTTATGGACTATGGGCTATCCAAGGCCAAGAGCTCAGCATAGAACTATTTGCTTGGTCGCCGCTTATACTACCTCTATCTAAAAGTTAGTACAACAACCGCCAAGCAGCACATGTTCCGCGCTGTTTTCTATGGAGAAGACCCAGTCATCGATCTCTCCCTACATGTGCCACGGGCTCCATGCTCTACATCATGGGTGGTCAGTTGCGGTTCCTGGGTCACACCTGTTACTCCTACACGTGCATGGGCTCTGCGCTCGATGTTATGGACTATGGGCTGGCCAAGGCCATAGGGATCAGTAGCAAACCAACTGCTTGGACGCTACATGAACTACGCATAATCGCTTCAGGATTAAAACTATGAAGATTTTTTCTCCGAAATACAAGCAAACTGCATATACATGCACCTTGTAACATTTATTCGATAAATAATTGTTTCTTACGCTTTCGTGCGTTCTAACTACATTGTCAAGATTTTTCAGATGATAATCTATGAGCAGATTACTGAGCTCCACCATTACCATCCATCTCACCAAACATATCTATATCGTCGGCTAGCGTCTTTGCTGCGTCCTCCACCTCATCCTCTAGCTGCTGGGTCTCCGCATCGCTCAGTCCTTCGGCAAACCCACCCCCTATCCACTGAAGATCGATGGTTGGGTAATGGGACCGAACAACCATGAGGACATGAGTAGCGACGGACATGATGGCGTCACGGTTGAAGATCTTGAAGTTCTCCCATGCTGCCTTACACCTCTGGATGATGGTGTCTGAACATTGCCGCCTACCGTCATGCTGAGTGGCCATTTCTAGGTCGACACAGTCAAGCACCGGCTTAATTGTTGCGACTACAGCGTCGAAGTTCTCCTTTTGGACCTTGGCCTCCTGCACCAGCACGTCAAACTATGCTTTGGCTTTATGATGATAGCCTGCAAGCGTTACAATGTTCTATCATACAAGGAAGTTACTTCAACAATAATTCTGACCAGGAGGAATTCACCTTTTAGCTCCTCAGCCAGTTTGTCCACCCGCTCTGTTTCCTTCGCCTTCTCCTGGCAAAGTTGATCGACGGCCTGGCGCATTTGGCCGAGCTCAGCGTCTTGCTCTATAAGTGCACCAGTTATCACTGAAAATATGACTATTCAGCAATACAAAAGTACATTCGCTGATATACAGTACCTACTTTCTGCTTGGATACACTGTTAAGCTGTTTGGTTTTCTTCTCCAGCTGCTCGGAAGCACTCTTTAGTTGGCCGAAGACAATGGCCAGCTGCTCGGACTGGCTCCGCACCTGCTCGGACACAGCAACCAGCTTTTCGGTCAGGACCCCCTTCTGGTATTCCAGGTCCCGCGCGGTTGACTCCGCAAGGTCTCGTTCGCGTCGGGCCCTCTGGATATTCTTCTCCGAGATGTTCCTGGCCTCTTTGAGTTTTTTGTTCTCCTCAGCAAGGGGCTCCATTCGCTTTATCAGCTAGTGGTGCTGCTCGGCAACTCGAGTTATTTCGTATAAATGCACAATGACAGTATAGTTATCCAATTCCAAAAATCAACCAGGACCTTCCTAGACGCAGTATTAACCTTGATCTATTTCATCACACCGGTAAGGGCAGTTTCCAGTCTCCTGAATTCCTTGGTGGTGTCCTCCTCTTCGATAATTACTATGTCATCTCTGCACTTTTGGAGGATCCGAACTGATTGGGGTCGAGGTTCATCACGCACGATCTCCTCCACCTCGTCCTCCTCCGTTGCAGCCGGGGGCACCACCTGGGGGCTTGGTGGCCGGATAGCGGGTCCGACCATGCCCTCCAAAGCATCGGGGAGTGTCGTCTGCTCCTTCGGCGCTGCAAGATTTTCTGCTCCAGATTCTGCCATTGCCGAGGGTGCTGTCACCGACTCGTTCGCCGTCATGGATAGCCGTTCGCTGCCGCCAAGTCCACCAGGGGCAACAATTGGCTCCCCGCGTGCTGCCAAGCACTCGGGGACTCTAGGATGGGGTCCACTGGCATCTCCCCTGCTCCGGGGCTAGCTTCTGGTTGCTGCTCAGTCTGAGCGGGCAGGGCTGGATCTGTCATTCGCCTTGCACTGCGTCAAATCAGTTATTCAGTCACCATAGAAGTAAAGAAACTACAGCAAAGTAACTTCAGCACAAGGACACTAACGGTTTGGTCTGACGGTGCAATTTCTTGAACTAGCGATGCCTCCCTGAGCCTCTAGGTGCAGCCACGGGGTCGACTCCCGTGCTCTGCGGGGAATTCTTGGCTCTTCCTCGATCGACCTCTGTTCTGCCTGCTGCTCTGTGGCCCTTTCTGCCTGCTGCTCCATGTTCATTTCTGCCTGTTGCTTGGGGACTTTCGTCGCTCGCCCCGCAGGGACTTCCGTCGTCTGCTGTGCAGAAATTCCCTCCGCCCATTGCTCGGGGACTTTCCTCGTCGATGGTTCACGGACTTCTTCGCCTCCCCCTATTTGTTCCCCCGTGCATGTGCTACGTGGAGGCTCTTTCGTGCTTGGGGGAGGAGCCGTTAGAACTTCGTCGTCGTCAGACCAATCGAACACCGCGGTCCTTCGTGTTCGATTGGTCTGATCATCGCCAAACGAGATGCCGCCAGGTTTGCGGGGAGCAGTAGCCACTATTTTCCTCTTCTTCTGGGCCGGCTCGTCTACCGCCGGCCTCTTCCCCTGGATTTTCTCCGATACCGGGGGAGGACTCTCCGTCCGACCAACATCCATACCTCTGGATTCTGAGGAGATGCCAACAGAGCTTTCTTCAGGTTGAGCTGGTGGTCGTGCATCCACTACCGGCGCCCAATCGCTTCTCGGCACGCCCGAGAAATACACTGCCCTATCCTACGAATGGATCTTCACATAAGTGGATCAGTCTATTGCTCGGCAATGACAAAAGAAAAAACTTCTTGGAAACACACAGTTGTGATATTCACCTGAGGAGGCAGATTCTTGCAGTTAAAGGGTTTTGTGTACCCTGACAAGCTGAATGAGGCAAGCAGAGCGAACAGCTCGGCAGTTCGCTCTTCAATGACATTCCTGGATAGTATTTCTGGCCTCTCTCGGGTACCGTCGGTCTCCCCTTTGAATTCGAAGCCTAGGTGCGCCCTCTCTTTATAGGGCTGAACACGGTGCACTATGAAACTTGCCGCTACCAATCCGCCATTGGTCCTCATGCCTTTTATTAAGCCGAGGAGTTCCTTCACTTGCTCCATATCGTCATTACTCGGCATCTCCGACCAACTCCTCTGGCTTTCTGGGATGTGGTCGGCGTTACAGCAGACTGCTGGATGGCTTTGTTTCATGTAGAACCACCTGGTGTTCCACCCCTTCAGTGATGTGTCCAGCGGCACGGTAAGGTATTCGCTCGCCATTCCATCCCGCAGCTAAAGGTACACCCCGCCGACCACCTTGGAACCAGTGCCGCCTCTCTTCTTCAGCCAGAATAGGTGACAGAAGAGATTGAAGTGGGGTAGGATTCCGAGGTATGCCTCACATAAATGGATGAAGATTGAGATGTGCAAAATGGTATTGGGGTGGAGGTTGCATAGACTAACCACCTAGAGCTCCAATAGGTCCCTCAGAAATGGATGAACAGGAAATCCTAACCCGCGCCAGAAATAATATTCGAATACCACTGCTTCATTAATATGGGGTGTTGGGAAGGACTCACCGAGGGCCGGCCGCCATCCGGCGGTGGCACGGTCAGGGAGAACGCCGGCTTCCACCAATCTATTTAGCTCCGCCTGTCCTGTTCGCGACGGCACCCAATCCTTGTCACGTCGGGCAACGGCGACGTCTTCTTGGGACTAATCTTCTTCGATTTCGCAGCTCCCTTCTTCGGTGCCATCTCCCAGATCTGGTTAGGGTTTGGCGGCGGAGGTAAATGTGGTTGCGGATTCAGCGATGCGAGAGATGAGGATGAAGATGAAGTGGAAAAGGTGGGAATGGGGTATGCGGCGGTACTGTTATAAAGCACTTTCCCCACCTTTCTGCATTCAAGGGTTTTTGGGGAACCGTTCCCGCGATCTGTGTCGCTCTGATTTCTCCGACGCGGCTTAATGGGGTCGTAACCTAGGTTTTTGCGCAACCGCAGCCCACGTCGCTCATTTATCGCCGTCGACAGTTGTTACTCGCCAAATAATCACCGACTTCTCCGCCATTTATTGAGGCTCAGTAATCGTTACTGTACAGCCGTTCCTCCGGTTCTTTCTCCACAGTTTGATTCTTCTGATATCTTCGCTTGTGGCTCGGTTACTGGCTGCCTGCTCGGCTGGTTTTTCACTATTTCTTTGTTTCTGACCCTAGCACCACGTGACTCAGTCACCTACTGTTAGGCTCGGGGACTAAGTGGGCACACTTCACCAAGCGGTGAATGTGCTTTTCGGGTCTATGCCCGAGGACTGGCTGCCTGCTCGGCTGGTCCTCTATTCTTCTACTTTGGACCCTAGCACCAAATGACTACGTCATCTACTGTCAGGCTCGAAGACTAAGTGGGCACACTTCACCTCGCGGTGAATGTGCTTTCTTTTTTCTGGAAGACTCCGTGCCTCTTGAAGGCAAAGAAGATTATCTCCTTTCCTCGTGGTCGGACTCTAAGTGGGCACACTTGGTCCACTGTGAAGAAATTTTCAATTGTGGACTTGAGCCCCTTACACCCTTATGACAAGCCGTACTTGGGACATCTTGCTCGGCTGCGGTTCACGTTGCTCGGCGACAGTTCACGCTGCTCGTCAACTGCTCGGTAACTCATCACGGTGGTTGGACCATGAGTTGGATTGCTCGGCTTTGGTTCGCACCTGCTCGAACAAGCTCAAGACGGCGTTGCACAACGGGTACAAGGCGCTCGGGGACTAGCTGTGGGGGGTACGACCCCGGATACCCAGGGCAGACCACATGGGCTGCGCCCCCAGGGGAGGCCCAGCCCACAAGACGAAGCCTTGCGGGGCACGATTCTGCTCGGCACCTCCCGCAAGGTATAGGGAAGATATCCTGAGGATACTACGAGATTTGTTAGGATATGTATGGTCCCATGATTCTTGTAATCTGTTATTACTTTCCGGTTATCTCTTAGATCTAGCCGACTTATAACCCTGCCCCCCCCCGGACTATATAAGGCGGGCAGGGACCCCCTCCAAAATCACAGCATATCATACGATAGCTAATACAAACCAACAGACCACAGGAGTAAGGTATTACGTCATACAGACGGCCTGAACCTATTAACTCGTGTGTCTCTGTTGCCTTCTTGTTCTTCATCACGCGCTCCTCTGCCGATCAATCTACCTTCGTGGGATACCCCTCGGAGGACTGTCGACGATATTCTGTCGACAGACCCAAACGCAAAATGTGTTATGCACAGTGATTTGCGTCCCAAAAATACGCTCCAACGAAGGACGCAAACCAAGCAGCCATTTTGCATAACACGTGAGTCGGTAGGCAAAAAAGCGTCCTCAGTCTCCACGACGCAAAACTGTAGCGAACGACGACGGTGAGGCGCGCCTGCCCCTGGAAGCTCCGCGTGGGGGCCATCTGCGCGGACATCGAGGCAGCTGACCGGAAGGGGAGAGGGAGCCACCCAAAGCCGCTTCTCTGCCCTCCCTGCCGTGCGAAACCGAGCACCCAAAGCCGCTCGCCATCCCGCCGCCGCTGCCACTCACCCAGGAGCGCCGCCGCCGCCATGCGCGCCGCCCCCGCGAAGACCAGGTATGCCACCTCTGCCATGCGCGCCGCTCGCCCAGATCCACGCGAGGCGCGCCGCCCCCTCTCGCCCAGGTGCGCTGCTGCTCTCCTAGGCCACCGCTGCTCCCGCGCGACCAAGGCCTTGAGCTCCGCCCTCGAGCTCCGCCCAGGCGCCGGCGGCGAAGCTTGCTGGTTCCCCGTCCAGATCTGGTTCACCCTCAAGCTCCACCCAGCCCCCGCCGCTCGCCCAGCCGACGTGCTCTGCTCGCTCGCTCCGCCCCCCGCCGCCGCCTGCTCGCTCGCATTTTTTTTGGGTCGCTATTGGAGAATGAAAGATTTGGGTGGGATATCCTTTTTACTGTACACGACCTAAATCATAGAATGGGTCTCTATTTTAGGTTCCGTTGTTGGAGATAGTCTAAGGAGTGGGAGCCCACGGCGTGCAAGAGGGATAGGGCCCACATGGCGTGGTGTCGAGCGGACGGCCACAGTCGGCGAGGGGGTCCGGGCACGGTGCGCCGCAGCGGCGGCGGCGGGGCCGGCGCACGTGAGCGCTGTCGGGCGAGGGCGAGCGGAGCGCGTGCGAGAACGGTGGGGGATGGCTGGAGATATTATTGGTGCGATGCGGGGGATATATATTTGGACGGAGAATAAAGGGATATACTTGAGATGGAATAAGTACGAAGGGAATTTAAATAGAGTTTAAATAACTTTAGTTTTTAAAATATATTTTAAAAATTTTGGAGCCAGTGATTTAACCGACCACCTGAGGCACAAGCTGAAGCACCACCCGGGACAGATCGTGGCTGCCGCGATCATGGAGCACATCTTGGAAGGCAGCTCCTACATGAGTGCCTCAAGGTGCTCGTGGCCATCAACCCGCGCAAGCACATCGACTCGCTGCTCGAGCGCCTCAAGAAGTGGAACGGCGAGCCCCTGCCGCTCTGCTGAGCTGCACCTGCATTGCGTAAGAACAGAGAAGTATATAGAAGAAAAACAAAAGTATAGCGGCTCAAGACGGAGCGTTTCAAGATCATTGTGAAGTTTTTTACAATCATCAGACTAGCAGAAGATACTCTCAATATTACCGTTCCTTGTACTAGTAGCTAAAGTTCATGTGAATGTTGTTGTGTTCCCGCAGCTGTGACGCCATGGCCTACAATGTGCATTTTCGTGGTCATAAGAGCTCCCTCTTATCGATATCTAAACTTTTTTTGACAGCAAGCACACTTTTATTTCAACAGCATGAAGCTGATAGAATGGTTACAGAGTCTGTAACTACAGAGGTCAGTGCATCCCTTAACGGGCACTGTGGAACATGGCTTCTGTTGGAACAACTGAATGATAGACTCGTTGGCTGGGATTGAACCCCTACAAATGCCTGTTTTGCTAATGTATGAGTAGTTTGGTTTTGGCTTCTTCTTATCTTGAAGACACTTGTGTTTCTCTGCATTGTTGAGTTGATGAAGTTCTGTGTGAGATGCTTGATCCTCCAGTCAGGTGGCGTGGACCTATCTCTGTTACCGAAGAAGTTGACAAGTTCTTGATTGTCAGATAGGAAGTTGATGTTGTGTAAATGCAGGCTCTCAATGACAGCAGCGGCAAGCGCCATGGCTGGTGCCTCTGCCATGACCACCAAGACAGTCTGCAGTTGCTGCCTTGATGTAGATATTTTGTGGAGGATTCGTTCCTGTGTTGATGATGAAGATTCCCAGGCCATCCTTTTTTGGAGGTGAGGAGACTTGATCTGGCATAGTTGATGCATGTGTATAGCATCTGGATCCTGGGAGCAGTGCTGGTAGATGAACAAGATATGTGTTTGAAGGCGAGTCATTGCACCTGTGCGCCTGATTGTGGTCTGCATCCTGAATGCTACTTTCTCAAATGCACAGGTCGATGCCAAAGCATAATCAAAAAGTGCACAAACGTTTCCAGATAGAAGAATTTAAAATTTGTCACCAAATAGCATAAACTTGGAGCCTCAAACGCACAGGTTGAAGGCAAATTATAATCACAAGTGTAGAAATGTTTGGAGATAGAAGAATTTAAAATCTGCCACCAAATAGCAGCAACTTCGAGTTCCAACTCCTAACAAACCATTCAGCCCAATCTTATTTCTAAACCAAAATAGGACATGAGTCTCAAACGAAGCTAAGAAACCATTATAAGGTAACAAATGAACTCAATAGAACATAGCCACCAAACTATCTGGATCTTGACCAAAATAAATATCTATTCTCTAACGCTTCAATGCTTGCATGATGCCTTCAATGCTCTATTTCGATTCTTCAATATCATTTGTCGGGGAAAATATAATGTCCGCAATCATACTCATCCGAAAGATGTGCACGTCATCCTGATTAACAATTCCATCATCAGTACTCCCAATCACATAAGTACAATGAATGTTAAGTTAAAAGCAAGTGTTGGGCTATTGACTGACCTGTGTGAAATCTCGGACTAGCCTTGTTCCATCCCAGAGCTCCATATACTTGAGCACAAATAACCCACAGAAGGTTCTGCGAATAGGAAGGAAAATAAGATAACACTAGACAGTAGAAGAATACATGTACTGGATGATCAGTGTTGGAATGTACTCACCCATCAGTTTGATGTGGCAAATTGTCATCATCGACTTTATAATCAAAATAAAAATCTGGATCACTGTTCTTCCTCTTCAGCATGAGAACTAGAATTCTCCTTGCATCACCTCATGCGATTCTTGACCTCTTGTTCTTAGAACAATAGTTGTAAATATCCTTAGTAACAATGCCAACTTTGTCATATCCTCCATATCTGCATTGAAGAACATCTCTTATGACATGCTTACGGATTCCAGCAGCTTCCATTGACATGATCTCATTTCTATGGAAATCCTTAATCTTCCGGTGAGACCATAGGAACGGAACTTCATCAGGCATTGCTAGGCAATGGTTATGCTCGTCCACAAAATTATTCACGTACCAAAGTCCACGAGATCTGTGTAGTCTAATATCAAGTAATGCACTGCAATCACATCGAGTTAGGGCTCGTGGTCTACGGCTGTAATCCTCCTTGTCTAGCCGTTTTTCATCTCGCTCCCCTTCTCTACAACACACAAACCGCCTGAACACAATTGCCACTGACTGCTTGCTACGTCTCACTTTCTCCTTTCTAACACTGAAACCCTTGTCCCTCGTATAATTATAGAATGTGAATGCCTCCTCTTCACTTGCAAAAGTCTTATTTGCTATGCTTCAGAACTCATCCATTTTTTTGTACCTGTCCCCAACATTTACCGTACTTCCGAACATTTCCTTGTCATAACCGACATTGCCAGCTTCCTGCAAATGAAAATGGATAATGTTTCACTCAATACTTGACATCATACATTACTAAATTGGACATCAGTTGTAGAAAAGTTATATTGCTATTGATTTACCTTTCCATAGTTGGCCTCGCCACCGCCGGAATGGTTGCCTTTCGATGGAGAACTTGTATCAGTATCATCTAACCTACTATCATCACCATCCTCAGAACTACTATCATCACCGGTCCCAAGATTGAAGAATAAATTCTCCTCATATCCAGCATCACCGATGTTGTCCATGGCAGATTCATGTAGTGTATCCCTGATAAGAGAATATTTCAGCTTCAGCCTTACAATTTCAAACCATGTGTGCTACCTCAACAAAATGGATACAAAAGCATGATGCGTACCTGGTTTCCATGCCCTCTCGTCCGCCGTGGATGGCCCTTGCCTCGTCGGCGGGGCTAGCAGCCGTCACGCTGGCCATCCTCACACACTTCAAAAACAGGCAGCAGTTGGCGACGAACTTCCATGCCATCCCCAGCACAACGAAATGGGATCGGTGGAGAAGGGGGAGGAGCCGCCGAACCTGGTGGCTCCTGGATCACAGGGGCGCCAGCGGCTCGTTGGCGCGAGCGGGGCGCGGACAGGCGCCTATCATCCGATGACGCGGCGGGGCGCGGGCGGGCGCCTCCCTCGGTATAGGGTCGAGATGGCGGACTAGAGAGGGTGAATAGTCCTTTTCTAAATTAAATTGTGTCGGCTAACCGAAATAAATGCTGAATTAAAAACAATCGGTCTAGCCAAGACTACACCCCTCTATCGAAGTTCACAAGCACCTTATAAAGATCCTAATTAGGCAACAAAGGTGGCAGGCTAGCTAGAACTCACCTATCCAATTCTAGGAGCAATGTCACACAAACGTATGCCACTAGTATTTTACACACCGGAGAGCTCCTACGCAATTCTAGTAAGCAAAAGCACAAAGCTCCTAAGCTCACTAGCAATGCTCAATAACAATGCAACCAATGCCAAATTAGAGAGCGCAAATACTTAGCTACACAAACTAAGCAATGTGACTAACAAGGTTACACAAACCAAATTAACCACGCAAGGGAGCTACTTCTATGCTACATAAGCCAGAAGGTAACTAGTGAGCTACACATGCTAACTAATTACAAGAGCAACTACACAAGCACAATGTATATAAAAGTAATTACAAGCTTGTGTAAGGGGATTGCAAACCAACGGGAAGAACAATGTTGACACGGTGATTTTCCCCCGAGGTTCACGTGCTTGCCAACACGCTACATCCCCGTTGTGTCGACTGCTCACTTGGTGGTTCGGCGGCTAATTGGCATCACCCGCCAAGCCCGCATGTCGGGCACCGCAAGAACCTACCCCGAAAGTCAGGGTAGCTCAATGACACGCTCAACTAGAGTTGCTTTTTGCGGCTCCCGCGGGGCGAGCACAATGCCCCTCACAAAGCTCTTCTCCGGAGCACCGCACAAGCTTCTTGCGGGCTTCGACGGAGACCACCACCAAGCCATCTAGGAGGTGGCAACCTCTAAGAGTAACAAGCACCACCGACTTGCAAGGCGACCACCTAGTGCCACTCGATGCAACCCCATAATGCAATCACACTAGAATCGCTCACTCACTCAATCGGATAAACAATATCAAGCTAGAGTGAGTTAGAGGGCTCTCAAGCACTCTCAAGCATGGACACAAAGTCCCCCAAGGTGCTTAACCCCAGCCATGGCCGAGACCACCTTCTATTTATAGCCCCATGGGCTAAACTAGCCGTTACCCCTTCACAGGGCAAAACTCGGGGTGACCGAACACGCCGGTTGTATCGACTGGATGCACCCTACCAGTGTCCGGTCAATGGATGGCTGCCACGTCATCCTTAGCTTCATATGCTAACCGCCTGATATCAATGGTTAAGTTGCGACCGGACACAACTCGAGGATGACCGGACGCTACTATGCCTAAGTTCGGTCGTTTCCAGAGAGCTCCCCGAGCCTCTATTTTGCGACCGGACGCAGACCAATTAGAGTCTGGTCGTTTTTAGAGAGCTCCCCAAGCCTCTAATTTGTGACCGGACGCGTCCAGTGCTGCACGACCAGACGTAGACCAGCATTCGATCAGCTCTGCGCCTATGTGCCAACTTCAGCATCGCCTACGTCACCATACGTCACACGTGACCGGACGCAGGCCCTGCGTGTCCGATCACCTTTACTATGCAGTGTTCGGTCACTTGACCGAGACCGCACCCAACTGCTATCACTGACCGGATGCACCGGTCCTGCCGAGGCCAGTGTCCGGTCACTCGCAATGCCTCCTTTCGCCTCCGTTTCTTCACCGAGTTGATTCATTTCAACTCCAACTCCTTCTCCTTTACAAATGTGCCAACACCACCATGTGTATGTGTGTTAGCTTTTCACAAACATTTTTTAAGGAGTTAGCCACTCAACTTGCCACGCCACTCGATCCTACAAATGATGCAAAGTTAGATCACTCGAGTGGCACTAGATGACCGATATGCAAACAAGTTTGTCCCCCTTGATAGTACGGCCATCTATCCTAAACCCAATCATAAACTTCTCTACACACCTATGACCGGTGAAATAAAATGCCCTAGGTTATACCTTTGCCTTGCGCATTCCATTCCAACTCCTCGATTGTTGATGCAACATATGCACCAACCAATCACCAAAGATATGATCCACTTCATATCATCACGTGATCATATTGGTTCATCGATCTTGACTTCACTTGCTTTTCACCATTGCCTTAATCCATCGGTGCCAAGTCTTGCTCAAGCTTCACCGCCACACGGTCCATCGCTCCAAAGCCTCTAACTTGCCCTTCACGCTTGCAACCGGTCCATCAAGCCAAGTCATGTGTTGATCTTCTCCACCTTGATCACATGACTCAATGTCATGTCTCATGTGCAATGAGCTCCTTCATCATCACATGTGTGAGCTTTGCAACATCTTCGAGCCATTTCCACCTTCATGGCATATGTTGCTCACACACATGTTCCTGTGGACTAATCACCTGTGTATCTCACATAAACACAATTAGTCCACCTAGGTTGTCACACAATTACCAAAATCACACAAGTACCTTTCAATCTCCCCCTTTTTGGTAATTGATGACAACTCTACAAAGATATTGAAATTAAGCTCTTTTGGATTCATGTTACTTGCCCAAGCAATTTTACCATGTGTAAATGATTTTGGACAAGTACCACAAACCCGAAATGATAGTATTAGCTCCCCCTACATATGTGCTAGTGTTTGGTTTGAAGCTCGCACATATGTATAGATTGGAATTGTGGGAGAGTAATTTCTACCAAATGATGCTAAGGTGTATAGAGTAAACCTTTGAAGCATGATACCAATCGGAGTTGCACCTTTAAGTTCATCCTTAGCACCATGGTTAGCTAGATATCACTTGGAAATAAAATCACTAGATACCTCGTGAGATCAACATTAAAAGCAAGGTACTAGCATTACTTGAAAAGCATACCAAGTGTCTAGCTATCATCCTATGCATGCTAGTTTTCATTTCATCAATCAAATTCTTCAACTAGCATACACCACACAAGCAAGCATATTGAATTTAAAAAGCTTATGCAATGCAAGCAAGCACATGACTATGCACATAACAAATGCATCCAATCAAAGTTCATGAGCTTGCTCCCCCTACTTGTGTGCTTCTCTTGTCCAAGAATAATTTTGATCCATCTCTTTTCTTCAACTCTTTTCTTCAATGTTGCTCCCTCTTTGTCCATGTCTATGTACAACCTCTACTTCTTTGTCTCAATCTCCCAAAGCTTTCATATCTTTGTACAATCTCTCCCCCTTTGTCATCAATTTCCATAAAAGGTGTGTGTCTTATTGATGCAAAGATTTGCATTTGGGGTAGATGGTTGAGGCTTGAATCTTGCATATTTTTATGGACATCACTTGATTGTTGGAATGACACCACTTGTAACCCTTGAGATACCACACATAGAATCTTTGATCTTGATACCAATTTGTGGGACACCTCCCCCTATATCATAGCATGGGTCATCCATTTGATAAACTTGACCTCTTATAGGTGAGGGATGTATTCTTCATTTGATGATCACTAAAAGTTGAGGATCACTTGTGAAACCATCGTATTGCATGATTGATACCACATACAGATGTGATACCACTTTGAAAGAATTTGCTATTATGGAACCACTTGTTGAATTTATCAATAAAAATCATTTCTTGAACCTTTGCTATCTTCATGAGTACCACTTATAGGATATCTCTTGTGAGTTAATCTAGACATCACTTGTGAATTCTTGATGAAATACTTGAGTCTAGATACCACATGAAATAAACAAACTAGATATCCATTTGCATTGTTGTCTTTTGTTTGTACTCTTGTTACTTATCATGAGTTTCTAAGTTGACTTGAACTAAATTGATTTGTCTAAGCTTCCAAGTCCGGTTTGAACCAAGGACAAGCTTCTTCACACCTTTTACAAGGGTTATCTTGACAATGTTGTACTTGTCACTTGTTAGCAATCTAAATTAAATCAAGTACTTGGGTTCACTAGCTCATGAACAAATTCATATAATAACCACTAGATCAACTAATCATTCAAGCAATAGTGGTAGGCTATGAATTTAAACATTTCATTTGTTATGCATGATCCTATGAAGCATGTACTATATGCACTAATCATATACTAGTAAGGGATGAAGTGATCATGCACATTACAATGATACCTTTGCTATGTTGGAGTAGAGGATAGTCACATAGATTCCAATTCATTTCTTCAATAGCAATGTGAAGTCCAATTATAAGCTTGGTGAAGACCAATCGTGTATAATGAAATCCATTCTTCACCCATATGATTTGAGAACCACTAATATGATTAAGTGCACTATCTTGTTGTGGTTAGCTTGCTTCATCATTTGATCAATGCTTGCATGAGAGAACTATTTGGAATACCACTTGAAATATCATGACTAGCTCTTTTTGGGTGTTACTTGCTTTTCTTGATCAACCCTTTTGATTGCTTCAATTAAGCATCTCAAATGTCCCTCGGATTACCACTTCCATATTAGCCTTCCAAGTACCACACTTGGTTTGCCTACACATAGGCGGCAAGCCCCTACACTTAGGGAGAAGTGACTTCTCTCCAAAGAACCATTCTTGACACTCACTTGAAATAACTTGATTGATTGATCCAAGTGATGGACTTAACTTGATGAGTAACCTTGAATCCTTCTTTAAGTCATTTTATTTCTACTTGTTTATGTCATTTTTCTTTCCACCAAATGATTTCCAATAGTCACTAGAACTTAAACTTCATCTTCATCTTGAGTTTAATCTTGATCTTCCAATTTGAGTACCAAATATGTGTAAAGTTCACTCCACAATCAAATGGCCTTGTACTCTTTGCTTGTCATGCTTCTACATCTTCTCAAAACCAAACTTAGGTGCTTCAATCACTTATAAACATGATTCCAACTTGAGGACCTTTCAATCAAAGTGACTCCAAATAAATCCAATAATTGTCACTTTTCTGGCAGATTTTGTACTCTTCAAAGAAAAATGCATATCTCTCAAAGTATAAATCCAAATACTACAAAATTTAGTGGAGATGCGCTTCACTAAGTTATCTAGCAGCTGTAAATATTTGAGCTTTATTTGACTTCTAATTACTACCAGATTTCAATTCTTCCACCACTGTTACATGCTAAAAACTGTTGCACTATAGCTAACAAGATCTACTCTAAAACTGAAGCATCTCTTATCCAATTCTCATGAAATTTGTACAGCATCTTATACCATAAGTCTAGAGCATGTACACCAATTTTTATGCCAATCCAATAAGTTTTGGTTACTCAAACATTCCTAAGATCACAGCTCACTCAGATTTTTAATATAGGACATATTTCAATCACTTGAGCTATACTTCATCAAATGTGAATCAAACTTAAAATCAACTTGTTTGAATACTTTCACAAGACATAAATCCATTCAATCCACTTACTAAATGTCATCTTATGAATTTATCCAACACAAATCAATCCAAACTTGATTACTAAGCAATTATCCATTCAATCATCTTATAGCAAGCAACATTGCATATTTATCCAATTCAATTAACTCATATGCACCCAAAAGAAATGATCAATAAGAGATATACCTTGGTTAGCTCATGATCATCCAACTAGCAAGCTTCAACTCAAATATTTGCAAGCCATTAAATATATCCAATAAATTACCACAACTTGAATATGACACTTGTATGTTGATAGTACTTGAACTTCACTCAATTTTCACTTGGCATTGGGTTTGGATGTGCACTAGGCTTCATATCTTGACTCAACATATGATGATTAATATGAAATCAATTGAATCAAGTCTCTAATGCTGATGGTACCTACAATCAATCATCCACTTTTTGATGATACCCAAACAAGTTTGGGCCCTCTTAAATTAGGAGCAACATACTTAGGCAAAGCCTTAGTATGAGTAGCGGGATGTTTTGCAATAGTAACCATAGAGGTACCATTACCATTATTTCTAAGCATAGAATCATCATCAATTGAAATAGGCTTAGGAGTGTTACCTAAAGGACATGAATGTGCCATGTGTCCTCTTTTCCGGTACGAGTAGCACTTTCTCTTTGCTTGAGCCTTTTCTTCCTTGCTCATGTTGTGCTTCTCATTGCCTTGCTTCTCCTTGTTTGCTTGAGCCTTCTTCTCAAGCTTGTTTGGGAAACCTGAAGCTAGGTGACCCAATATGTCACAACTATAACACCTCATGTGAGCAATCTTCTTCATTTTCTCTTCTTTGTTCTTGCTCATTTGCTTTGCATCTTAATTTATCCTTGGACGCATTGCTCTTTCTCTTGCTTTTCTACCCCTTCTAGTTTTCTTCTTCTTTATCATCAAATCTCCACCATCTTCATGGTTGATCTTGACTTGCTCTTGGGGTGTCTTCTATTGCTCAACTTGTGGCTTTGGTTGAGGCTCTTCTAGTTGCTTCACCAATTGCTTGGTTGGGCACATTGAGGTAAGATGACCCCAAGTGTGGCACTTGAAGCACTTCACATGCTTGAGCATCTCTTCTTCTTTTATCTTCTTGAGCTTCTCAATGTTAGGGCAACCATTTGCAAGGTGTCCCGCTTCATGACATTGGTAGCACATGCTATGAGAGAGCATTCTTTGTTGTAGCTTCTTCATCTTTCTTTCTCTCTTTCTTTCACCCTTTGTCATCTTCTTCTTGAAGCCAATGCCACACTTGTCACCATAGTTTCTTTGAGTCTTCAACATGTGCTCAAAGGTGACTTTTGAGTTGTAGCACCTCTATAACTTGTTGCTCAAATTCTTCACTTCATTTTTGAGCTTATTGTTCTCCTTCAAAAGGTTAGTCTCATAAGACAGAGAAGTAGAACAAGCATATATATGTGAAGAACATGTCATTTCTAATAAATCATCATAAGAGGTGGATACATGCTTCTTGCCTACATCACAAGGGTTAGCAACATTTTGCAATTTATCATTTGATCCATGTGTCGGTGTTTCGAATAAGCACCAACTAGTAAATTTATATTTGTTACGTGTTAGGCCCGGATGGTGTACTAAAGGACACAAGGTTTATACTGGTTTGGGCAGAATATCCCTATGTCCAGTTTGCCGCTGTTCGTGTTATTAGCACTGAAAAAGGTTCATAGTAGGGGGTACAAACGGTCGAGAGAGGGACAGGTCCCAAGTCTCTGATGGAAAGGTCGAAAGGTTGGCAAGAGCTCGGTTGCTGCTTGGCTATGTGTTGTGTGTGAAAATCGATCCATCCCCTTAGTGGGGTGCCCTATCCTCCCTTTTATAGACCAAGGAGGAGCAAGGATTATAGATGGGAGAAAGAGGAAAAAACAGAGGTAGAGAAGGTCCTTCGAAGGTGTCAGGTCTTCCTTTTCCCTTGAGCCTGTTCTGCTGACATGGCAGACGGTGCTAGGGATAGCATGTTTAATGATCCTGATAGGGCTGTGCTCTAGCTTCAGTCAGCTAGTGGTCGTGTCCCATCCTACTCCAGCGGATGATGCGGTGCTCCAGGGTACCGAGCCGTGACCCTACGGGGAGCAGACGGGGAAGTGACCATACGTTTGTTACTGTTGATGATGTGAGTTCCCTCCTGGACTGTAGTGGTTGTTGTATGCCTATATTAGGATCCATGCTCGAGGGCTGATGGCGGCGTCCACAACACTGTAGGACAAAAGTCGGCGCCTACAACACTATTCGGGCCCTGCCATGCCTGAGAGGGCTTAAAGCGCCCATCCCATCATATCCTGACGGTACCTTCTCGCAAGCACGCAGGGCATGGTCCTCGGTATTGTGGTTGACCTGAGTGTCTTGTCTTACCCTGTTCTCATCGTTATGAAGGGGCAGGGTGTAGATGTCGGATGAGGTAGAGCCTACCCTCAACCGTCCGATGAGGCAGAGCCTGCCCTCAGACGTCGGGCAAGGCGGAGCCATCCCTCAGACGTCGAGCGAGGCGGAGCCAGCCCTTAGTCGTTTGGCGAGGCGAAGCCAGCCCTCAGACGATGGGCGAGGTATAGCCAGCCCTCAGCCATCGGGTGAGGCAGAGCCAGTCCTCGGTCGTTCGGGCAAGGCGGAGTCTGCTCCCTGATGTCGGGCGAGGCAGAGTCCAGCCCTCGGGGATCGGGCGAGGCGGAGTCCAGCCCTCAGGGGCTGAGCAAGGTAGAGCCAACCCTTCGGGGCAGGGTGAAGCATAGCCAACCTTTGGTTGCATGGACAAGAAGTGTAGTTACGTTCCTGCCTGTTCGGAAGCATCAGCATTTGATGAATATTAGTTCCACCTCCTTGGGTACCCTAGTAATCGGTCCCCGACAGTAGCCCCCGAGCCCCCGGGTGATTCGGATAGAATTGCCCAGGGTGATTTGATTGGCCAGAGGGTGTGTGCGAGCGCACCCAATGGGTGTAGCCCCTGAGCCCCTGGGTGATTCGGATAGAGTCACCCGAAGGGTATTTCGATTCGCTAGAGGGTGTGCGCGAGCGCACCCGACAGTGTAGCCCCTGAGCCTCCGGGTGATTTGGAAAAAATTGCCCGAGGGTATTTTGATTTGCCAGAGGGTACACACAAGCGTACCCATTAGGTGTAGCCCTCGAGCCCTCGTGTGATTCGAAAAGAATCGCCTAGGGGGTATTTTGATTCGCCAGAGGGTGTGCGCGAGCGTACCCATCGGGCGTAGCCCCTGAGCCCCTAGGTGATTTAGATAGAATCACCTAGGGGGTAATTCAGACCCTTCGCGGGTATGGCTGTGAATTTTGGTGTTTCGACAACTAGATAGCTTAAAGGGAACCCTGGTATCCTGTTCATGGGGATTCATCTAGGGTTAGCTCGGTTGAGATTCGATCGTGGATCGAGACTCCCTTGAGGCTCTTGCGCCTGAGTTTTGGCCGCTCACGGGCCCATCCCTTGTTGGGATGGCTGTCAAAACTATTGGGCCAGCCCTCAAACTCCTAGGCCCGGGTGGGCCAGAGAAATGCTTCTCAACCCGTATTCCTTCTATGGGAAAAGAGTCCTAGTCTGTCCAGGAGGGCGAAACGTCCGGCATGACTTTGGTGGGAAAGAATAGGGATCGTGGGCGCATATCCCGCTACACGATGTGGTGGTGTATCATGGTAGGCACGGAGATCTAGGAGGATGGTTGCCCTTCTCACATCCGTCGCCCCTATAAAACCAAGGGGTTCGCCCCTAGGGTTCCGTACTTTGCCTCCTCGCCTTTGCATCTACAACCTCCGCTGCTAATCGCCTGAGCCTCCCACACCCGCATCGCAGCCGCTGTCAAGCTCGCATCCACCCCCCTCCCAATCATTCAATGGAGCCATGGTGTAGATCCGACATCACCCTTCAGTGCCTGGAGGGCCTCGTTCATCGTGGCCTACTTTGCCCGCTGACCGCCGGTGAGGAGTGGCGGCTGCCCGACAATGAGGACGAGTCATCGCCGCCCAAAGGCTAAGTGGTGTCCTTCACTCGCTTTCATGAGCGGGGATTCACCATTCTTGCCCACAAGTTTCTTTGGGGCTTGCTGCACTACTACAAGGTGGGGCTGCAACATCTTACCCCCAACGGAGTTCAACATATTGCGGCGTTCATCGCCCTGTGTGAGGGATTCCTAGGAATTAGTCCCCACTTCAACCTATGGTGGTATGTCTTTGCCGTCAACCTCTTGAAGAAGCGAGAGAAGAGGCTAGAGCTGAGTGTGCCGGTGGGATGTGCTGGCATTCATCTCTGCAACAACTGGGTAAACGAATACCCATTGATGCGTCTATCGACCTCCAACAAGGGGTGGCATTCACACTGGTTTTATGTCAAGGACGACGTAGCTGCCCCCTTGCCAGCGTTCTTCGAGCACATTATCGAAGAGGTCCTAGAGCCGTGGAAGTGGGGTGTACCGGATAAAGACAAGAAGAAAATCTAGGACCATCTCACCGGCATCTGAATTCTAAAGGAGTGGGGTGTGAAGGGGTCAGGGATCATCAGCACCTACCATACACGGAGGGTGGCGCCGCTGATGAGCCGCGCGCTTCCCCTATACCTGATGGCGCCCGGAGCATCACTCGATGGGACGGCGCTTGCGATGGAGCCTTCTAAGGACGATGTCGGCATTATCCTTGATTTCATGTATCCGGTGCCGGGGCACCCCCCAATGCGGTCAAAACCAAGGTATATTGACTTTGTAAGTTCTCCTTCCCCGTACCTCTTTTTTAATTGAACTTCTGACCCCCTGATGCTGACATTAGGATAGCAGGACCAGCCAAAGAGGCTCGTCTTTACGGATAGCTTGGCTCTGCTACCAAAGGACCCACTCGTGGTGGCGGTGAATCGTATCATGGCTGAGTGGGAGAAGAAGACAAAGGAGTTCAATAGGAAGAAGAAGCAGTAGAAATAGCAAGCACGAGAGTGAGGAGAGGAGACAGACAGTGACAACGATGAGGAATATGATGAGGTAGTCACCGACATCAAGTGGGCGACCTAGGAAGCGAGGACGCGCTGACAGGGACTGACTTGTCAATGCAGGGACCCTTCTCATTCCACGTGAAGGAAGGTGAGGCCATGAGGCTAGAGGAGGAGGTGGGCCAGACTGTTGGCTCGTCCTTAGCACCATTAGGGGTGGGTGGATCTACCGCCGCACTTGAGGTGCCAGCGGGAGCGAGCGGATCCGCCGCCGTGCCCATAGTGCTGAGAGAGGGGGTGGCTCTGCCGCTGTGCCCCCCAACATGAGGGAGGCGAGCCCCCTAGCCCGAGAGCAAGGGACAGGCTTGAAACGGTCCTGCCCTGACAAGGGGGAGCAGGGAACTGGGGGTTCATCCCCCAAACATCTCTATCGCCTGACAGCGCTGATGTAAGTTGTCGATTCCCCTGTTTTTCTCTGTTTTCATAGGGACTCATGCCTTTTGTTTCTTCTGCAATATTGGGAGACTGGTCAGACGGGGCGCTTCCATAACACTGGCACCCAAGAAGATCGTCGCCCATCAAGAAAAGTGGGGGCCACCGCCAGACGTCGCTCTCGCTTCGAGCGAGAGCGGAGCCAGCATCATAGCCTCGTTGGCTAGTCTAGCGCCGCCCACGATGGTGCCCGTGCCCTCAGTGGGTCAAGCTATTGGCGAGACTAAGGAGGCACCCTCGAAGGACGCTGCTCAACCGATGACGGAAGAAGTGCCGCCGCCGACATCGGTCCAGGCGGAGCTATCGGCCGCACCCGTTGTGTTGACCACGACGGGCGCGGCATAGCTGGATGAGGTCACGCCGATGGAGGTAGAGGTGATGGTGGCTTCGATGGCTGGGTCGCAGCCAGAAGTTGTGGTGGCGGTGCTCGAGGTAGCGATGAGTGCCGTGCCACCGACGGCCCCAGAGACGACGCCCGCCGTGGGCGGGATCAAGGAGGTCATGGCCGAGGGACCCTCAAACGTCGTGGCGGTCATCAAGGAGACTGGTAGGGAGTTGTCCCTAGCCCTACCATTAGAGGGCTGCCACCCACCCATGCGGGATGAGCCCCTATTCTGGTGGGTGAGTCTGTGGGACCCGTCATCGAAACTCTTCACCCTTGACAAAGCCACCGAGGGCATGGAGCGGGAGAAGCTCCACGAGGGGTTCACGACCGCGTTGGAAGCTCTGAACCAAGCCAGCGGCGTCCTTCAAGATGTCATTGTTCCCACCAGCTAGGTATTTACTTGGTCTTGCCTCCCAATTTCTTCTTTCTTCCTCTATTTTTGTTTTCCGACCACCGTCTTCTTTTAGTCGTTTATTGCTCGTAGCTGGGAGAAATCCTGGTTCCTTCATGAAAACAAGGAGGATTGGGACCGCCTCATTGATGAGGCATGGCTGCATAAGGACATGACCGCCCAGCTCCAACAGAGGGTGGCTGAGTTGACTCCCCTTGCCGCGGAGGCGGACGATCTTCGACGGCGGGAGGCCAAGGCCCGTGGGGATGCGGAGCTCACCGAGAAGTCTTTCGATGAGCTATCGGAGAGGGCACGGTGAGATCAAGAGGAGGCCACTAGGGTGCAGATGGAGCAGGATGAACTGCTCTAGTGGGATGCTGAGACCCGCCAGCGGATCGTCGACCTCCTGGCCGAGGCCGAATAGGAGCAGGATCTTAGGCTGGCGACCGAGGAGAGGTCCGTGGCCCTAGAGCAGAGGGTGAAACTAGACGCCGAGACGATTGCCCGGCTACATGTGGAGTGGGATGAGCTATGCCATACTATAGAGAGGTTCTGCTTGGAGCGTGGTGCGGCCTACGTGGAGCGCGGCCGGGCCATCCAAGAGCGCGACGAGGCACAACAGAGGATCCGCTCCCTCTAGGCCAAGCTGGAGACCGCGAAAGCCTAGAAGCTAGAGGCCGAGGGTGCCGTTGCCAGACTAGCCATGGATCTCACCAAGGCGAGGAGTCTTCTTCAGGCGGAGAGTGACGAGCTTGGTCTCCTAAAGGTTGCCCTCGGCGTAGTCTGCGATGACCTATGGGTGGTGCAGGCGGATGGGACCTGCTCGCTCATGGCCCATGCTGTAGGTATCACGATGTGGGTGCGCTAGCTGGAGAAGGAAGCACTTCGCATAGGGATCACCTAGACCTTCATCGTCGCCCGCTCGCATTACGATGACAACATCGATTTTGAGGCGATGAGCCTTGGCTTCGCACCTAGTTATGAGAACTCCAAGCTGGATGCCATAGAAGCGATGGTGACTCCTTTTGCAGAAACCCTAGTGAGCAGAATTGAAGATCTGGTTCTCCTTGATAGGGGGTAGTTAGTCGAATGAGTCTGATAAACATTTATCTATAATCTGTGGACAAGTGCCGACACTTTTGTGTTCGAAAATAGATTTGTAATTTTGTTTTAAACAAATTCATAATTTTGTTTTGTCTGATTGAAATTGCTTTCTTCCCTTTTTGCATTCGAAAAAGGGTGCTTATGCAATCTGACCCTAGCATTCATTAAGACCATAGGGCCCGAGATGTATAAGGGGGAAATTTTGATTTATGCTGGTGAGCAAAGTTACCATAGCCGTCGGGGCATGGATTTTTTGCAGTCTACCATGCATGCTCAGTTATTTGTTCCCACAAACCCTACCGCTAACCTTAGCGTGAGGAAGAGGTCTGATGCAGTGACTGTTTCAAAAAAAGGAGGTATTTATACCTTTACCAGCCCCTGAGTGAGATCCGACCCCTTGCGGTCGCTGGGGCCGAATGTTATTGGAGATCGAAGCGAGGGTAGCGAACTTACTTCTTATTCTCGCACGTACCCCTTACTTATGATTTTAGCTATTATTTTGTGACCATGCGTTTGGTCTCATTGCAAGTCCTACCTTCCCTGAGCCCATGCACATGGTGGTGATTCGGTCAAGGGTCAGCTCATTTTGTGACTGTCGCCCCGTCCACGGTTTTCGCAACTGGGGGGGTTGAGGCGATGTCACTTGCCTTAATGGCTCGAGTGACGCGCTTGATGAGCTCACTAACGGGGATGTTCGAACAAAATCTGGTCCCGTCACTTGTGACCAGGTCAGCAAAGCCCTCAGGTGGCATTCCATTGCTCCTTAACCCGCCTTCCAATAGATTCCCCCTCAATGGGATTCTATGGGCTCGGCTAGAGGCTTAGATTGAACTAGAAGGTTGAGATGACCCTATCCGCCTCTATGCGGGTTGGGTGAAGGCCGCTGAGGCTCATTTGTGTTTTCTCCCCTGGCTCTTGTTCGATGCGAGGCAGCCTCGGGCCCTTCATGGGCCAGCCTTTGAACCTCAGTCTCCTGATCTAGGATCGGGTGGCTCGAGCCCCCGAGCCCCTTGGGGTCTAATAGGGGTTGGCCGTGTTTCATGCGTCACCTTGTCCTCGGTTTCCACAATCGGAGGGGCTAAGCTGATGACACTTGCCTCGATGGCTCGAGTGTCATGCTCAATGAGCTCGCTAACGGGCATGTTCGTGCGGAATCTGGGTCCATCATTCGCTGACGGGGTCGACAGAGCCCTCATGTGGCATTCCACTAATTCTTAACCTGCCACTCGGTAGATGCCTGAGCCATTCGATAGGCTCAGGTGGTCCGTTGGCCTCTCCTCAATGGAGATTCTGTGGGTTTGGCTCGAGGTTAGAATCGAACAAGAAAGGTCGAGATGTAACTGTCCGCTTCTGAGCGGGGTCGGGCAAGGCCGCTGGGGCTCATCTCAGTTTTTCTCCCATGGCTCTATTTGATGCGAGGTGGCCTTGAGCCCTTTGCGGACCGGCCTTTGAACCTAGGTTAGTTACCGCTCATATCGAATGAGGCGACTACCACTTCGTGATGCGACACGAAGCGTTGAGATGCAGCAATTGCATATGCTGTGTTTGGATGTATGGGATTAACAACATTTTAAATCATGAGCTATTGGCGCTATAGCGAACGCTATAGCAGCGCTATGGCTCCGCTATAGTGGCAGCTAAATGCAGTAGCGTCAACTGACTGCTCACGCTATAGCGCCGCTATTTGCACACTATAGAGCGCTATTTGTTTACAATTCTAGAAAACATAAAAATCTGTCAATCACTCAATCCTCAATCACTCAATGTCTCAATCTAATAACTCATAACTCATAAGTCATAAGTGATAACTGATAACATCCACCATAATAATCATAAGAGCAAAGTAGCGGATAGCCAAACAGGCAACATAACCACATGAGGTTCATACATGCAAAGCCAAACAATCATAAAGGGATTAAACTTTAAAGTTTAAATGCATAAAGCCATAAACTCATGAAGTACACACTTTGCATTCCACATCCACAGCACAGGCAGAGCAATAGTGGCTGGTTAGCGGCGCTATGGCACTAAACGCACTTAGCGGCGCTTTAGCGCGCATAGCGCAAAAATGAGCAATTGCGTCGCGCCAGTTCCTGTGGGCCGCTATAGCGCCGCTATAGCGTCGAAATAGCGCGCTATTTTTTCATGGGGGATTAATGTACGATTTAATTGAAACGAAAGTAGGGGTCAGTGATGTTACCTTAGTGGCACAAGTGACGAGAAACTCTTACCAGACATGTCCGTGCAGGGTTCGGGTTTGACGTTTACGACGGGGCCGGTGTAACCTGCATGAGCATTGCAATTTTTTGTTTCTGTCTCTTAGCGACGATCCAAGCCATTTGATTGACTTATGTGGCCTGACAGCTTCTCCTTGAAGGAGATTCCGTAGGCAGACCCCTTCGAACCCTTCTCGAGAAGGCGGATGCTAAAGCTTAGGGTGTGGGGAACTGTGAATTTGATTATGCTAGAGAATAAAAACACTATAGCCGCTGGGGCGTAGGGTCTAGTGGTTCGTCCAATTTTACTCAAAGTTTTACACCTGCACACCATGCCTCTAATTTTTTAACGTAAGGAGGGGTCAAGCGAAGAGGATGTCTAAACGAGTAGACACTCTCGGTAGCCCCCGAGCGATGTTCGTGCCCCTGCCGTTGCTAGGGTCAGAGGCTCGGTAGTAGAATTGACACACAAAGCAAGTAAACAAAGGTGCTTATCTTTCGGTGGATGTTCATTCGGCGTTCACCTGGGCCATCCGATTGACCCAGGAGGCCCATTGGGCTCCCCTTGATAGAGGTTCCATGGTTGGGTCATTCTAGGTCCTGCCTAGGGAAGCGGAGAGTCGCCTGTATGTGGGTGCGCCTTGTTTCTCGCGCTCAGTGTGCAGTAGTGGTGGGCCATGCCCAGGCCATGTCCCATTTGACTAGGCACTGTTTTGTTGAGCAGAGCACGTCCCGTCGGTCTAGGCATGTCCCCTCAAATTCACATCAGCATCAAATTCCTATCTACATTGAATAGGGGAAAGGAGAGGGTTTTTCGTCCCAACCTTTCACCTTTCTCCAACTGATGTGTCTCCTCCTTAAATAGGGGGAGGGAGAGGAGTTCTCATCCCATTCCTCTACCTATTCCCAAGCTGCCACCTCCCCTCCTTCTTCCTTTTCACTGAGCGCGTTCGCATGTCGCGGTGGTTCCTAAGTGAGAGAGGGTAATGCGAGCGAGAGGAGAACTCATAGATCCATTCATGAATCTAGAGTGTGATGTCAAGCTAGAGGTCATCCAACATAGATGAGATGGTGTTGGCTGCCTTTGCCGAGAAGGGCCACTTCTGCTGAAGGAGGAGGCACACTAGAGGGTGCTAAGCATCGTTGGCTTTGTCATCATCTACGAGGCCTTCATCGGAATGGAGTCGTACGGGGATCTCTTCTGGCGAATCTTCTTCGGGTGAGCCTTGTTGGTGGGAAAGCCACCCAGGACTGCATCAATGGGGGGTTTTGCCCATGTAGCCGCTCAGATCAGCCAGTTCATGAAGCTTGATGAGATGTCAGAGACATCCATCGGCCATGGCGGCCTTTCTTCGGTGGGGAGCCCCCCCCCCCCCCGCCCCCCCGTCCAGGTGTCGTTATTGGGGTTGCGACTGATCATAATGTCATAGTCCCTGGATGCCCCGGCGATGGTGCCATGGTCACCGACATGGTGCTCGACGTTGTAGACGATGGCATCCTCAGGGATCCTGCGGAGCGGTAGGATGTTGCCGATGGAGAGCATGGCACGTCGACCGTAGTAGTACTTAGAGTAGATCTGGTCAGAAAGTGTAATTGTTTAAGTTGTGGGGGGAGCCCCCATGGGAATAGTCTTTTGTATTCATGAATACATCAGTCCCTTTTCGTGATGAAATCACTTTGTAAGCGATGAATTTGTGCAAAAAATGAACAAGTTCTTAAAATTTGTTATGGCAAACAGCTTTTCAGCTCTTCTCTCTCTTTTTGTAAAAGAGGTTCAGGGCCTTCCGACCCTTCCCGTAGTTAAGGTCGCAAAAAACTCGGAGTGCGGGCGAGCTAATTCTGATCATGCTGGTGAGCAAGGAGACCGTAGCCACTAGGGCGTGGGTTTCCCGCAGTCCTACTAGTTATACTCAGATTTTGTTCTCAAAATCCTAGTCCTTAGGACTTACCATGAGAAAAGAGGGAAAACATAGAGAATGTTTGCAAGATAACACAAAGAGTGTTTGCAAGATAAACGTACTCATACTAGCCCCTGAGTGAGGTCCGACACCTCGCACTTGCAGGGGTCAGATGTCACGAAAGATTAGGGATTTTGATGACAAAACTGATAAGAGAAAGTATGTGTTTATTTAGGGGTAAAAATGACGTAGCTGCTCAATGTTCTAGGCATTGGTGAAGACCTCATCGTCGATGGTTTTCAACTTGTAGGCACCTAGCCTGAGTACTTCCACGACGATGTACGGCTCCTCCCAGGGCGAGGAGAGCTTGTGGCAGTCCTTATTGCTCTGCACGAGGCGGAGAACTAGGTCCCCAACACTGAAGGCTCGGTCCCACACCCGTCAGTTGTGGTACCATCGCAGCGCCTATTGCGAGCTTTGTCTAGTTGGTCCATGGCATCTTCATGGGATGCCTCGGCTCCCTACTCATCGTATGCCCTGATTCTAGTCGCTCCAAAGTCGAGGTCAGTTGGGAGGACAGCTTCAGAACCATAGACCATGAAGAAAGGCATGTAGCTGATGGCTCAGCTGGGAGTTGTCCTTAGGCTCCAAAGCACCGTGGGGAGCTCAGTGACCCAGCGTGTGCCAAATTTATTCAACTGGTTGAAGATTCTGGGCTTGAGGCTCTATGGGAGCATGCTGTTTGCGCACTCGACCTGCTCGTTCGTTCTAGGGTGCGGGACAGCGGCCCAATCGACCCGGATGTGGTGTTCATCACAGAATCAAAGGAATTTCTTGCCGGTGAACTGTGTGTCGTTGTCCGTGATGATGGAGTTTGGTACTCCAAAGTGATGGATGATGTCGAGGAAGAATAGCACGGCTTGCTCAGATTTGATCATGAAGATCGGTCGAGCTTCTATCCACTTTGTAAACTTGTCTTTGGTGACAAGCAAGAGGGTGTAGCCCTTGGGTGCCTTCTTGAGAGGTCCAACCAGATCGAGCCCTAGACCACGAAGGGCCATGTGATAGGGATCATCTAGAGTGCCTAGGCCAGGAGGTGTGTTTGCCGAGCATAGTACTGACACCCTTCGTAGGTGTGCACAATCTGCTCAGTGTCGGTAACTATAGTGGGCCAGTAGAAGCCCTGTCAGAATGCATTCCCAACCAAGGTTCTAGGTGCGGCATGGTGACTACAGACCCCACCGTGGATATCGCTCAGCAAAAGCTTCCCCTGCTCGATGGGGATACAGAGCTATAAGATCCCGGCGTGGCTTCGTTTGTAGAGTTTGCCTTCTACAAGAACGAAGGACTTGGCGCGACGTGTGAGTCGTCGAGCTTTTGTCTTATCCATCGGCAGTGTGTCACAAAGGAGGTAGTCGAGGTAGAGTGTTCTCCAGTCGACCAGAGCGTCGGGCTCTGTTGCTGGATCCTCTTCAAGCTCTATGACCTTAGGGCCAGACGGAGCCATCGGTTGGTTAGCCCCTGAGGCTAGATCAGACGGACTATCATCGGCCCATTCTGACCCTTCGTAGCACACTAAGGGCTTGTGTTGGTCACTAGCAAAGACACCCATTAGCACCAGCTCTCGGTCGGATGCTGCTTTCATAAGCGCGTTGGCCACCTCATTGAGGCGCCTTGGGATGTGATTGAGTTCGAGGCCATCGAATTTATCCTCCAGCCATTGGACTTCTTGGCAGCATGCAGCCATCTTGGCATCATGACAGCTTGACTCCTTCATGACTTGGTTGACAACTAGCTGGGAGTCGCCTCAGATGTCGAGGCATCGGATCCCCAACTCGATGGCAATGCGTAGGCCGTTGATGAGCGCTTCATACTCAGCTACATTATTGGATGAGGGGAAATAGAGACGAACCATGTACCTCATGCGTACTTCAAGGGGTGATACGAAGACCAGCCCCACGTTGGTGCCCTTCTTCATCAGCAATCCATCAAAGTACATCCACCTAGTACTCTTGATCGACGACCGCTGGGGGTGTTTGGACCTCACTCCATTCTACGATGAAGTCAGCCAACACCTGGGGCTTGATCGCTGTTCGGGAGGCATACATAATGCCCTAATCCATCAACTCGAGCACCCACTTTGCAGTTCTTCCCATGGTGTCCTGGCTTCGGATGACATCGCCGAGGGGGAACAATGTCACGACCGTCACCGGGTATGAGTCGAAGTAGTGGCGTAGCTTCGTCTTGGTGATGAGGACGGCGTATAGGAGCTTCTAGATTTGGGAGTAGCAGGTCTTAGAGTCGGATAGTACCTCGCTGACGAAGTACACAAGGCGCTACACCTTGAGGGCATGCCCCTCTTCTTCCCACTCCACTACTAGGGTGGCGCTGACCACTTGTGTGGTGGCCGCTATGTATACCAGGAGGGATTCTCCATCGATTGGAGGAACCAAGATCGGGGCCCTTGTCAGAAGCAGCTTAACCATGTCAAGTGCCTCCTAGGCCTCAGATGTCAACTCAAAGCGGCTGACTTTCTTCAAGAGTCGATAAAGGGGGAGACATAGTTCATCGAGGCGCGAGATGAATCGGCTAAGGGCGGCGAGGCACCCTATGACTCGCTGAACCCCCTTTATGTTTTGAATTGGGCCCATCCTTGTGATGATTGAGATTTTCTCTAGGTTGGCCTCGATGCCATGCTCAGAGATGATGAAGCCGAGCAGCATACCCCTTGAGACCCCAAAAACACACTTCTTGGGATTGACTTTGATGCCATTCGCTCGAAGTTTTGCAAAGGTTTGCTCAAGATTGGCAACGAGATAGTCAGGCCGTTTGGACTTAACCACGATGTCGTCAACATAGGCCTCAACGGTCTGCCTAATGAGGTCCCCGAAGCATTTGAGCATACAACACTAGTACATAGCCCCAGCGTTCTTTAGACCGAACACCATTGAAATACAGCAAAACGATCTGAAGGGGGTGATAAAAGATGTCATGAGCTGGTCGGACTCTTTCATCATGATTTGATGGTACCTAAAGTACGCATCAAGGAAGCAGAGGGTTTCACACCCCGAGGTAGAGTCGACTATTTGGTCTATGTGCGGCAAAGGAAACGGATCCTTTGGGCACGCATTGTTGAGACCCATATAGTCTACACACATCCTCCATTTCCCACTCTTTTTTCCTATAAGAATGAGATTGGCTAACCACTCTGGGTGGTATACTTCCTTGATGAATCCGATAGCTGATAGTTTTGCTATCTCTTCACCGATGGCCCTATGTTTCTCCTCGTCGAAGCGACGCAGGTGTTGCTTCATCGGCTTGGAGCCTAGGTGGATCTTCAAGGTATGCTCGGTGACCTCCCTCAGAATGCCTGGCATATCCGAGAGTTTCCATGCAAATATGTCTTTGTTGCCCGTGGAGGAAGTCGACGAGTGCGCTTTCCTATTTGGAGAAAAGTGTGGTACCAATGCGCACCGTTTTACCCTCGGTGCTCCTGGGGTCTATAAGGACTTCTTTAGAGCCCTTGGCTAACTCAAATGACCCGGTCGACTTCTTGGTGTTGGGTGCCTCTTTGGTGACCTCCTCCCTGAAGGCAGCGGGTTCCCCGAAGGCAACGATTACTGCGGTGTGGCCACAGCACTCGACCTCGCACTCATAGGCCCGCTGGAAGGTGGTGCCAACGGTGATGACCCCATGGGGGCCTGGCATCTTCAGCTTGAGATATGTATAGTTGGGGATGACCATGAACTTTATGTAGCATGGACGTCCTAGGATGGCGTGGAAAGTTCCAGGAAACCCAACCACCTCGAAGGTGAGGGTCTCAGTCCTATAATTGAACTGATTCCGAAAGGTGATGGGCAGATCGACCTGCCCGAGTGGCATGGCCTTCATCCTAGGAACGATGCTGTGGAAAGGTGCTTGGGTTGGGTGGAGGCATGTTTGGTCGACGCCCATCTCGTCGAGTGTCTTGGCGTACATGATGTTGAGGCCGTTGCCTCCATCCATCAGTACTTTGGTGAGTCACTTTGGGCCAATGATCGGGTCGACCACAAGCGGATATCTCCCTAGGTGTAGGACACTATCCGGATGGTTGGTCCGGTCGAAGGTTATGGCGGACTTCGACCACCGAAGGAAGGGAGGTGTCACCGGCTCAGCCATGTAGACCTCGCAGCGCATGACCTTCTGACGACGTTTGGAGTCATAGGCCACTAATCCTCTGAAGATCATAAGGCAGCCGTCCAGTGTCGGAAAGCTATCGTCCTTCTCCTTGGCGTCATCCGTGATGGGGGCAGGGTCCTTTCACTACTCACCTTTATTGGAGCCTCCGGACAGGAACCACCACATGGGGCTGTAGTCCTTTAGTAGATGCTTTACTAGGAAGGCATGGTTTGGGCATGGGCACTCGAGTAACTTTTCGAAGTGGTTCAAAGTGCCCTCTGTAGGCTTCTGACCACCCTTGTGGTCAGCAGCGGCCACGAGCGAGTCCTCGCGCTCTTGCTTCTTGTTCTTTCTTTTGGCAGAATGATTGGAGGAGCCTTCGCCGGCACCCTTGTCCCACCTTGCCTTGCCCTCGAGACGATCGCAGATCACTCCGACTGCCTCTTCTCCTGAGGCATGGCTGGTGGCGATGTCTAGGAGTTTCTTGGTGGTTCACGGGCCCTTGCGTCCCAACTTATGAACCAAAGACTCGTAGGTAGTCCCGGACAGGAAGGCTCCTATAACATTGGCGTCAGCGACGTTAGGGAGCTCATTGCACTACTGGGAGAAGCATCGGATGTACCCTCGAAGGGTCTCATCGGTCTTCTGACAGCAGTTCTTGAGGTCCCATGGGTTCCCAGGGCGCTTGTATGTGCCATGGAAGTTCCCCACAAAGATCTCCTTTAGATCCGTCCAACTCTGGATGGCGTTGGACGGCAGGTGTTCCAACCATGCTCATGCCGAATCGGCCAAGAACAGTGGAAGGTTGCAGATAATGAAGTCATCATTATCTGCACCACCGGCTTGGTAGGCAAGCCAATAGTCTTTGAGCCAAAGTCCAGGGTTTGACTCCCCGAAGTACTTCAGGATATTGGTAGGTGGTCGGTACCTTGGCGGGAAAGCAGCATTGAGGATGTGGCGGCCAAAGTCCTGAGGGCCCGGTAGGTCAAGGCTCGAGCTCCGGTCCTCACCGCTATCATAGCGCCTTCCACGACGAGGATGATAGCTGTGGTGGGCTCCTTCTCTCGGGTCGCTGTAGGTGCATCTACGGGCATCGACAGTGCTGCGTGCGTCGTGGTTGCGGCTGAGACGCTGATGTATCGGGACTATAGCACGCTGCCTGCTGCCTCATGGTGTCTAGTGGACTGACGTGTCCCTAGCGGGGCACACCATGGTTGTGCACTGGCTAGCGTCAAGCTCGCGTTGTTGAGACAGCGAGCTCTCAACCTACTGTGCCGCCGCACGCACGAGTAGCGTGCGAATCTCACAGTGGGCCTGACAATCCTCAGGCGTCACGGCCTCTGGAAGGCCATGGAGTAAGGCCATCGTGGCGGTGATGTTCTGGCTCATCTAGGCAAAGCGAGGAAGGGCTTCATCATCGGCAATGATCCTCCAGTTTACATCGTGGGCCATGGCACATGCGCACTCATCATCTCCGTGGCATTCGATCTCTCGATCGAGCGCTGCACACTCCTACACAAGCTGGATTCTGGCTTCCTCGATCTCTCACTTTCAGGCTTTTAGCTGCTCCACCCCCATGCGAGGTGGAGCCGTTGTCTCCCCTTTAGTTTTGTCGGCAAGGTTGCCCACCGAGGTAGCCTTCTCCGCAGAGATGCTTTTCGATGTGACCCTCAGGGGTACCCGTCATGAAGCATCCCTGGGAGGGGTGATGGCTCCCCCTGCTAGAGTCAGAGCCAGAGGATGACCCCGGCTCCTCTATGAGGAGGTTGTGGAGAGACTCCATGACATGTCCGATCACCCCCATGAACTCATTGTTCGTGGGAGGCTGAACCATGCGTCATGCCACAAGCTAGCTAACGGTCGCCTCAGCGTTGCGGAGACCGAACGGAAACGCTGTCGGGGCACTCCATATGTGTTCTAGAGAGAGGGATCCTCCTCCAGAAGACCACACCATGTCATTGGAATCGAAAAGGGTGAGATGGCGCTGGTCCTCCCTGGACTGCTGGGGTCCAAGGGAGACACCGAGCTGGTGCTCAAGCATCTCGTGGTTGAGGCCAATGGAGGGGAGAGATGGGATAGCGGCATGAGCCAATGCCAACTCTCATCCCATCGTGATGATGAAGTCTAGGCTCCTAAAGTGCACGTGTGCACCTGGGACCCAGCTGATGCCGTGGCTAGCCATCTGTGGCCTGATGTTTATTGTCGGAACGCGCAAAGGTCCCCTACCTGGTGCACCAACTGTCGGTGTTTCGAATAAGCACCAACTAGTAAATTTATATTTGTTGCGCGTTAGGCCCGGATGGTGTACTAAAGGACACAAGGTTTATACTGGTTTAGGCAGAATGTCCCTATGTCTAGTTTGCCGCTGCTCATGTTATTAGCACTGAAAAAGGTTCATAGTAGGGGGTACAAATGGTCGAGAGAGGGATAGGTCCCAAGTCTTTGATGGAAAGGTCGAAAGGTTGGCAAGAGCTCGGTTGTTGCTTAGCTATGTATTGTGTGTGAAAATCGATCCATCCCCTTAGTGGGGTGCCCTGTCCTCCCTTTTATAGACCAAGGGGGAGCAGGGATTATAGATGAGAGAAAGAGGAAAAAACCAGAGGTAGAGAAGGTCCTTCGAAGGTGCCGAGTCTTCCTTTTCCCTTGAGCCTATCCTGCTGACATGGCAGACGGTGCCAGGGATAGCATGTTTGTTGATCCTAATAGGGCCATGCTCTGGCTTCGGTCAGCTAGTGGTCGCATCCCATCCTACTCCGGCAAACGATGCGGTGCTCTAGGGTACCGAGCCATGACCCTACAGGGAGCAGACGGGGAAGTGACCATACGTTCATACTGTTGATGATGTGAGTTCCCTCCTGGATTGTAGTGGTTGTCGTATGCCTGTGTTAGGATCTACGCCCGAGGGCTGATGGCGGCGCCGACAACACTATAGGACAAAAGTCGGTGCCTACAACACTATTCAGGCCCTGCCATGCCTAGGAGGGCTTAAAGTGCCCATCCCGTGGTATCCAGACAGTACCTTCTCGCAGGCGCGTAGGGCATGGTCCTCGATATTATGGTTGACCTAGTGTCCTATCTTACCCTATGCTCGTCATTATGAAGGGGCAGGGTGTATACATCTAGCGAGGCAGAGCCTGCCCTCAGTCGTCAGGTGAGGTAGAGCTAGCCCTCAGCTATCGGGCAAGGCAGAGCCAACCCTCAGTCGTCGGGTGAGGCAGAGCCTACCCTCAGCCATTGGGTGAGGCGGAGCCTGCCTTCAGACATCGGGTGAGGTGGAGCCAGCCCTCAGATGTCAAGCAATTCGGAGCCCACCCTCAGTCGTCGGGCGAGGCAAAGCTAGCCCTCAGACGTTGGGCGAGGCAGAGCCAGCCCTCAGACGTCGGGCGAGGCGGAGCCAGTCGCTGATTGTTCTGGCGAGGCGGAGTCTGTCCCCAGACATCGGGCGAGGCGGAGTCTAGCCCTCGAGGGTTGGGCGAGGTGAAGTTCAGCCCTCGGGGGTCGAGCAAGGTAGAGCCAACCCTTCGGGGCAGGGCGAGGTGCAGCCAACCTTCGGTTACATGGACAAGAAGTGTAGTTGCATTCCCGTCTGTTCGGAAGCATTAGCATTTGATAGTTATTAGTTCCACCTCCTTGGGTACCCTAGTAATCGATCCCCGACACCATGTGATGAGCTCACATTATTTTTAAGTTTCTTTGTAAACACTTTAATGAGTGAAGCATATTGTTCTAATAATTCTTCATGAGATGCAACTAGTGTCTCATGATTCAATTTTAGCTCACAATGTGAAGATTTAAGACCATCAAGTAATTTATTATGTTCTTCACAAGAGTTCTTTAGAAATGAGTTTTCATTTTCCAATTTCATTATTTTAGCTTTCTTATTTTCTAAAGACATGGTCATGCTAGCAAGTCTAATCACAAGCTCATCATATGAATCAACATGATCAACCATATTATCATTTGATACCTTAGTGTCACCTTGTGACACGAAACAATGCGATGTAGTGGATGGGCTTGTAGTAGCATCACAATCATGGCTTGAGCATGAAACAACATCATCAAGATCACCACCAAGTGTGCTTGAGGTAGAATCTTCATGTGCAACACTTGTGGCATCATCATCAATCTTGTCAAGTGAACTTGTAGTGGATCGATCATCATCATCATCACTTGACCATGAGGTGGAGCAATCTTCCACAATCACCAAATGATGGTCATGCTCAATACGCTCATGTGCCTCCTCCTTGTGATCATCCTCCTTCTTGAATTTTCCATCATCACTTGTGGAGGAGTCACCGTAGAAGGCTTGGAGTGTCATCCACATATCATGAGCATTGTCCAAATCCCACACATGTTTAAAAACATCATCATGTAAAGCACATGTTAGATAATAAAGAGCACGTGTATCAAGTTGTAAGCAATCCTCTTGTGCTTGGGTTAGGTTGTCCATGTCAAAAGCATCATGAGAAAAACCAACAACAATGATCCACCATGCCTTGGGACCCAAATCACAGAAATGATCAAGCATATGACGTTTCCACTGTGCATAGTGTGTGCCATAAAAAATGTGTGTGTGTCACAAACAACATCTAGCCCAAAGTCCGCCATCCTCTCGGGTTGGTAAAGACCACAAATGAGAGACCTTGCTCCAATACCACTTGTAGGGTCGAGATGGCGGACTAGAAGGAGGGTGAATAATCCTTTCTAAATTAAATCGCACCAGCTAACCGAAATAAATGCAGAATTAAAAACAATCGGCCTAGCCAAGACTACACCCCTCTATCGAAGTTCACAAGCACCTTATAAAGATCCTAATTAGGCAACAAAGGTGACAGGCTAGCTAGAGCTCACCTATTCAATTCTAGGAGCAAGGTCACACAAACCTATGCCACTAGTATTTTACACACCGGGGAGCTCCTACACAATTCTAGTAAGCAAAAGCACAAAGCTCCTAATCTCACTAGTAATGCTCAATAACAAGGCAACCAATGCCAAATTAGAGAGCACAAATACTTAGCTACACAAACTAAGCAATGTGACTAATAAGGTTACACAAACCAAATTAGCCACGCAAGGGAGCGACTTCTATGCTACACAAGACAGAAGGTAACTAATGAGCTACACAAGCTAACTAATTACAAGAGCAACTACACAAGCACAATGTATATGAAAGTAATTACAAGCTTGTGTAAGGGGATTTCAAACCAATGGGAAGAACAATGTTGACACGGTGATTTTCTCCCGAGGTTCACATGCTTACCAACACGCTACGTCCCCATTGTGTCGACCGCTCACTTCATGGTTTGGCGACTAATTAGCATCACCCACCAATCCCGCACGTCAGGCATCGCAAGAACCTACCCTGAAAGTGAGGGTAGCTCAATGACACGCTCAACTAGAGTTGCTCTTCATGGCTCCCACGGGGCGAGCACAATGCCCCTCACAAAGCTCTTCTCTAGAGCACTACACAAGCTTCTTGCGGGCTTCGGCGGAGACCACCACCAAGCCGTCTAGGAGGTGGCAACCTCTAAGAGTAACAAGCACCACTGGTTTGCAGGACAACCACCAAGTGCCACTCAATGCAACCTCATGATGCAATCGCACTAGAATCGCTCACTCACTCAATCGAATGAACACTATCAAGCTAGAGTGAGTTAGAGGGCTCCCAAGCACTCTCAAGAATGGACACAAAGTCCCCCAAGGTGGTCAACCCCAGCCATGGCTGAGACCACCTTCTATTTATAGCCCCATGGGCTAAACTAGCTGTTACCCCTTCACAGGGCAAAACTCAGGGTGACCAGATGTGCCGGTCGTATCGACCGGACGCACCCTGCCAGTGTTTGGTCAACAGATGGCTACCACATCATCCTTAGCTTCAAATGTTGACCACCCAATCTCAACTATTAAGTTGCAACCGGACGCACCGCGAGGATGACCAGACACTGCTACGCCTGAGTCTGGTCATTTCCAGAGAGCTCCTCGAGCCTCTGTTTTGCGACCAGACATGTCCGCTCCTGCACGACCAGACACAGACTAGCCAGAGTCCGGTCATTTCCAGAGAGCTCCCTGAGCCTCTAATTTGCGATCGGACGTGTCCAGTGCTGCACGACTGGATGCAGACCAGCATCCGATCAGCTCTGCACCCGTGTGCCAACTTCAGCATCACCTACGTCACCATACGTCACACGTGACCAGACATAGGCCCTGCATGTCCGATCACCTTTACTATGCAGCGTCCGGTCACTTGACCGAGACCACACCCAACTGCTGTCACCGACCAGATGCACCGGTCCTATCGAGGCCAGCGTCCGGTCACTCACAGTGACCTCCTTTCGCCTTCGTTTCTTCACCGAGTTGATCTGTTTCAACTCCAACTTCTTCTCCTTTGCAAATGTGCCAACACCACCATGTGTATGTGTGTTAGCTTTTCATAAACATTTTTTTAAGGAGTTAGCCACTCAACTTGCCATGCCACTCGATCCTACCAATGATGCAAAGTTGGATCACTCGAGTGGCACTAGATGACCGATATGCAAATAAGTTTGCCCCTCTTGATAGTACGGCCATCTATCCTAAACCCAGTCATAAACTTCTCTACACACCTATGAAATGAAATGCCCTAGGTTATACCTTTGCCTTGCGCATTCCATTCCAACTCCTCCATTGTTGCTATAACATATGCACCAACCAATCACCAAAGATATGATCCACTTCATATCATCACGTGATCATATTGGTTCATTGATCTTGACTTCACTTGCTTTTCACCGTTGCCTTCGTCCATCGGTGCCAAGTCTTGCTCAAGCTTCACCGCCACGTGGTCCATCGCTCCAAAGCCTCCAACTTGCCCTTCACGCTTGCAACCGGTCCATCAAGCCAAGTCATGTGTTGATCTTCTCCACCTTGTTCACATGACTCAGTGTCATGTCTCATGTGCAATGAGCTCCTTCATCATCACATGTGTGAGCTTTGCAACATCTTCAAGTCATTTCCACCTTCATGGCATATGTTGCTAACACATATGTACCTATGGACTAATCATCTGTGTATCTCACATAAACACAATTAGTCCACCTAGGTTATCACTCAATTACCAAAACCACACAAGGACCTTTCGCCCGGCCGGTGGCGCTTGGGAGCCATGGATGCACGGATGGCCGCCTCACCCGGCCGGCGTGCCCTGCGCCGCGGCGGCCAGTGGCGCCTGGTGCGTGGTGCAGTGGGGGCACAGACGGAGGGGGAAGGAGGCGCGGTGGGGGCGATGGGGGTGCGGTGGCCGGTGCCATGGCCGCCGCTGCTTGGGAATCGCCGGTGGCTCGTAGGCGCGAGGAGGCACGGACAGGGGCATGAGCGCACTGGTGTCGTGGGCGGTGTCATGAGAGGGGCCCGGACAGGTGCCTCCCATGGCTGATGGTGTGGGTGGGCTCCTTTCCTGGTCAGTGGCATGTCGTCTTCTTTCTCAATGGCTTCGGTGGCGCCGTAGTCCTTTCCGCAGGAAGAAATGGGATCCGGGGAGGAGTAGCCATCGAGTGTTGCTGGACGCGTGAAACAGCGGCGGACGGAGACACGGAGACCTTCATGGATGTTTCTTCCCATATGGATTAGGGCTGGGCTCGGGCTACTCTTGGACGGGCTAGGCCCAGGCGGGACCCAGGTGTAATATAGTGTAAAATAATTAATTTCTTTAATTACTTGCTTTAAGATTCATGCCATTTTTTGAAAAGGGAGTACCAGAGCAATTGCCATGTCTTAAACATATAACCATGGAAACGCCTCTATTAAACTAGCAACAAACATCCATTTTTCAACAGGAAGACCGAGGATAACATAACACACGCCATTAGTAGTAGTGGACATCCTCGTATAAGAACTATAGGAAGGTTGACGGGGATGTCGTACAACATCGCACACCACTAGCAGTGGACATCCATCTCTTTGCAGAAAACCACAAGAAGGTTGATGGGGGAGGGAGGCATACGACACCGTACACCACTAGCTTGGCCATCCATTCTTTGATTGAGGCTCTTTATGACAATATACACTACTAAGCAGCAAACACTCATCTCTCCACACAATCTATAGGAAGGTTGATGGGGGTGTCAACGGACATAAAAGTTTACGGGGGCACCTCGGTTACGATATATTTTATTTAAATTGTGCTTGCCATGTCTCCTTAGGAACTCAAATATGGAAACAAGGGTTGGCTATAATTATTTTATTTAAAATTGCACTTGTCAGGGTTATAATTCAAAACCTCTTGTCCTGATATACCACATTGAATTGCATCTATATTAGAAAAAAATCTTCTGTTTAACCAAATCTACGCCATGTTTTGCACCCAGCAATACTTTTCAGCGAACAAATAATATTTTTCTCTCACAACAAATCAATATAGGCATAAGCAGCAGCCAAATTTTAGCGAAACGAACGGGGCCGGCGTGGGCTGCAATCCAGGAGACGAACAATGGCCCAGCACCGAGGAACTGGATGAGCTCCAACGAGACGGGCCAACGGCCCAGCACCGAGCAACGAACCACCGCACCCGCACGCGTGCCAGGCCGCCAGCTCCACACTCGGGTCCAGCCACGCGGCGCCGCTGCCACCTTCCTCTCACTCCTTCCAAGGAGAGCGTACGCGTATGACGTACACCTCTCCACTACCAGAAACATCAGATTTGCCGAGTGCAAAAATATTTGCCGAGTGCATTCTATTGGGCACTCGGCAAATAAGCTCTTTGCCGAGTGCTGCAAAAAACACACTCAGCAAAATAATGGCACTTGACAAATAAACTCTTTGCAGAGTGCTGAAAAAACACTTGGTAAACTAGGAAAAAACACTCGAAAAAACAGAGACACTCGGCAATAAACCGCCATGTGGACATCCGTCGGTTAGTGTGCTGGCCATTAGGAGTTTGCTGAGTGTCCATTAGTGGCACTCGACAAAGAAATAAGTTTTGCGGAGTATTTTTTTGCACTCGGTAAATAAATAAGTTTTTTTCTCTTTTGACCTTGAAACTTTTTTTACTCTCCACATACAACATGTGGTACTCCATGTTAAGATTTGGTATATTTCTGGATCTGTTTGCTATATTTAATTAATTTATTGCATTTCAAGGAATTTTTTGGTATAAGTCAAATTTGAACTACAAGTGATTCAAATAATAGAATAAAATGAGTAGAAAAATGATATTCATGTTATTGAGTCCAGTGTGAGGCCTTACCCGGGAAATGAAAAGAAATTTCAAACATCCTGTTGAGGAAACACGACCACGAACGTGTGGCCGAATGGTTTTTAAATTCTAAAAAAGTAAACAAAGTCTGAAAATCATGAGATTTATCAAGATCTCATGATATCATACGTGGAGGCCGTGGTAAAAAAATTGAGAAGGTTTCGCACAATCTGTCACGTACGATGTTTACAAATCAAAGTATCTCAAAAGAAGAATCGTAGCATTAAGAATGATTTGGTAAGATTTAGGGTCAAATTGAAGGTCGGATTGGGGTTTGACTTCAAAACTTTTTGTATAGGCAATAGAGAACAAAGATTGTTTCATGTGAAATTTTGGTAATTTTTTGGATGTGTTTGATAATTTTAATTTATTAAGTGCAATTATAAAATTTTAATTCACATAAATTGAATTTGAGCTATAACTGCATAAAATAATGGAATAATATTCCTAGAAAAATCAAATATATATTGTTGAGTGAATTTGAGATGGTATTTTCAAAGTACATCGAAACAAATTGAGGAAAACACGTATGAAAAAGAAGGAAAATAAAAAAAAGTTTGTCGAGTGCCCCTGATCTGGCACTTGGCAAACATGGGGTTTGCCGAGTGTCAGACCTGGGACACTCGGCAAACCACTTCACCGGGCCCCACACACGCGCAGTAGTTTAGGGTTTAAAAATGAAAAAAAAACAAAACGGGTTTGTCGAGTGCCTCTGATCTGGCACTCGGTAAACATGGGGTTTGCCGAGTGTCAGACCTAGGACACTCGGCAAACCACTTCACCGGGCCCCACACACGCGTAGTAGTTTAGGGTTTGAAGATGAAAAAAAACAAAATGGGTTTGCCGAGTGCCCGCGATCTAGCACTCGGCAAACCTCCCTCATAACCACCCCCGGCCGCACACACACTCACACACACAGCCGCGCCCGCACACACACGCCACGCCACGCCCTCCCGTGCCCGCGCCACGCCATGCCGCCGCCGACCCACGCCACATTGGCCCAAGCCATGCCATCGTCGGCCCACGCATACCCCGTGCCCTCGGGCGTCGCCCCGTGCCCCTAGCCACCGCCAGCCTCCCTAGCCCCATCGACGTCCCTTGCCCCACCGCAGCCCCGGGACCCTGTCGTCGCCCCTCGGCTCTCCCTGCGCCGGGCCCCTGGCACCCTGGCAGCCGATGCCCTCCCTCCGATGGCCGTCGCCCCGACGGCCGGCGCGCTCCCCTCTAGCATAGGACCCTACCTATAAGGTTCGTCGGCATTCTTCCTCTTCCTCATCTGTGAATTGATAGCACTAGTAGTAGCTATGCTTGGGAATCTAGTGTTCAGGGGCCAAAAGAAAAACCTTACAAATCATCTAGTGATCAGGAGTGCAAATCATATCTAGTGTTCAGAAGGTAGCTAGCCATCCTCATATCTAGTATTATAATTTGTTTATAACATGTTTTGTTTTATGTTATAATAGGTTACGCGACCACCACTCCTTGCCCCGCCCTGCCGTCGCTCGGTGCCTTGCCCTCCCACCGCCCCACACCTTGGACCTGCCGTGGTTTTGCAAGGTATAACCTGTGTATGTGGTTGTCGACCATCGTGCCGTTGGTTTGGTGTGTATGTGGTTGTCGACCATCGTGCCATTGGTTTGTTGTAGGTTTTAGTTACCTCACTGTGTAGGGGAGGTACTGCCAAAATTTACAATTGACACTATTATGTTACCTCCCCATGCAGGAAAGGCTATTGCAAAGACCATTCCCCACTGTCCTCGACTCGTCACTTTGTAGGACAGCAAGGTGAGGCATCCTACACCCCTCTTTTCGTATGATGTTTGTATATCACGTAACCTAGCTAGGCGTCCCCCGTTCAAAAGAGATATGGTTGAAAATATGCAGATCTTTGTATATCTATAACCGTATCTATTTTGAATTGTCCACGTTTTTTGGATAGCCCGAGTATGTGTAGATGGGGGTAGTTTCCATGCTCTGCTCTGATTCAAGATAGAGTTTCGGCAGCATCAATAGCAGAGGCATATATTCTGGAGGAGGTGTCAAACTTCAGAACAAAATGCTGTGTTGACAACCTTCCTAGCATGCATAATCCACCCCATCGTTACAATGCTAGCAAAGATGAATTGAACCTTAGCATTTTCCGAGGGCAACTAGGAAGTGCAAGTGGTGCGACTAACAAGACCTTAAAACATGAAGAGTGGTGCACTATTATGTTATATGTGTTGACCAACCTATCCGAAGTGGAGCCGTACATGCTGTAAGTTCTCAACAAACTTTTTCTGAAGTAGTCACAATTCTATGTCCAACTCCCTTATTTCTCGTTCGTACATGGAATTTCATGAACAATTCTGACATGAATCAAGGGAACCTACCCCGTAGGAAACTTCGACCTTTCTTAGAGATGGTGCGGGAAATGGAATGCCCGATTTTATTTCTTGGTTCAAACATAAGGTACTGTCCAATTTGTCCGATTACAAGCTGCTCGTACGTGCCACTAATATAACGAACTACCCTGCTTGAACTTGTAGGGACAAACCGATACGTCTATGAGTGCCGAGTTGAGACAGGTTGTCGATGGTTGTGCCTATAGGGTCAGGTCATTTACCGGTTATGACATGAATGGATATCGGTTTCACACAATAAGCCACGAGCAGAGTCAGCCCAATCGAAGAACCATAAATACTGGAGTTTTCACGTATGGCTTAGATGGGGTTGAGTATTACGGAAGAATTGAAGAAATATACGAACTCATGTTTAATGGTTGCAAACCTCTTATTCCTGTTATATTCAAATACCATTGGTTTGATCCTGAAGTAGTGAGACGGACCCCTAATCTTGGGCTAGTCGAAATTCAACAATCATCCATCTTACCAGGAGGCGATGTCTATATTGTGGCACAACAGGCCACGCAAGTTTATTATCTCTCATACTCATACCAAACTATAGACCGTCTTAAGGGTTAGGATGTTGTATACAAGGTATCGCCACACAGTAAACTACCTATCCCAAACAATCAAGATTACAACATAGACCCCAACACATATGACAGAGAGTTCTTTCAAGAAGATGGGCTCGAAGGGAGTTTTGAGATAGACTTAACTAAAGCTCAGGGTATGGAAGTAGACAATGAAAGTGGTGCTGATGAGGACGCCGGAGACGAGGTTCAGAATGTGAAGGACTTAGAATTACTTCAGCGATTACATCTAAGCAATGACGGTGATGACGACATTCCTCCTTCGGAGCACGGGAATGATTATATCGACATGCGTGATAGTGATGATGAGACTTATGATCCAGGTAATCTCGATCATGATGATTATTTCTAATACATGTATGATCCGTGCTAATTGATTTATTATTTATCATACCATATTATTTTTAAGTATGTTTTGTTTATTTTGCATCTATTTTGATGTATTATCTGTGCTAATTGGTTTACTCTTTTTAATTGTAGGTGATTGAACAATAGTGGGCGGTATGAAGAGGATAACATCGCTTTACTCAAAAGCGACAACGACACGTAAAGGGTCCAATGCAGCTGCAGGGTCCGATGCAGCTGAGGGGTCTAGGAAGAGACCTCGGGGTAGACCCAAGGGTCAAGGGAAGGGAGGAGGCAAGATGAGGCCACCATCGCCTGTACCTTCATCGCTGTCTGAGTTACTTTCCGCTCACTCATCCTCTGAGGAGGAGGTACAGGTGGAGGAGGAGGCAGGGGTGTAGGAGGAGGAGGTAGGGGTGGAGGAGGAGACATGAGTACCTCTTCCTCTACTTCATCGCGTGTGTGGTTGTGAGGTCCCTCGACCCTCCCAAGGTGACCGATACCTCTTGAGAGATGCCCGCTGATTCGACCCGATGGAGATAAGTAAGTAACTTTAGATGTTATCACTAATTTTTCATTTGATATGTTCAAAATTATAATAGAAACTAATAATTTATCTTAATCACTTGGGCAGGGGTTGGAGGAAGGTAGGCGGGGGTGATCACGCACGCCATGTGAATGGCATCCTTGGTCTTTTGATCAAGGAAAAGTTCCCTGGCCTAGTGCAGTTCGGTGGAACTATCGAGCCGGCCTACATGTGGGCCCACTATGCCGCTGTCCCCGATGCCCCTGATTGGGATGGCAGGGTATTCGTCGACAAGGCGTAGCGTGTCAAGGCCGAGCTTTGGGTAAGTCTTTCTCGCACTACATTGCTCAATACATCGTATTGATTGGACATTCTTGAAATAATGACTAGATACATCGCGTCTATATGTAGGATTTCTTTAGATGTGAGGAGGGATACGAGGCCAGGGCGGATGCCGTGGCTAACAAAGCTGCCAAGAAACTCATCAAGGACATGCACTACGAGGTGCGTATCCAGGCCATGATCCAATACCACGCGGAAATATACCACGCGGAAATTCTTAGAGTGAGGGTCCCTAAAAGTGCGACAAGAACCATGAGGCTGACTCCGGAACAATACCTGAAGGTAAATATAGAACATTAATACTTATTTTTTCTGAGATTAATTACGCTTAATTTCATCTTCTTATATGTCATATACTTGATGACGTAGGTGCCTCCATGGTGGTGCGCCTACGATCTGCAGTGCTGGGCCCGGATGGTGGACAGGTGGTGTGACCCCGCATGGAAGGAGAATCACAACGCTTGCCAGGAGCGGCGTTTGCTGATGCCGAGTGCACCATACCATCAAGACAACCTCAACCTCTCAGAATACACGACTAGATGGGTACACAAATTCATTTCTTTATTCTAACGCTCAATTCTACATAATTTCTAATCATATTGTTTTTTTACAGTCGGCGACACATGGTGGCAAGCCTTGCTCCTAGCTCATGGCATATGCTTTGGCCCACAAGGGCAAGGCGACGGCCGACGTCGCCTACAACCCAGAGGACCCGTCCTCGGCGTACAACAACGAGTCCATCCATAGCCGCCTCGATGGATACACATCGATGGCAAGGGCGGTCCATGGCCTAGAGTACAATCCAAGCCCCCATGACCTTGATGGAGAAGTGGTTATGAGGGCCAGAGGAGGTAAGAAGCATGAGCGGTTCTGGATTGGTGACGACATAATCGACACGGCCAGTACTCCCACTCTCTCCCAGATTCGAGCACGGAGCGTGAGTTCCAGCCCCACGATACGCCCACGGCCGGACTCTATGCGGTTTCAGATGAACGCACTCTAGGTTATTTCTGTTTTATTCATCGTTCATTGATTTTTACATACTTTTGCATTGCATTGTAACATTAGGATGAAAAAATTGTAGGCTCAGCTGAAACAAGAAACGAGGCATCGGGAGGAGCTAGAGATGAAGATGGAGGTAGACCGGCAGAGGATGGAGGCAGAGCGACAGAGGATGGAGGCAGAGCGGCTGCAGATGTTTGAATATATGAGGGGTGTTTACACTGCAGTCGGTCAACCTCCGCCACCGATGCTAGTCCCTCCTCCTCACCCTGCTCCAAATACTGTTTCAGGCACTGTGAGTCACTTCACAACCTTACAATCACCGTTTCTAGTTTATGCAGAATTAATATTTTCTCCTTTGTGATGTGCGTATGTTTATAGTTTCTAATTTCTAGTTTATTTCTAGTTTGTAGTTAACCTTGTAATCACTGTTTCGTTCTCAATCACCGTAACTTAGCTACTTTTAGTTTCAGCAGAATTAATTACTTTTTCTAGTTGCTAGTTTATTTCTAATACTTGTATATTTCGTTCTCTATCACTGTTAATGATTTATCTCTTTTCCTTTGTGCAGAATCAATCTGCGGCATCGAATGAGCCTTATGACCGACAGTGGTCACCGTGGTCATAGTTTATTTGCATTCCTAATGAGTCTGGAGAGCTACCGGGAACTATGTACTTGTGATTCTGAAGTTTATTTGCATTTGTGATTGTGAAGTTCATTTGCATCTGTGATGTGGTCGATATATCTATATGAACTGACTGTGATGCCTATTGTGAACTATCTATGATGGATGTGATGTTTATTTGAATGTGGTACGTGGCTGTGACCGAATCAAATAAACTGGTTATATGTGGTAGCTTTGTCGAGTGTTACACTCAGCAAAAGGACTATTTACCGAGTGCCATGAAAAATACACTCGGCAAAGCGGATACGTTGCAAAAATATATGCATTTTGGGGCTAAAATGGTTTATTTGCCGAGTGTATGCGCTGTGACACTCTACAAAGAAGGCATGTTTGTCGAGTGTCCGTGACTGAACACTCAGCAAAGAGATCAAAAGCTGGGTCTGGAATGGCCAGTCTTTGCCGAGTGTCCGGACCAGGACATTTGGTAAACATGCATTATTTACCGAGTGTTAGGGCTGGGACACTTAGCAAATAAGGTCATGTTTGTCGAGTGCCGATAAAAAATGTTTGCCGAGTGCCGATAAAAAACACTTGATAAATAAATTTTTAGGGATACTCTGTACGTCTACTGTTTGCCGAGCGTAACCCTCGCCAAAACTCTTTATCGAGCATTTGTTTTTTCGCCGTGTGCGTGGACACACGGCAAAGATGTTTTCGGTGGTGGGCTCTCTTTCTCTCCTTCCCCTAAACCCCACTGCCTTTCTTCCCCTCCCCGTCTCTCCCTCCCGTGCGGGCGGCGGAGCTGATGAGATCCCGGTCATGTAGGGCCCCACCTCGCGGCTCCTCCTGCTCGCCCGCCGCGCCGACCGACGCAGAGGCCTCCCCTTTCTCGTTCCCCGCGCCTTGCAGGCCGCGCCCGCGACCTCTTCCCCGGCGTTGCCGCTACCTCCCTGCCTCCCCGCCTCAACGCCGGTGATGAGGTAACGACAGTCGACAGGCTAATCTCAGCTACCGGTCACCACGGCATAACCCTAGGTCGCAGTTCCGTTATGTTCGCGGATTTGGAATTCGCTAGTTGTAATTGTACCGTGCACCAATCAATCATTCAATTTATGATTCACTTTGATAGTGTAAAATGTTTTTGGATTAAAAGAACAGTGTGCAATGCCAGGTCGTCCTAAGTGCCAACTGTATTTTTTTTGTCGAAACAGTGTATAAAGTTTCACGCAGACAGATCTCCGAAATGACAATCTTACTCAATCATGACTGAGAAACATACTGAACTAATCTAGCTTAAATAAATTCTTCATTATAATTTAGGAGGAAGGCTATTTGGTTAATTAGTCTGTGGCATTAGATAAATTGGATCTTCTATTTGAAGAAAATATTTTATTTCAATGATTTGCAGATGTTTTACTGAGCCAGCATGTTGAAATTTCAATAATTCTAGTGTTATTTGTTTGCCGAACTTATGTTTAGGTGTTTTTTTTTCTGTTTTGTAGCTACTCAAGTGCATTTACAAGTGTACATGGAGAGAGACCATCATCAGAATATGCAAAGATCAGAAAGAAGTCACTGGAAACCCAGTTTCGAAGAATTTTGGGGGTCAAGTTCACGCAGGATTTTTGCTGACCGTGGCTTTGGTCCATTCCTTGCTCTGTACAGGGCTGCTACTATCTCTTTTCATGTTGTAAAACTCACTATTTGGCATTTGTGGCTCAATGACATGCATAAAAGAGCAGAAAAGGTAGTTTTTCTTCTGTTGTTGGTGGTGGAACTGAGCATCATGTCTCTGATTGTCATTTCCTTATTTCAGTTTCGAGAGACCTTGATACGCTTGGGTCCTTTTTACATCAAGGTATGCTGATTAACATAGATCTGTAGAATGTAGCACTGATTTTTTCGATTAAATTTTGATGCTTAACTTTTCAGTATGGTGTATCTCCTTGTTAAGGTGGAAGCAACATCAATGTAACATGTTTTATGATCATCAAAATCACTGCAGCTATCTATATCTATACATCTATACGTATATATAAAGAGCGTGCAACCACCCAACTTCCGTCCCTCTCACAGATCACTGTTACCGTATAAAGAGCGTGCAACCACCCAACTTCTGTCCCTCTCACAGATCACTGTTACCGGCACAGTCAACGTGCGATGTTTTTCGTGATGAACCGTAACGGGTTTTCTGTGAACAGTGACGGGTTTTACGAACAGTACCGGGTTACTATGAACAGTCCTGACCCATTAAGGTGAACAGTACCGGGGTTTTTATGAATTTTTTTTTAGCGGCGCAATACAAATCTTTTTTCCCCACTATTACCCGCGCAAAGCGCGGGGTCACCTGCTAGTATCTATGGTTTTATAACATGATTATTATCTACCTTAAGCATTCGTACAAAATCAATCATGTTGGTGGCTGTGTTGACTGCATCTTTAGTGTGCCATTGTGTCCATATCTTGTTTTTGAACTACAATACTTCGTTAGCTAATATTGTCTTATTACAACTAGGTATTTTGCTTTTGAAACCTACAACTAGGTAATTGATGATATGTTCTTTTACCAATTCTCTTTCACCGTGCAGCTTGGCCAGGCATTGAGCACACGCCCTGATATACTTCCTAGTGCGTATTGTCAGGAGCTTGCAAAGCTACAGGTACCTCCCCATTCTATATTTTTTCTTTGTGATGAAAACAAATTTTTAGATCTAAGAACATGCTTTCTCGAGTTTATGTTAATCTCCTAGAATTATGAGGTGAATGAGTGTCCTAAAGTTGTGGCGTCAAAGTAGGTCCACTGACATGTTTAAGTCCTAGAAAGGATTCTATCTCGGTTGGAGGCCCCAAAACAGCCATTAGTAACACATAGTTCAAAATCAGAAGTCTGAGGAACTTGTACTGGTAGCTTTTGCATTTCAATGTTTTGGCTGAACAATTTCTTTTCAGGATCAAATATCACCGTTTCCAACTCGCATTGCACTCAGGACCATAGAGTCTCAGTTGGGCTCTCGAATTTCTGATTTGTTTGCTGATATCAGCCCAGAGCTGATTGCAGCAGCATCACTGGGGCAAGTTTACAAAGGTTAGACATTTCTGATAAGACTTCTGCTACTAACCGGTGATTATCCTTGTTCTGTACTGATTGTTATTTACCTTAGCATATATTTCAGACCTGAGTTCTCCAAGTTGAAATGCATTCCTTTGATACTTAAAGTAATGCAGCTCATCTACGCTCTGGAGAGCTTGTTACAGTCAAAGTTCAAAGGCCTGGAATGGCGCCCTTGCTGACTCTAGATGCACTTTTGTTCCACATGATTGGAGAACAAATGAAATGATTTGCTAAGGCTCGCAAAGACCTATTGGTGGCAGTTAATGAGATTGTGAGCTTCTACTTCTTTCTGAACTAGACTTGTTGTCTGTGCTTGTTATGGTGGGGAAGGTGTACCAGCGCCGTAACAAGAAGAGTGGCTAAGCTAGTTGTGCGGAGGCATGCACCAGAGTGCGGCCACCAGGGCCAGGCATGGGAGCCGGTTTGGCTCCGGCCGGTTCAATAGGAGTTAGTTATCAGGAGTGCTATTTTAGTTGGAGTTTGTTAAGTCGAGTTTGTTAGCCCTTAGATTTAGGAGAGATTTGTTATTGAGTTGGTATAAGTGTCAAACAATCTGAAGGAGTAAATCTTTAGCCTGGGATTGAGTTTATCTCACCTTGGGCCCCTCGGGTGTTACTGTTCAAGTCTCCCTGTTGTCGCCGAGTTCCCAGCCAGGCGCCAAGCACGGCGCCGCCAGTTCGTCGCCGGGGTTTCAAGCCCAGGCCTCCCCTCTCGCACTCCTACGCCCTCAGATCCTTAAGCTCCAACAACCTGGTATCAGCCATGTCTGGTCCTGGGTCATCAGCCGCCGCCGTCGTTCCAACCACCGCCGCGGCCACCACCGCCGCCACCACCTCCGCGTTCCCTGTGCTCACCACCTCCACCACCGCGTTGCTGCTCAGTCCGCAATCCGCGACCCCAGCATCCCCCACCGAGGCCTTCAATGCCTTGACGACGGCCATCTACGCGATGCAACGCCAGATGGGGAACATCTCCTTGCGTCTCGCTGCTGTGGAGCGCCGGCCCTCGTCTTCGGGGCGGCCGTTCTTCCAGTACGGGCTGCCGGGTTATGGCGGCATTCCGGGGCTGCCTGCGTCGGCCCCGGCCATCTCGGAGTTGCCGCTATCCGCACCGCCTTTCCAGGCCGCACCACCAGTGCCGACCATCGGAGTCACCATCATCGGAGCCCTGTCCCTGCCGTCGCCGCCGCCATCCATGGGTGTTCCCATCACCCAGATTGCCTTCCCGCACTCGCCATCGTCCGTGCCTTCCCTGTCATCCATCATGCAAGGGGCAGGGGTTGCTGCGCCGCCACCTTCGGCCGCGATGCATACACCGCCGCCCCTGCCTCATCTACCGCCGGAGCCAGAGGGCCCTGCTGTTCCACGCTACCATAAGCTGTCCTTCCCAACCTATGACGGCAAGGAGGACCCGCTCGGCTGGCTGCTCAAGTGTGAGCAATTTTTCCGTGGCTTGCAGACTCGCCACGCTGATTGGGTCTGGCTCGCATCCTACCACCTCACCGGCACGGCTCAGATGTGGTACACAATCTTGGAACGTGACGCCGGCAGGCCCGAGTGGGAAGAGTTCAAGCGACTTTGTCATCAGCGCTTCGGACCCCCGCTCAGTACCAATCACCTGGCGGACCTGACACGCCTACCATTCACGTCTTCGGTTGATGAGTACCTGGATGCGTTCCAGGCGCGTATGGCACACGCCGGCCGCCTCTCGCCGTACCAGCAGGCGCAGCTATTCACCGGCGGCCTTCCGGACCACATCCGCGTCGACGTAGAGCTCCATGACCCGCAAGATCTCCAGCGGGCCATGCGGCTGGCATGCGCGTACGAGCGGCGGAATGCTCCTGCCCCACTCGCCTTGCCAGCGCCGCCGGCTCGACCGCCTCGACGCAACGCGGGGGCTGCACCAGCACTGACCGCACCGGCGGGTTCCCAGGGGACTTCGGCATCAGCTTCACCCGCACAGACAACCACAACACGACCCTTCAAGCGACTGTCACCTGAGGAGATGGCCGAACGCCGCAAGCAGGGGCTCTGCTATAACTGTGATGAGCAGTACGTTCGCGGCCATAAGTGCGCCCGACTCTTTTATCTGGAGGCATCTGACTACATCGTCGAGGAACTAGACGACGCCGATGAGGCACCAGAGGCACCTGCAGCAGCAAACCCGCCGCCCTTCAACCCCGCCGCCCCCATGATCTCGCTCAACGCCATTACTGGCATTCGTACAGAAGACACCATGCAGCTCTACATATAGATTGGCAATGAGCAATTTGTTGCGCTCTTGGATTCGGGGTCCACGCATAATTTTGTGCGCGGCGACGTCGCCCGACGCGTTGGCCTTCAGTTCCACCCCTGCCCGGGCGTCGGGGCCATCGTCGCCAACGGTGACCGCGTGACCTGCCGTGGCCTCGCGAAGGACGTCGCCATTCGCATCGCTGACGAACAGTTCTCCATCGACTGCTACTCCATTCCGATTGACGGCTACGACATGGTCCTCGGCGTCACTTTTCTGAGGACGTTGGGGCCCATCCTCTGGGACTTCGATGACTTGTGTATGGCATTCTCACGCGGAGGCCGCCGCGTGTTCTGGCGCGGCATCGGCTCGACACGGCATGATGTACAGTCAACTCAGCGCCTCCATGCACTTCGCCCAGATGGGCCGGTTCTGATGGAGCGCTTACTGCAGTCCTTCGAGGACCTCTTCGCCGAGCCCCAGGGCTTGCCACCGGTCCGTTCGTGTGATCACAGAATACATCTGCAGCCCAACACGGCGCCGGTAGCGGTCCGCCCCTACCGGTATCCACAGCTACAGAAAGAGGAGCTCGAGTCCCAGTGTGCTGCTATGCTGTCCTAGGGCATCATCCGGCCAAGTACGTCGGCGTTCTCAGCGCCGGTGCTGCTGGTCAAGAAACCGGACTCCTCCTGGCGCTTTTGTGTGGATTATCGCGCCCTCAACGACCGCACAGTCAAGGACAAGTTCCCCATTCCAGTGGTAGAGGAGCTCCTGGATGAACTCAAAGGCGCCAAATTTTTCACCAAGTTAGATCTCCGTTCGGGCTACCATCAAGTCCGGATGCACGCTGATGACATCGAGAAGACGGCCTTCCGCACGCATCAGGGGCACTTTGAGTTTCTGGTCATGCCGTTCAGCCTAACCAACGCGCCGGCGACTTTCCAGAGCCTCATGAACACGGTCTTTCGGCCGTACTTACGTAAGTTCGTGTTGGTTTTCATCGATGACATATTAATCTACAGCCCTTCGTGGACGTCGCACCTCCAGCATGTCAAGGCCATCCTCACAGCGTTGCGCGAACAGCAGCTGCGCATCAAACGCAGCAAGTGTTCGTTCGCCACGTCCTCCATCGCGTACCTGGGCCACATCATTTCCACGGATGGAGTGGCCATGGACCAGTTCAAGGTGGAAGCAGTGACATCGTGGCCACTGCCGCGCGCAGCGTGGGGTCTCCGTGGCTTCCCCGGCTTCGCGGGCTACTACCGCCGCTTCATCAAGAACTTCGGTGCCATCGCTGCACCTCTCACGCAGCTCCTGCGCAAGGACGCTTTTCTGTGGTCAGAGGAGGCCGCGGCGGCGTTCACGGCGCTGAAACAAGTGCTGGCTGCGGCTCTGGTTCTCCAATTGCCGGACTTCGAGCTACCCTTCACGGTGGACTGTGATGCGTCCGGGTCGGGTTTTGGCGCTGTGCTGCACCAGGGCACGGGCGCCATCGCGTTCTTCAGCAGGCCGTTCTCGCCAAGGCACATGAAGCTAGCTGCGTACGAGCGGGAACTAATTGGTTTGGTACAGGCTGTTCGTCACTGGAGGCCCTATCTTTGGGGGCGTCGCTTCGTCGTGCGCATCGATCATTATGCACTCAAGTTCCTCCTCGACCAACGCCTCTCCACCCTGCCTCAATACCAGTGGGTCTCCAAGCTGTTCGGCTACGACTTCGCCGTCGAGTTTCGGCCGGGGCGCCTGAACGTGGTTGCAGACGCGCTGTCCCGGCATGACGAGGCTGCTGATCATCTCCACGCCCTGTCAGGACCATCCTTCGACCTCTTCGACAACCTCCACCGCGAGCTCGAGGGGGACACAGCACTGCGCGCGCTGCGGGATTCGGTCGCCGCTGCACGCAGCGCCCCTTGGCGCGTCGTGGACGGCCTCATTCTTCACGGCACCCGCGTCTTCGTGCCGGCATAGTCGGCGCTGCTGGCCACCGTGCTGGAGCTTGCCCACACGGTTGGGCATGAGGGCGTTCAGAAGACCCTTCACCGTCTGCGCACCTAGTTCTACATTGAGGGCGATCGTGCACAGGTGCGCGACTTTGTGCACGCCTGCGCCGTCTGCCAGAAGAACAAGGTGGACTCCCTTCGGCCGGCAGGGCTGCTGCAGCCCCTGGAGGTGCCATCGCAGGTGTGGTCCGACATCTCGCTAGACTTCATTGAAGGACTGCCACGTGTTAATGGCAAGAGTGTCATCTTGACTGTGGTCGATCGCTTCTCCAAGCACGCGCACTTTATAGTGCTCAGTCATCCGTATACAGCGGCGTCGGTTGCCAAGGCGTTCTTCGAGGCCATCGTTCGCCTGCACGGGTTCCCCAACTCCATTGTCAGCGACAGGGATCCCGTGTTCACTGGCAATGTGTGGCGGGATCTGTTCAAGTTGGCGGGGGTCAAACTCCGCCGCAGTACGGCGTTCCACCCGCAAACTGACAGCCAGTCGGAAGCAGTGAACAAGACCATTGCCATGTATTTACGCTGCATCACCGATGACCGCCCCCGTGCTTGGTTGGAGTGGCTACCCTGGGCAGAGTATTGCTACAACACGTCCTACCACACTGCCTTGCGGACTTCGCCATTTCAGGTTGTTTATGGCCGGCCTCCGCCTGCCTTGATTCCCTATACTGCAGGCACAGCGCGCACCGACACCGTCGACACGCTTCTCCAGGATCGCGACACCTTCCTGGCTGAGGTGCGCGCACGCCTCCTCCAGGCCCAGGAATATGCCAAGTGCTACTACGACGGCCACCATCGCCCCCTGGAGTTTGCAGTGGGCGATTGGGTGTGGCTACGCATCCTCCATCGACCGGTGCAGTCGCTGCTGCCGGGACCGCGGGGCAAGCTGAGCCCGCGGTTCGCCAGCCCGTTCCAGGTGATCGAGCGCATTGGCGACGTCGCGTACCGTCTGTTGTTGCCAGAAGGAGCGCGCATCCACAACGTCTTTCATGTTGGCGTCCTCAAGCCGTTCCGGGGGACCCCTCCAACAACGCCCCCGGCCCTTCCTCCACTGCGTCACGGTCGTCGTCTCCAGCAGCTAGCCCATGCTCTACGTGCCCAGCTTCGTTGGGGCACTTGGCATGTCTTGATCCAGTGGGCAGAATTGCCTGAAGATGAAGCCACCTGGGAGCCGCTGGAAGAATTCCGCGCTGAGTTCCCCGCCTTCCAGCTCGAGGACGAGCTGTTCGTCGAGGGGGGGAGTGATGTTATGGTGGGGAAGGTGTACCAGCGCCGTAACAAGAAGAGTGGCTAAGCTAGTTGTGCGGAGGCATGCACCAGAGTGCGGCCACCAAGGCCAGGCGTGGGAGCCGGTTTGGCTCCAGCCGGTTCAATAGGAGTTAGTTATCAGTTGTGCTATTTTAGTTGGAGTTTGTTAAGTCGAATTTGTTAGCCCTTAGATTTAGGAGAGATTTGTTATTGAGTTGGTATAAGTGTCAAACAGTCTGAAGGAATAAATCTTTAGCCTGGGATTGAGTTTATCTCACCTTAGGCCCCTCGGGCGTTACTGTTCATGTCTCCCTGTTGTTGCCGAGTTCCCAGCCAGGCGCCGAGCACGGCGCCGCCAGTTCGTCGCCGGGGTTTCAAGCCCAGGCCTCCTCGCACTCCTACGCCCTCAGATCCTTAAGCTCCAACAGTGCTACTCTGATCACTATTGCTCTTAATAGTTTTTTTTACATTTGCCATGACCGGCTGATCATTATGAATTCCAAAGACCACTTCATCTGGATCCAAAATTTATATTTTCAGACTGGATTAGAATGTTTTTTGCATTTATATTATCAATAGCTTCCTATCGACATAACATGAGATGGATGAAGCTCAGTTTTGCTCTTTCCTCAGATGATTCATGGCATATTATCTTTGGATTATGCATAGAGCATATAATTTTACAAAGTGTAGTATTTGTTGGACTATCCTATGTTTGTTGCCTTGTTATGGCCCTCTACCTGGTACTTAATGGTCTGACTTATTGTGATTCTAGTATTTTTGGGTGTAGGTTAATCTTTTTTCTGATCCTTTCTGAATTATCTTTTTAACTTCAGTGATGCTCGTTTCCTGAACATGAAGTTACATAAATCAAAAGACCATTATGCAGATTGTAGACCTACGATCTTCTCTTTTGACAATCATCATGCCCTCCTGTAAATTCTAGATCGTTCTGTATAATTTTAACCTTTGTATGTTGCATTATATTTTATCTTTGGTTCAACAGGTCAGGCACATGTTTGATGAGATTGATTATAATTTAGAAGGAAAAAATGCTGAAAGGTTTGCTACTCTTTATTCTCATGGTGAGTTTGGACACTCATTTAATTCAATTCTTAATAAATTATTGATATACTCTATATCCATCCCCCAACTATGGTCTCACAAAACCTGTTCCTCTAAAGTTTACATGCGGCAAGCTCAACACCATTGATTCTGTAGCAGGTTCAGGTAGGGTCAATTCTGAAGGTAGTACAAGTATCAAGGTCCCAAAAGTTTACTGGAATTATACATGTAAAACCATACTGACACTGGAATGGATTGATGGAATTAAGCTAACTGATGCTGAGCGCATCAGCAAAGCCAATTTGAACAGGAAAAGAATGACAGATGAGGTATTGTCACTTGGCTGCTTGAATGTAAATTGCATCGCAACATTAGTTCTGTCCTTTGTTTCTCTTGTGTGATTCTCATGTATGACCATATCCTTCATCCCTTAAAATACCATTAGCTTGAATTTTTGGCTAGAACATAAGTGTAACCATCTCTATGGAGGTGTTCTACTGTGTTTAGTGTATGTCCTTAGTTCTTTACCCTCTATGCTTTTGATATCATGGTTGCTGACTTTTATGGACTGATTTTTTCCTATTGTCTCACAGGGTCTCTATTGCTCATTGCGACAGCTGCTTGAAGAAGGTTTTTTCCATGCAGACCCCCATCCTGGTAATCTAGTTGCAACTGAAGGTGGATCTCTAGCATATTTTGACTTTAGTATGATGGGAGATATTCCGAGGCACTATCGTGTGGGGCTTATACAAATGGTATGTGAGACTGTGTCTTAACTTGTTCTGCATTCAACTCATGGATCTTACAAAGGGTATTGTTTTTCACTCTTATTGTGGAAACTGGAAAGTTCAGAAGGGTCTAGGCTTAGATGTTGTGCTGCTAAATCACTTAACTATTTTTGTAAGTTACAGGCTACGTGTTATTGGTAAGATCTTCAAAGAGCAGCAAGTTAGGCTAGCAATGCTGGTGTTTGATTTTCAAAAGTTGGTTAAACTTAAATATGGCTAATATTATTTCCTGGTCTAATCACATTGTGGATAAATTTAATTAGGATGTCTAGCAAGAAATAATTTGCTGAATGATCTTACTGTTTACTGCACTTGTGGTATAGCATAAATAAAACTGAACTTTGATATGAGTGTCACTAATGCAATATAGTAGTCCTTCTATCTTCGGTTGTGTGAAACATTTACTTGTAGTACTTTGTTCATGTGTAATGAAAGCCTCTAGGTGAGTTGGTTAGTGGCTCGAGTAGCACTCCTCAGGTCCTGGGTTCGACTCCCCATGGGGGCGAATTTCAGGTTGGCGTAAAAAAAAAATCCCCTCGTTTGTCCCACACCAAAGCATAGGTCTAAGGTTCGGCTCCAGTCATGGTCGTTCTCACATGGGTGTGGCAGGGTTCAAGGGTTTTCTCGATCTGCGTGAGGTCTTCTTAGCCGAACATGACATGGGAGGAGGCAATGAAAAGGGACTTGAAAGGATCGAATATACCCAGAGAATTGTCTTGGACAGGAGTGCATGGAAAGCCGCTATCCACGTGCCTGAACCATGACTAGGCTTTAGCTCCTCTAAATATCACTGTTATTGATGCCTGACATATATTTATTTATTTTTCTTTATTTTCCCTTTTTTGTTGGTGGCTCATGACCTCATGTCGGGTTTCAACTCTAGACTACCCCAACTTGCTGGGGACTAAAAGACTTTGTTGTTGAGCCATGTGTTATTTAGAATTATTGTTCTCCGGAGCTACTTCAAAGCCTGTCAATGCTAGCATGTTAGCTGTAGTTCACGTTTGCACTGAGCTATTAAGCATTTTGATTAGAGCTAACAAACAGAAAGGCACAGGCAGATTATTGTTGTGAAACTTGGGTAACTAATAATGATGAAGTTTCAAGTTGACACTCTGGTGAAGATAGTCAAGATTTTTTTTGTTTCGTAGGGTAGTCTTCAGATTTATCTGTTGCTGAAGTTTGAGTTAGCTTACTTCTTTAAAAATTTAGGCCCAAAAATTTAATATAGCAATACCCTTTTTATTCACGTTTGTGCCCTTCCAACAAGGCTGACATTGTATAGGTAAGTCTAATTGAATTTTGGTATGGTATATTGGTATTTAAACAGCTTGTCTATCTTGTTCCTACTCGGATCATTATTATGGCTTAATTTCTTGCATATGGTTGCTGCTCTCATCTGCCTGGTTCTATTTTCCTTTTTCTAATTTCGTCCATCCTTTGATCCTTTCTAAGTTCATTCGTTCCTTTCCTTGCAGGGCGTAATGAACCATTTGTATGATGTGATGTATGAATTTAATTTCTCCCTTCCCCCTGATTATGCGCTGGTGATAAGAGCGCTTGGTTCTCTAGAAGGGACTGCAAAAGCACTGGATCCTGAGTTTAAAGTTATTGAGAGTGCATATCCTTTTGTGACTGGGAGGCTCCTTGCAGACCCCAGCCCCGATATGAAGAAAATATTAAGGGAGCTTCTTATACGTGACGATGGATCCATCAGATGGAATCGACTGGATAGGCTGGTACATATTTCTTAATTATTGTTCCTTCTCTTGCTATTTCATTTTTATCATGATTTCCCCCCCAAACCATATGATGAAATTACAAAAAAAGTCAATAAATAACAAGAACACACTAGGGAGTTTCATTTGTCATGATATAATAATATACACTCCTGATTCCTCTGTTTGTATGCGTGGAAACAGTTTCATGGATCTATCCTTTCTGTGAACATGATTACTAATTTGTGGTAGCCCTCTTAACAGACGGAACCACTAAGGTAAAGACTAAAGGACAACAATAGATATCCAGCTCTATAGATGCGGAATTATGCACAACTTTTACTGTTGGTTATCTATTTTTTTTGGGCATCCTGTATTCTTTTTCTGGGCTGTATGATCTGAGCTAGCTCAGTTTGTGGGAATACTCCCCAGCACCCAGGTTTGAGTTGTCTTTGGCTTGAATATGGTTGCCCATTTCTTCTTACTTACAATGTGACCTAGTTCCTCCTATTTTGGTCGACTTTTTCAATATATTTTGTTCCAGTACCGTGGTGTTGCTCAACGCAAAATTGGGCAGGTTCAATTCTGGTACCTATGATTATTCACGCCACAAAACCTTGTTTTCAATTCACTTAGAGTAAATTTCACAAGGGCAACTGTTGGGATCGCTGCTACTACTACTCATATAGTAGTCGTGGAACGTAGGGCGTGGCTTGTGTGTGCGGCGGCGGCGAGGTTGCAACGCCGTCTTGGCAGCCGGCGTCGAGAGTGAGAGTGAGTGCGCAAGAGAGACAGAGGAGCGGGAGAGATTAATCAATCTCTAGCTAAACTTCACATTAACCAAGTGTTTAGGCTTTATAGCCGAATCCTTATCACCAATCTGACTAACAAATCCAAATCGACTAACTGAATAAAATCTGAGGTCCTATCTTCTAGGAGCGGCGCCCACACTGGGCGCGGTCACCACGCTGAGGCCGCTCGTCGCGCGCTTCTTGTTGCGCGTCGCTCAGCCAAGGCTGCGCTTACGGCGTTGATAGACGTGGCCCACCATAACATCACTCCCACCGTCGACAAAAAGCTCGTCCTTGAGCTGGAAGTCCGGGTATGCCGTGCGGAACGCCTTGATATGTTCCCAAGTAGCTTCAGCCTCGGGCAGTCCCGCCCACTTGATGAGCACGTGCCAGGCGCCACGGCGCAGCTGGGAGCGCAGCACGCGCTTTGGAGCTTCGAGCAGACGACCATGCTGTAGCGGAGGAAGAGGTGGCGTCGCTGCTGGAGGAGGGCCATGGAAAGGCTTGAGGACGCCGATGTGGAAGACATCGTGGATGTGCGCCCCCGCTAGCAGCCGGAGACGATACGCGACGTCGCCCATGCGCTCCAGAACCTAGAACGGCCTAGCATAGCGCGGACTCAGGCTTGCCCTGCGCCCTTGGGACCAAGGACTGGCAGGGCGATGGATGAGCCGAAGCCACACCCAATCATCGACGCTGAACTCCAAAGCGCGATAGTGTGCATCCTAGTGGTGCTTGGCGTATGCTTGAGCTTGGAGCATACGGTCACAAACGTTGGCGAGGAAAATGTCCCGGTCCTTCAACGTTGGTGAGGAAAATGTCCCAGTCCTGCAGAAGGGTGTCCACCGTCGCCGTGCGCGCTGAGGACGGCTCGTAAGGCAACAGCGCCGACGGCGGGCGACCATAAACCACTTGAAATGGCGTTGTATGCAAGGCAGAGTGGAAGGTGGTGTTGTAGCAGTATTCGGCCCATGGAAGCCACTCCAGCCAAGCACGGGGACGATCACCGGTGATGCAGCGCAGGTACATAGCGATCGTTTTGTTGACCACCTCCGACTGCTTGTCCGTCTAGGGATGGAAGGCAGTGCTCATGCGCAATTGGACGCCCGCCATCTTGAACAGGTCGTGCCAGACATGGCCGGTGAAGACAGTGTCCGATCGCTGACTACGGACGCCGGGAACCCATGGAGGCGAACAATGTCGTTGAAGAACGCGCGAGCGACTGAGGACGCCATGTAGGGGTGGTTGAGCGCTATGAAGTGAGCGTACATCGAAAAGCGGTCGACCACTGTGAGGATGACGCCCTTGCCATTCACCTTGGGGAGCCCTTCAACGAAGTTCAAAGAAATATTAGATCAAACCTGAGACGGAACGTCGGGAGGTTGAAGAAGCCTAGCCAGATGGAGCGCCTCAGTCTTGTTCTGCTGGCAGGTGGCACAGGCGCGCACGAAGTCACGCACGACCACGCGATCATGGTCCACCACGAAGTCGAGGTGGAGGCGCTGCAAGGTGTTCTGGACGCCCTTGTGTCCGGCCGTGTGCGTGAGCTGAAGCACGGTCGGCAAGACACTGGAGGCGGCCAACCCATAGACGTGGGAGCCTCGGAGAATGAGACCGCCCTCGACGTGCCAGGGTACGCTGCAAGTTTCGATGATAGTATCGCGGAGGTGGCGTAGCTGGTCATCCGTCTGGAGCTCAGCTCGAAGTTCATCGTAGAGGCTGAACGTCGGCTCGGAGAGCGCTGCCAGGCCGGAGTCCTCTCCCAGCTCGCGGCGCGACAGCGCGTCCGTCACGGTGTTGAAGCCCCCCGGGCCAGTACTCCACAGAGAAGTCGAAGCCGAAGAGTTTGCTTATCCATTGATGTTGTGGAACCGTGGAGAGGCGCTGATCGAGCATGTACTTGAGCGCGTAATGGTCGGTCCGGACGATGAAATGACGGCCCCAGAGATAAGGCCGCCAATGGTGCACGACCTGGACGAGGCGATGAGCTCACGCTCATAGGCCGCCACCTTGAGGTGCCGGGCAGCGAAGGGCTTGCCGTGGAACAACAGGGGCCCGACGCCTTGGTGCAGAATGATGCCGAAGCCGGTGCCGGAGGCGTCGCAATCCACCATGAAGGGCTTGGTGAAGTCCGGTAGATGGAGCACCGGAGCTATGGACAACGCCTCCTTGAGCGCCTTGGTGCAGAGCTATGCCGTAGCCGCGTTGGTCCAGAGGAACCCTCTTTGCGAAGCAATTGAGTGAGGGGGGCCGCCACAGTACCGAAGTCCTTGATGAAGCACCGGTAATACCCGGCGAGGCCGAGGAAGCCGCGCAGCCCGCACGTCGGCGCTGCGGCCAAGACGCCACGGCCACCACCTTGTCGCCGTCCATGGCTACCCCCGATGCCGAGATGACATGGCCTAGTTAGGCCATAGAGGTGGTGTCGAAGGCGCACTTGGAGCGCTTGACCCGCAGCTGGTTGTTGCGGAAGACGGAGAGGTCGACGCGCAGTTGTTGGAGGTGCTCGGACCAGGAGGCGCTGTAGATTAAGATGTCGTCAAAGAACACTAAGACGCACATACGGAGGAACGGGCGGAGCACCGCGTTCATCAAGTTTTGGAACGTCACCGGCGTGTTGGTGAGCCCGAACGGCATCACGAGGAACTCGAAGTTCCCGTGATGCATTCTGAACGCCGTCTTCTCCACATCATCTGGGTGGACGCGCACTTGGTGGTAGCCGGCGCGCAAGTCGAGCTTGGTGAAGAAGCGTGCGCCGTGTAGCTCGTCATCGATGAGTTCTTCCACCACCGGGATCGGGAATTTATCTTTCACCGTTTGATCATTGAGCGCCCGGTAGTCCACACAGAAGCGCCATGTCGCATCTTGCTTCTTGACGAGGAGCACCGGCGCAGAGAACGGCGATGTGCTCGGTCTAATGATCCCCTGCGCCAACATCGCCGTGCACTGGGCCTCCAGTTCATCCTTCTGGAGTTGGGGATAATGGTACGGCCTTACAGCCACTGGTGCGGTGCTAGGCAAGAGGTGGATGCGGTGATCGTAGTCATGCGGTGGCGGGAGCCCGGACGGTGGCGCGAATACATCCTCGAACGACTCCAGCAGGGGTCGAGGAGGGCAGGCTCTGAGCTGCGCATGGTGTGGAGACGACTGGTCGGGGGGATATCCGTGCGCGTTGACCCGATGCCCTTCCAAAGGATGCGTCCGCCGTGGTGCTAGAACGCCATGCAGAGGTCGTCGAAATCCCACAAGATGGGGCCCAATGTGCGCAGGTACTTGATGCCGAGGACCACATCGTAGCAGTCGAGCGGGATGGCGTAGTAGTACACGGTGAAGTGCTCGTCGGCGATGCGGATGACGACGTCGTGGGCCAGCCCACGGCACGCGACACGGTCACCATTGGCCACCACCACATGGGCGCCCTGGCTGTTGTGGAATTGGGGGCCGACGCGGCGAGCTGCAACCATACTGATGAAGTTGTGGGTTGACCCTGAGTCAAGGAGGGTCGTGAGCTCATAGTTACCGATGGCGATGCGAAGCTGAATGGTGTCCTCTGTTCGAATGCCAGCGCTCGCGTAAAGCGAGATCAGCGGCGGCAGCTCCGACGACTGGTCCTCTTCCGCCGGCGGGGGTTTGACGTCGTTGAAATCAGAGACCTCCAAGTAGAAAAGGCGTTGGCACTTGTGGCTGCGCACATACGACTCATCACAGTTGTAACGCAGGCCCTGGTGCCGATGTTTTGCCATCTCCGTCGGGGTAAGCTTTTTGAACGACGCGGTGGCGCTGGAGGGTTTGCCGTGAGTGTCAACTGTTGCGTCGGTGGTGAAGTTGCAGTAGCCAGAGGTTGTGGCTGTGGCCGGGCTGGGGGACGCAGTGGTTGGGCTGCGGCCGATCCTGGCAGGGCCCCTGCACGGCGCTCATAGGCGTGAGCTAGGCCCATGGCCCGTTGGAGATCCGTCGGCGCCTGGAGTTCGACATCGGTGCGGATGGGATCTGACAGGCCGCCGGTGAAGAGCTGGACCTGCTGTGCCGGTGACAACGGACCGGCATGGGCCATCCTGGCCTGGAACGACTCTTGGTAGTCTGCCAAGTGCTGTGGAACGACAGACACGCCAAATCAGAGAGGTGGTTGGTACCCAGGGCCGGCCCGAAGCGCTGGTGGCACAAGGCCTTGAAGAGCGGCCAGTTGATGGCACTCACGTCGCCGGTGTCACACTCCAGCATGTAGTACCAGTGCTGCGCCACGCCAGTCATGTGGAACGACGCGAGCCAGACCATGTCCGCGTCGGGGGTGCGCTACGCCCGAAAGAAGGGATCGCACTTGTTGAGCCAGGGCCCGGGGGCTTCCTTGCCGTCGAATGTCGGGAAGGAGAGCTTGTGGAAGCGGGGGACGCCGATGGCATCCGCCTGGGATTCATAGGGCGCCGGCAGCACAGGCGGTGGCCCGTTGAGGTTGGGAAGGGGCGATGGCGAATGCGGAAATGCGTTCTGGGTGATGGGAAGCGGGGATGATTGGACCGGCTGCTGGCTGGCTGCCTCAGTGTGCACCACGACAGACGAGGCAGATGGTGCTGGTGGAATGCCCCCAAACCTAGGTAAGCCGTAGGGCAGGGACGACGGTGCCGGTGGAGGGCTGCTGGAGCCCGCCGCATCGTAGGGCTGATTGGAGGGTCCGCCCTGATCCGGGGGAGGGGGGGCTTCGACGGCCGACAACCGAGTGGTGAATTGGCCCATCTGGCGCTGGAGGCCGTAGATGGCCGTAGTGAGGGTGTCCAGGGGCGACGGAGGAACGCCCGAGGTGGGAGGCATGGTGGTGGGCGGTGGGGCGGTGGTGGAGGGCGGCGCAGCGGTGGATGGCGGAATGGTGGGAATGGCGGCGGAGGTGACGGCGGTGGTGGGAATCACGACATCGGGCCTGACATCGATACCAAATTGTTGGGATCGCTGCTATTACTACTCAGATAGTAGTCGTGGAATGTAGGCGGGCGTGGCTTGTGTGTGCGGCGGCGGCGAGGTTGCGACGCCATCCTGGCGGCCGGCGTCGAGAGTGAGCAAGTGCGCAAGAGAGACAGAGGAGCGGGAGAGATTAATCAATCTCCAACTAAACTTCACATTAACCAAGTGTTTAGGCTTTATAGCCGAATCCCAACAAATCTCCAATCTGACTAACAAATCCAAATCGACTAATTGAATTAAATCTGAGATCCTATCTTCTAGGACGCGCCCACACTGGGCGCGGTCAGCACGCTGAGGCCGCGCGTCGCGCTCTTCTTGTTGCGCATCGCTCAGCCACGGCTGCGCTTACGGCGCTGATAGACCTGGCCCACCATAACAGCAACTCTCTATGTCCAAAAAACCCCTTATCTTCGGACCACTTCATAAACTACAGCTATTTGTGCTCCTATTAACGCAAATCAACAACTTTTCACCACCCTGATGGTAGTGCTGATTGGTCCCACCCCTTAGCTGGACAAGTATGCATCAACCATCCTAGGTGTCCTCATCACATCCGGCTTTGTCTGGAGGACAGGTGTCATCAAGCAGCCATTTGACAGGGTGTTAAAACTGTAGTTTTGTGTTATTATGGGTGAAATAGTTGTAGTTCTTTCAAACTGGTCCTAGAAGTTGTAGTTTATTGAGTTAGGCACACTACATTGTAATTCTGTGAAAAAATATGGTGATAGGCTTGTAATTGCATTTCTTAACAAGTTTTTAAGCTTCAATATGCAACAGAGGAGAAATTCCAATAATCTGAAAAATTAAAATATAATAACTCAGTCAATCTTTCCTGGAAATGGATCTTGGTCTCTATACTGTTGTGGGTCTTAATCCTGGTGTTGTGTTTTGGTTAGTGTCATGAGAAGTTTTACAAATATCTGTTTGATCTTGTGTTATGCATTCCTCCTAACATCGTGCATTGTGTGGAGTCCTAAGTCGTAATATCAATGTGAGGAGAGGTAGAGGAAGACTGAAGCTGATATGAGGGAAGCAATAAAAAAGATTTAAAGGGTTCGGATATACCTAGAGATCTTTGTTTGGATAGGAGTGCTTGGAAAACAGCTATTGACGTGCCTGAACCGTGACTAGGGGCTCATGTTGGGTTTCAACTCTAGCCTACCCCAACTTGCTTGGGACTAAAAGGCTTTGTTGTTGTTGTTGTTGTAACATCATTTGTTTTTCAGATTGCAGCTATATCTGAACAGTCATCAGAATCTTCAAGCGCAGCGGGAGCTGACTCTAGTGAGAATGCCAATGGAAGTCCTGAGTGGAGATCATTTGATATGCATTCTGTGATTGCAGCTACAGAAGACCTATTTGATTTCATTTTATCAGGGAAAGGATGGCGGGTTTGGGTTTTCCTTGTCCAGGATATTGTTAAAGCTTCAGATGCGTTTCTTCAAGAGGCAACATTCCGTATATATTTGACAAAGTGGGAAAGATAGGGGACATAAATCCAGAGGTTAGTTGATGTTCATTATGACTTGATAGTTGAACTCCGTGATTTGTAGTTCCTGTGTCAGAGATCTACTCCATCCACACATAACAAGGTTGATTTAGTACCATAGCAGGATGGTCACAAACCTCCATTCAGGTCGCACGAATCAATTCATGGCTTGTGTGTGAACTGAATCACTTGGAAATTGTGGGTGGTCAACGGGGCTGGGCGAACCCAAACAAAGAGTAGTAAGATGCTGAGGACATCTTGGTAGCACTGGGTGAGAGTGGCGGCGGCTGGAAAGCAGGGTGTTGTGAGCATGGGCGACAAGCAGGAGCGACCTGATCATGGTCAACCTGGCCCGGTTGACACGTCGGGTGGGCGCGGGCAATTTCTGACCCGAAGCAAAAATCGGGTTGGGCTTGGGCCTAAATTATAGCCTATGGGCTGGCCCAATGACCTGACTATAGGGAGAAAAAGAAACATAAGTCATTTCCTGTTCTCTGTTGAATTTTCATCCTGGCCACAGTTGTGCTGATCCAGCCCACTAGTAACCCAGCCACCTCACATTGTTGACCTATAGGCCAAGCCACGAATGCACGATTCCTTCCATTCTCCGTCTCCAATCTCCATCCCCTGCCAACACGCACCTGGTTGTGCCAGGTGCTACCAGATCCGTATGAGGCTACGAAGGCCAAGCTGCAAGATCCCCGCTGGCCACCACCACGCCGATGCATCTCACCGCGGGGAGGACGACCAAATCGATGTGCAGCAGTCAGCCACCAACTCTCCATGCCTCGCCCCACCGATGGCGAGCACTGGCCACAGATGCCTCCTTGGCACATCAACATCGACGCCGAGCGCTGCCCGCCAGCGCATCGTTGATGTACGAACTGCATGACCTGAGGAATTGGTTGGGCTGGTCAGCGGCCTGTTGAGCTCGCCATTGGGCGGGCATGGGCCCAAGATTTGCAGCCCGATGCCTGGGTTGGGTCGGTCCTGGGCCAAGAGAAAAAACGTCGGGTTTTACCGGCCTGACCTGGTTCGATATATGGTCAGATCTAGCTGGAGTTGACACATTGCAAAAATGAGTTGTGTGGCCAGCGTACCTGGCGGTAGCAGCGGTCTACTGTAGCCTCATGAAGTTTGAGGGAGAAGCAAAAGGGTGGCAGTGCTGTGTTGACGAGAGGGAGAGCTTGTGCATTGCAGTGCCAGGGTTGGAACGATTAAAAGATTTGGGCTGGGCCTTCTTTTACTTGCCATTTCCTCCTTTCCTTTCTTTATTTTATACCTGGACATATATCTGATCAAGTAGTTCTGAATCACGAACCTTATTCTGGATTCTCGATTCATGAACCAGAGTACCAATAGCGAACATTACTTTTTGAATGTGGCAAACCGCAAACCCTGCGGACCACAGTTCTGGTCACTATGGTTAATACTTTGTTTTAGCTTGCTCCTGTTAATTAATGATTACTCACTCTGTCACTTATCTCACAACCACCACTGACAAGCAGTAATACCAACAAGAATCAATGGGTTTGCCTGGTATGAAGTGTTTGCTTTGAAAACCAAAATGACTTCTAGTTGCAAGCCAAAACCAGCTTCCCAAAAAGGTATTTACTCTTAGACGAGTCACAGGTGCGTAATAAGACATTAGAGGTGACTTTTGACCATTCAAGCGCACTATACTACTGTTTGCTTTGCTTCTTTCAGAAAGTAATGCAATTTGCGGTTGTGTTAGCCCGCTGTTAACACCCCCCACCCCAAAAAAAAAGAGACTGTACAAGTCAGCTGAACTGGTCAATATGCAGCATAGCACGGAGTATGGCTTGTAATACTGCTGAAGGTTTGCTTTGTCTTGCAGAGAAGTAAGATGATCAGGAGGCTGGTGAATACAGTGCAATCGGCTTGGAGTGCCATGCTAATCCGTACTTTGCTGAAGCATGAATCACAAAAATTTGTTCTTGATGTGTTTTTGACCCTGGCTAGCCATTCCAGTAACAAGATTCCAGAAACATTCTGGCTCTGTATGTCAAGATTTCTAAATTACTTGGACAAACAAGATATGCTTTAGGAACAGCTGATATTTAGTTTGTTTACTTGGTTAGTTGGACATCTTGGTTATTAATTCGTTCCCTGTGCATTGCACCCGATTATCATCATCTACAAGCACTCTACTATTTCCTATTGAGTCTGTGATATGATATACGAAGTTATGTTACCAACGAACGAAAGTCACATACCAGTACTAAGTATTCTCGGTTTAATCCTCCATCCCACACAACTCCTTTTGTCGCTCCAAGTGCCATCATCAAATTTTGCTTTGATATGCGATGAGGGTGGTGTAGGTGCTGCCTGCCACCATCGCATTGCATTTGTCTCCAAGTGGCTCTTTGATGCTCCTTATCTCCATATCCACTACCGTGCCCTTGCCTTCGAAAGATTTTCTTTTACATTGGCTAAAATTTTGTGTTCTTATAGGTCAGTGTGATTTTGTATCCTTATAGGTCAGTGTGGGCTGACAAACTATTTGTGATGTCGATGGGCGATGGCAGAGTTTGAGCGTATAACCCACACCTTCCCCAGCCGGCAGGAGCGTTCAGTCCACTTTTAAATTGCCTGTACCTATTGGGTAACGGGGAAACTGTCTCCATTCAATAACTTGAAAGAATGATATATAACCTGAAAAGAAGTCTGGAAACTAGCCACTGAGAGGTCTAGCTGATATTCATACAGACAAAATTGTAGTAATATGCTTTGAGAGTGAATTCCTTTTGTGTTCATTACATATTCATACAACCAAAATTGTATTAATATGCTCTGAGAGTTGAAGTGAATTCTTTTGTGTTCATAACGAGATCTTATGGTTGGTTCTTTTTTTCCCCTCACACTGCACTAGTATCTATGGGCAATGGAATTGGTGTAAAAATAAAATTTATAAAAAAAAAAACATTAACTCTGAAGTAGGTGGATATGCATGTGCTTGGATGAGTTTAGGTGTCGGCTACATGAGTGCAGCGTTGATCTTTATTAAAGGTAATTACTTCTTTGATCGATTACTTGCTCCAGGACAGGGTTACTAGCGCATACTATGCATATCATTTTTAATAGCAAATTCATTCATACATATACATACACTAACATCAATACACCAGTTGACGTTGGATATAACTTCGTATTTGACTATTCCTTGTATTTTGGAGTATATTTCAAAATGACAGGAAGTGTGAGGCAAATGGGCTAATCTTTGGACTAGGTCGACATGCCGACATAGACATAGACTGAGGAGTATACAGGGAACATGCACATGGAAGACAAGTTCGAGAGAAGCCTAAACCAACTTTGATCGAAGCACCAGTCTTGCGAAAGCAGAAGTCCTACATTTCAAGTCCAGAGGGAGTCATTGATTTAAAATTTAAAATCAGTTTGAAAAGATATAAAACATTTTTTGAAGGGAAAAGTCCATTCTACCTTGAACTATCGCCGCAATCTGTTTTTCTCCTCAAACTCTATAACCAGACATCTTACCACCCAAGCTTTTGAAACCATTCAAATTACCACCATATCCTGGTTTTGAATGGTTTTGAAGGCAGTTTTGTCCTTTTTAGTTAAAAAAATATGGTACATACTTATAAGGTTTTTAAAACCACAAAAAAATTCTATAAGCATTTTAAGGTTTTTTTTAAAAAAAATTCTAGATATAGATGAGATTTGACAACTCCAAAACAAATATTTAGAGCTCATGAAATCATCTTTCAAAACTTCAAAAAAAGGTTTAGCTCTAGGAAAATGGAAAAAATATCCAAAACATTCTAAAGAATTCCCAAACATTTTACTCGATCTATCAACATGCTTTAAACACTTTGCAAGTTTGCATGGAAAAATATGAATGAACTAGTGTCGGTGTTTCGTAAACCGGACAAGTAAATTTATACGATTGCCGCGCTGCTCTAGGAAGACGATGGTAGCATTCAATAGACACGAGAATTTATACTGGTTCAGGCCAGAGCCCTACGTCCAATCTAAGAGAAGATCGAGTGCGTGTTCCTCGCTTGAATACTCTGAAGTTCTTACACTGGAGGGTGCAAGAATGGTGAAAGAGATAGTAGGACCTATGCTAGACGAGGGGCAGCCTAGAAAGAAGCTCCAGTATGGATGGAATGGTAGAGGATGAAGAATGTAAAGATCCCCCGAGATGGGAGCTATGTCTGTCCTTATATAGAGTTCGGGGCCAGGGCTCGTTACAAACAGAAGGTTTCCCCGACCGAAGGGTCGAGAGTCTGAGGGAGATCCTAGCTAACTTGGCTTGCAAGCTACGCCATCTTCTGATGCTTGCCTGGGCGTGGTTATTGTCATGGTCTTGCGGCCACGTTACGACAGGATGTGACGTGGTGCTACTGTACCGGCCGTGGCAGCACTATAGCCATGGTGAAGGTTCGTCAGCTGTCCTGCGCAATGCGACATTCATCATGGTCTTCGCCGTTGCCTCCAGGTTCCTCGGGACGTCGTACCCGTAGTAGGTAGTCGCCCCGGGTCATTGTTCGTCTAGTCGCTTCGTGGGGCTGAGGGCCATGACCACGGTCGTTGGGGTCGAGGCCCTCCGCCAGCCAGGGAGGTCTCCAGGTCGAGACCCTTGTCATGGATCTCATCCCATAGCGGGTGGGATCATACACGCGTCCTGTCGGTCTGTATTTGGACGGTGGGCATCGTACCCGTGGCCACCGTTGTGCGGTGTTATCCTGTTGGTGCGATGCGGCACTGGGATGGTGTCCGACTGGACTGAGGTGACTGCCGTCACATCGGTCCTTGTGGGATCGGTGCGGCATGCTCGCCCCTGTCAGAGCAGGTTTGTCAGGTAGGGCCCGACCTCTCCCCGTCCCTTTTAGGGGTCATGACGGGGGAGAGGTCGCGCATTTGAGCGTCGCGTTACCTGTGCTGGAGGAAGGGGTTATGAACACCCCTGGCCTCAGCGCCTGGGCTGCTCTGCTCGGCTTTCGTAGGGCCTCGGTCGTTTGGGCCTTTGCTGACTATTGCGTTGCAGGCTATGCGGCCAGCTAACTAATCGGTGCCTCGAGACATCCCGGGGTTATGACCCCGACAACTAGAATGAATCAACCTGCATTAATGTTGAATGCATTCATGCTAGATGCATATTATGTTTTTTTGTTTTGAATTTTTTTAGAAAACACTTACATATCAATTAGAATATTTTAAGAATTTTCTAGATTTTTTGGATATATTTTCCATGTTCCTAGAGCGAAATTTCTCTTTTTTAAGCATCTATAGAAATTTTCATAAGCTCTAAATATTTTATTTAATATGTCATACCCCAATCCATCTCTTGATTCTTTTTTCAGAATTTTTAAAAGCATAGAGATAGTTTCGTGGTTAAAACCTTATCAAGTATTTATAATTTTTAACTAAAAAAAAGAACAGAACCGCCTTCAAAACCACTCTAAACTAAGGTAGAGACCAATTTAAACAAATTTGAGAGTTCAAGGGTAAGAGGTCTGGTTTTGAAGTTCAATGAGGAAAATCAAACTACAACAATATCCTACAAATTAGTTGCTTATGCTCATGTCACTATTCTAGTCTATGTCGATGCATGCTTTATTTATTATTACATATGTTTACGTGGTATACGATCGTAGTAGGTTAACAATAGTGATTAGGTTAACCCTGTGATATAGTGCATGCGAAGGTCATCGGTTATCCTAGCCCGATGACTACGGGAGAGATGAAGGTCTGAGCGAGCATATAACTGCCGCAATAATCAGACTAAACTGAAAGCACTTGCATTCACATTATACTAAAAAAATGATCATGATACTAAAGCCATATACAATAATACTGCATTATACAGAGAATGGATGGTGAAAGAAGCAGCCAAAGTTCCAGTTCGACAATAAGCCAACCCTGTAATACATCCGACAACGAACAGTTGAATGGAACTTTTACCGGAGAGGTGTGCTACAGTGAACGCAAGCGAACTGATCACGACAGCGTCTCGCCGTTTCATTGAAGATGACAAAGCTGTTAAAAGGAACCCACGGTAGATGGTTTCTTCTGATAGCGGAGCAATAACACAGTAGAGAAAGAAACACAATAGAGCAGAGGCCGGACTGTCAGAAAGGATCTCCTTTAATATCGGATCATATGCATCCTGCAAGGGCCCAAAGTGTGAGCCAACAAACTTTTAGACCCCTCCAAACTAAAAACAACTTAACAAGCTATTGTAGTGTAGTAGAGAAACGTTAATGCACAGTATGATAGGAATCAATATGCTCGATGAAAATCTTACCTCAGACCCTACCAATTTATCAGCTAAGCTGGATGTGGTCAACACCAGGGCCATCAAAACTACAAAGCCTAATACAGTCTCTTTGACCCAATTCTGTTCTGTAAAAACCTTCCCAGAAAAGAAAGGTTGAATAGCATGCCCTGGCTTTGCAGTGTACTGGAGTAGCGCTAAGGTCAAAACAAGCTCTGCTAACTGAAGTATGACTGTAGAAATTACCTGCATTGACAGAGTATGTCATTCTATAAAAGGCAGTGTCCATATAAAGGCTTCCAACTCAGGTACATTAAATTGAGTGAATGAAATTTGTTAGTTAACAAAAAGGTCGCCACCTACTGTTGTCATTGAGTCAAGTGAGGAGTGCTGTAGCACTTTGGCAATCACACCAAGCCCTCCAAAGCTCAAGGGGATATGCAAGATGAAGAAATAACCTGCATATATTCTCCATATATCATCAACCTCCCATGGAACAACTGGAGAAAGAACTGAAAGCTCCTGCCATACAAAATAGCACATTAGAATGTGATCATGTCCCAGCATTTTAGATGTAGACAACTTGATAGCCATCATGGAGAATTGTAGGAAGTATATGCTTCGCATATTAGTGCCAAAATAGATCCCAGTCATCAAGATTAAAAAAAGAAGGCAAATAATCTGTCATAAATAATTCTGATAAGCTTATTGGTGTGTTTCGTTAAGTTATGAGCTGTGAAAAATCCATTGTGAGCTGTGAGTTGTGGAAAAGTTGCTATGAGATATGTGCTGTGAAAAAACTGTAGGCTGTTTGGTTTAGATAACTATAAAACCTACTCTATCTCTTTATCTCCCTTGAAACAGTTGTAAAACGTCTCTGTATTTCCACCCATTTCTAAGGCTGAAAGTCAAAAGTAAGATTCAAGGTGCTGCAAAAATTGATTAGGTGAAAGCAGCCGCTTTTGGAAAAGCAGCTTCTGGTTCTATCTATTTGGTTGGCTTTCTGCCTTTTGACAGCAGAAGCACTTTTTAGAAGCTGAACCAAGCAGTCTATATATCTGGTACATGACAACACCGATGTGATAAATTCTTATCAGTATGTAGTATTGATAATGTGACCATCAACATTGTAACTATACTAACTGTACCTTAACATCGTCTCCAGTAAGAATTTATGTGGAAAGCACAAAAATGTGGTTTTACTCTTTACAGAAAAAAGGGAAAATGGTAACAATAAACTTCCAGACATTCCTAATCATGCATGCATAATTCAACAAAGCATATTTGGAAAGCATATAAGACAGTAAAGCAGCCCCTACAAGATTAGCTAGACACTTTGAATCTGCCTACCATACCAAAGAAATTGCACATAATCTCACTGTGCGCTGAGTTATTGACATGAAAGAGCGAAACTAGCTAATGTAGCATTACAAATCTTGACCAAGGTATGCTCCAATTTGCAGCGAGCTGGACAAATGGTCCACAAATGGGGCTAAACAATAGGAGCAAATTTCTAAGTTCGCAAACAGACTTAAACGGTTTCCCAAAACAAAAACATAATCAGACGGTAAACATTAAGGATTGAGCAAACCAGGCTTATTTGTAAAGGAATTACATCGAACAGGCTGTGGGCGCTGCCTTTCCCACCGTCGCCGGGAGAGGGAGAGGGAGAGCAGGAGCAGCTGAGAGTGGAGGAGGAAGAGCGCAACAGTCGCCCTTTCAGAGCTTCGAGTTTGGCAGCGTGGAAACGAGGAGGGGCTCCTCCTCGGCCTCCGGTTCTGGCAGGGAGGAGGGGAAGCGGATGGGAAGCAGCGGCTGACGCACGTAGGAGCATTCCGCGAGGTAGCAGAGGCAATCCACGGAGTTTCGAGCGTCGGTCCCCGAACGCCTGGTCTATATGCGCACAGCGGGCCTTGCAAGCAAGGGAGCCGCCCGCTGAGGCCCGTATCGACCTTGCTACTCTCGTAACGTGGGCTTGGCGAGCCCAAACGTTGAAACTCTTCACTAGTGTTTCTACGTAGCTCTCTTGCTTGAGACTTTTTCGTGCGAGCCGTTATAAAAGATCGCAATCCCCTGTGTGTCTCCAAAAAAATTTAGCGATCTTTAGTGTTACTACTCCAACTTTTTCGTGTCCTCCATGACACTTCCGTCACTTTGGACTCTAACGCCGTCAAACTGCAGGTGTGAAAAGACGAAAATACTCTTAAGTCTAAATATGTTATTAATTTTTTTTAGCATCTTAACGACTTCAAATAAAAAAACTCAAAACTAGAAAGTTGTAGATCTCGTCGAGATCTATAATTTTCATATAAAATTTATTTTCATTTAATTCCACAAAAAAAATGATGATTTTTCTAAGATATATTAATCATATCAAATCATATTTTTTTGCGGAATTAAATGAAAATAAATTTTATATGAAAATTATAGATCTCGACGAGATCTACAACTTTCTAGTTTTGAGTTTTTTCATTTGAAGTCGTTAAGATGCTCAAAAAAATTAATAACATATTTAGACTCAAGGGTATTTTCGTCTTTTCACACCTGCAGTTTGACGGTGTTAAAGCCCAAACTGACGGAAGTGGCATGGAGGACACGAAAAAGTTGGAGTAGTGGCGCTGAAGACCGCTGATTTTTTTCCAGGGGCACACAGGGGATTGCGATCTTTTATAACGGCACACAGAGAAAAGTCTCCTCTTGCTTTCCTAATACACAACTTTTACTGTGTATCATCCGATCGAATTTATAGATCATTTTGCTTTCCTAGATACATAACTATCTAGATATATCATAGCAAAAATCTTTGAACCCCAAAACCCAAAATGATCTATAATTTAGAACAGAGGATGGTATGGATACAGTGACTCTAGGTAGAAATAATGCTGGCAATGCAATGTAAGTCTATGACCAAAAGCATAGATTAAGTAATGCTGACAAATGTACAAGTCAAGATGGCTAAAGGTATAGGTTCCTTTTAGTTTTACTATTAGTTTTTTTTTAAAAAAAATTACAAAAGCCTCGTTTGGCACAGCTTAGCTTCACTGGTGAAATTATTTTTTTTGGCTTTTAACTTCATAAGAAGCTTTCTTAGTGAAGTTGAAGTTGTTTTAGAGACCCGTTTGGCAAAATAGCACTGCATGTAGATTTCTTTAAAATATGCTCTCGGATAATCCCACACAGGGCCCTCAAATATATGGTGAAGCTATGAAAAACTATTATCTTCAGTTTCATCCCACCCTATTTCCACGTGAGAGTATGATTTAAGGAGCTTCATAGGTGAAATTGTTTTCAAAAGACATTTTTGGCAAAAAAAAGCTCACAACAACTCATGAAATTGTTGGTAAAACCGTACCAAACATGACCGAAGCTCGCCACAATTCTTGTAAAATCTGTGACCACAAAATCAGTTTCAACAATTGCATCATCATCCAGGCATCATGCCCCTTGCCTGTATCTGTATGGTGTCTCTTCCAGCAGAATAAAATTTTTGACCGAATCTTCCAGCAGAATAAAATAACAGGAGCAGAAAGAAACATTACAATTCTTTTTTAGCAGATAGAAACATTACAGTTTTGATTACAAGAGGAACATAATAAACTGTTGTTCAACCCAAACATGAAACATAGAGTACTCCCTCCGTTTCAAATTATAAGTCGCTTTGATTTTTTTTTTCATCCGTTTTGCTATGTACCTAGACATATTATTATATCTAGATACGTAGCAAATTGGATATACCTAAAAAGTCAAAGCGATTTATGATTTGGAACGGGGGAGTAACAAAGATGACAAAAGGACCTTTTTAAGGCACCGGTCACTAGGATGTGCCAATTGTGCATTACAAACGATTACACTGATCTGCAGATACCAAACTGACATCCCTTATCTGGTTTCCTTGACTGTTCAGATGCTACTTACACTTTTAGTCCTTCCTGCCCTGAGCAGATTTTGAAGTCCCAGCATTTGTGCTCTTCTGATGGCACATCATTTTCCTAATGATCTCGTCAACTTCTGGAACATATGCTGTCAGTGGCGTTTCGTCCTTTAGAAGCTTAACAGCAAACTCGATGCACGGGTCTGGCGTGGAGACAGTAGACAGTGATGCCAGAGCAGATTGTGCTGTTGAAGTATCAAATTTGTCAGCTCCATCTTCTAGATCGAAGCCTGGGATTATTGCAGGATTAAACTTAGTATGGTTCTCTTTGGCTCCATAAAGACTGATAACATCAGTTGTCGTCATAAGACCATCGACAACTGCATCTTTACTCTTCTTGAAATCAATCGAAATGTTATTCATGAGTGTGTCATTTGCTGGGACTGGGACTGGGACTGGGACACCACTCTGCTTAGAAGCATATTCATCTGCATCTGTACCACATTGCTCCTTGGATTTTGATGATGTATCAGATTTGGGCACACTGAGATGCTCAGCAGCATCTGTATCTGCTGCATTGTCCTGGGCCTTGTCTAAATTAGCAGGAGCAGACTGGTTAGTTGCATCCCTTCCACCTCCAACACTCTTCTTTCCCTTAGCTCTCTTATTTTTCACGCACAACGACTTGGCGCCTCTATGAGTTCTTTTCATCTTCTTCGAGTCAACAGCCAGATCATTCCGACGTGCCCTTTCCACGTTTATGAAGTTAAACCCAAGCAGTTCTACCCACGGTACAGAACTCTTTCTCCTTTGCCGGGCTGAACGCTTTCTGCGCTTCATAGACTGCACAATCATGGTGATGTCTAGTTTTGCTCTAGGGTCTTGTTGGTTCGTTGAATGACCATCTGCAATTTCCTTATCCGACTTTTCTTGTTTCTTCTTGTCTAATTTCTTGCTCAAGTTACTACTGTCTACAGTTCCTTGCCTTGCCCGCTGTGAGTAGCACCTAGTAGGAGCTGTATTAACCAATTTCTTTGGTGACCCCACAGGCCTGCCAGATATTTTCGTGGCTGGTGTTAGTTTTGCCTCAGGTTCAGTATCTTTCTTTGCTCCTACCAAAAAAAGTAAACCAACTCCTAATCAGTCACACGAAGGGAAATATGTTCACAAAATGGTATGCATGCAAATTGCAAAAAGATCTTACAATGTATTACTCCATCCATCTTAAAAAGACCCAATTCTAGCTTTCTATCAAGCCTATCTATCTCAACTTTGATTTAATATATAAAAAAATACTATTATGTTACCTAATAATTATAATTAGATTCATCATGAAATATATTTTCACTATATACCTATTGGAGTCATAAATATTAATAATATTTTGTATAAACTTAGTCAAATCTAAAGAAGTTTGACTCAATCCACACCCAAAATTGCACTTTTTTTTCGAACGAAGGTAGCACTAACCAGAGGCTCTAACTCTGAAGAGACGTGCTAGAAAAAATAACTCTAGATCTCACAAAACTATAAATATCTAACCACTCATTTGCTAGACTGTAATATCAGTGAAAATAATAACCATTAGATGGCCCTCAAAAAAATAATAACCATTAGATGTGTCGGTGTTTTGTAAACAGGACGAGTAAATTTATACGATTGTCGCGCTGCTCTAGGAAGACAATGATAGCATCCAAAAGACACGAGAATTTATACTGGTTCAGGCCGGAGCCCTACGTCCAGTCTCAGAGATGATCGAGTGCGTGTTCCTCGCTTGAATGCTCTGAAGTTCTTACAATAGGGGTGCAAGAATGGTGGAAGAGGTATGAGAGCTAGATCCAAGAGATGGACTGCCTGAAGTGAAGCCTCAAGAGCTCTACTACGGAGTGAATGTCTTGAAGATGATGATGATAATGCCCTGGCTTCCCTTATATAGAGTTTGGGGCTAGTGCATGTACAAAGAAGGAGGTTTTTCCGACCGATGGGTCATGAGCCTGAGGGAGAGGCCTAGCTAACTTGGATTGCAAGCTACGCCGTCTTATGGTGCAGTTTGGGCGTGGTTGTCATCATGGTTTTGTGCCCACGTAGAGGTAAGGTGTGGCGTGGTGCTACTATACTGGCCGTGGCAGCACTGTTGGCACGGTTGTGGTTCGCTAGCCGTCCTGTGCGACATGGCCTCTGTCGTGGTCTTCGTCATCGTCTCCTGATGTTCTAGGGGCGCCGTACAAGAGTTGGTGGCTGTCCCCAGGTCGCTGAGCATCTGGATAGCTTGTGAACTAGGAGGCCACGATCCCGAGCTCCGGGGTCGTGGCTCCCGTTGGTTTGGATAGCCTCTAAGTCAAGGCCTCCATCGTGGATCCCATCTTATAGTGGGTAGAATCATACATGTGTCTTGTTGTATCATATTTGGATGGTGGGTCACCGTACTGGCAGTCACCACCACGCGGTGTTGTCTTGTCTATGCTGCATAGCACCGAGATGGCGTCTGACTAGACCGAGGTGACCATTGTCCCCTTGGTCCTGGCGGGGTTAGTGCAGCGTGCTTACTCCTATCAGAGTAGACACGCTAGGCTAGGCTTGACCTCTCCCCTTTCCTCCCAGGGGTCAGGATGGTGGAGAGATCATGAGTCTCCTATGCGTCGTGTGGCTAAGGTAGAAGGGAGGGGTCGTGGCTGACCCTGGCCATGGCGTTTGGCCTGGTTCACTTGGCTCAGCAGGGCCTCGGTCATTCGGGCCATCGTTAGCTGATGCATAGTAGGACGCTCGACCTGCTAACTGATCGGTGCCTTGAGATACCCGGGGATCATAACCCCGATAGTAGCCCCCGAGCGTTTTTGCGATCACGAAGGGATCATGAAATCGCTGAGATGTGTGCAGGTCGAGTGTGGGTTCATAGTCGTGGCTTGTTCGAGCTTTGTTGCTCGATCCCTTGGCAGGCTGGTGCGTTGAATGCGGTAGGTGGCCGTTACGCTCCGCTCCGTTAGGACGCCCTGACGACGTGGTATGCGACTATTGAGCCTGCCATGTTAGTGTGTTGCATATCATGGTTCATGACCCAGGCAGGGCCAAATGGTCTCGTTGACGCTGTACCGGCCCTGCCTTTGTGAGGGTTTCAATTTCCTTGACCTCACCCGGGTATCTAACTTTGGTTGTGACCTCCCGTGGCTCACCACGTGGTGCGGGGGTCTAAGGCTGCTCCCTTGGGCCTATAAAAAGGGACATTTCTACCGTTTGAAGCACCTTCAACCATGACTATGAACTATTCTTTCACCTCTAGGCGGTTAGATGCTGAGAGAATGAGAAGATGAGGGATAAATGTCTGATGAGAACCGGCGGCTCTCGTTGTGCATCCCACTAGGGGTTGTCCATAGTGACCGGAGACTGGAGGTGTCCCTTCATCATCTGGTGCTAGAAGGGGACTTGCGAATAGGGGAGGACGAGATGCCGTGGAGGCTGGCTTTGTTATCATGCGGCCTTGGTTTCCTATGCCTGAGTGGCTCGGGTACCCGTGATGGCCATTGATCAAGGGAAGGTTTGCCCCTCTGCCTTGAGTCATTAGAGTGTGCAAGCAGTGAGTCGGTTCTCCGGAGAGAACGTCTGTCGCTCACTGGCCGCTGAATGATGGATCCGGGGCGTCGTTCATCACTATGCCCTATGTGGCATCATGACGACATGGTGAGATGTTCTGCGCCGGGGGCCATTTCACCCTTCTCTCCTCCCCATGTTCTTCAGTTTCGGGGGGTCGCGATGCTGCGAGGAAGCCTTCAAGGTATTATTTTCCACCTTGTTTGACCATGCTCGCAGCTCATACCCCTAGTGGCGTCGTCCTCGAGGTGGTGTTGGGCTTTTTCCTTTCTTGCCTTCGTGGCTTGAGTGCACGTGTAATGCCCATTCATATGGGATGTATTTTTCGAATGTTGTATCCTTCCCTTGAGGTCGTACTGAGCCCCGGGCCGCGAGGTCTAATTGTTGGGCCTTGTTTCTGAAGTCGGGACTTCTGAGCGGGCTGTCGACCTTCCTTACCACGGGATGGAGAGGTCACCCTTAGCTCAAAAGCCCTCGCTTCGGTTGTGCTTTTACCTTATTGGGCCCAAGTCTCCCCGTCTGCTAATCGGGTTATGACCATGTTCTCAAGTGGTAGCGCGATCGTGGGGTGTTTCCTTCTAGCCAAAAGTTGATACTCAGGCTCGAGCGGGCCCAGACTGTGTGTGCTGGAATCACAATAGGTTTTTTAAACATGGGGTTTGTCATTGCCTTGTGAATAAGGCATTGTCGCATCCTAGGGCACCCAAATGACCATCCACGAGCTAACCTTGGCTGGTCCGGCGGCTTCAGACCATGGCTCTAAGATCCTGAAGGAACTCGTCATGCGGACATAAGCTTTGCTCTTTTTAGGATCTCTGGCATCCTCAGGGGGTCGTGGTGGCCTATTTTGGATAGTTTTGGTTTTTTCCTCACATGGGGAGAGGCATGTCCATCGTAACCACACGGTCGGAGCGGTGTGCCTCATCGGGGTCAATGGGTAATTTGAGTGGGAGCCAATATCCTCCCTAATCGACGTGGAGTTTGGCCATGCCTCATCGAGAGACGTCCCATAAATCATCGGTCGTCAAACCCGTCGGTCCCCGACCGCCTCCACAACGATTAGAATGCAAGATGCCTCCCCCCAGAGGGGGTCAACCCGGGTGACTTCAAAGCGAACTACTCGAACACAGAAAGAGATGGTTATGTGTCTCCGCACCACCGATTAGAGTTGCGGGGCCCATCTTCTTCCTGCCCTATCCCTTTGTGGCCTCGAGCCCTTCTAAGGACCGGCCAAAGAGATGGATTCCTAAATATGATGTGGGGGCGTGGATGCAGTGGGTGGCTTCATGTGCATGGTCCCAAGGGCTTGTCGCGCCTTGGGTCACTACGCATCTTAATGGTGACCGTCTGCGCTCAAAGTGAGGAAAGATTGCATAAGAAATTAAAGAAACAGACAAAAGGGGTGCAGGTATTACGTGTGCTCTGCCTATTGCTTCTTCGTTCATCGCCCTACATCTCATTCCGCTTGGACCCCTCCTGCCTATGATCTTTTTATAAAAAAGGTTAGTTTTCAAATTCATGGTGACAGGGGTGTTAATATGCGTTTGGGATGTGAGATTAAGGATAGAATTTGCATAGCTGCTCGATGTTCCATGAGTTGGTGTAGATCTCGCCAGCATCATTCATGAGCCGATAGGATCCTAGGTGGATGATTTCAGCAATGATGAAGGGTCCTTCCTAGGGCGACGTTAGCTTGTGCATGTCCTTGGTGGTTTGGATCTGTCGTAGGACAAGGTCACCAACCTGGAAAGCTCATTCTCGGACATTCTTGTTGTGGTACCTTCGTAGTGCTTGCTTGTATCTCATGGAGCGGAGGAGGGCTATCTCGCAGGCTTCATCCAGTTGGTCGAGTGTGTCTTGTCGATCCTTCTCTACTTTGGCTTTGTCGTACGCTAGGACTAGCGGCGCTCCATGGTCGAGGTCAGTTGGTAGAATGGCCTCGGCGCCGTATACCATGAAGAACGGGGTGGAACCGGTGGATTAGTTTGGAGTCATCCTTAGGCCCCAGAGCACGACTGGTATCTCCCCTGCCCATCGTCCCATGAACTTGTCAAGCCTATCAAAGATGCAGGGTTTGAGGGCCTGAGGTATCATGGTGTTCGCATGCTCTACTTGGCCATTGGTTTGCGGGTGAGCGACGGAGGCCTAGTCGACTCGAATGCCATAGTCATCGCAGAATCAAAGAAATGTCTTCCCGGTGAAGAGTGTGCCATTGTTAGTGATTATGGATTTTGGGACTCCAAATCTGTATACGATGTCGAGGAAGAACTCCACCACATCTTTGGATCTTACTCTTGTTATGGGTTTTGCTTTGATCCACTTGGTGAACTTATCGACTATCACCAGAAGGTGGGTGTAGCCCTCGGGTGCTTTCCTGAAGAGCAGGTCAAGCCCCCAGGTCACAAAGGGCTATGTTAACGGGATGGTTTGTAATTCTTGCGCAGGCAAATGTGTCTGTTGCGCATAGAACTGGCATCCCTCGCAACTTCATATGATCTATTGAGCGTCTGCGACCGCTGTGAGCCAGTAAAAGCCTTGCCAAAAGACCTTCCTGACTAGCGTTCTAGGCGCCGTGTGGTGGCCGCAGGTCCCCATGTGGGCCTCTCATAGGAGTCGCTGCCCCTCCTCTTGTGAGATGCATCTCTGGAGAATCCCTGAGGTGCTATGCTTATAAAGGATGTTTCTATGATCATGTAAGATTTGTAGCGCCTCGCTAGGCGCCATGCTTCCATTAGATCATTAGGTAAGTTCCCCATCGCTAGGTATTCTATGAAGGGCGCGGTCTAGTCTGATCAGGCATCCGCCATTGCTCGATCGATTGTCATTAGGTTGGGAGGGCCTGCGGCCCCCAAGTCATGGTGGTGTTCAACTGGCAGGGCGGACTCCGCCTTATCGGTCGCGCCCGTCAGTTGGTCGTGCGGCTGAAGAGCTCGCACCGATGGTTCATGCGCATCATTAATGAACACTCCTAGGGGGTAGGTCCCCGACTTGATGCAATGTTGGCCAAGGAGTCAACGGTCAGGTTGTCCCATCTAAGGATGTGGTGTAGTTCTAGCCTGTCAAATCTTTCTTTGAGTTTCCAAACTTTGTCATTGTAAGCCGCCATCTTGCCATCGTGACATGAGGCTTCTTTCATGACCTGGCTGACGACTGCTTCGAGTCTCCTTTGATGAAGAGGCAGTGAGTGCTGAGCTCGGAGGTGATTTTGAGGCCGTGGATGCAGACTTCATACTCTATGACGTTATTGGTGGCCCAGAAGTGTAGTCAGATGGTGTACTCCATGCGGTCTCCTGTTGGGGGAGATTAGGATGACCCTGGCCCCCATGCTCATGGCCATGAGTGACCCGTCAAAATATAACATGCAGTATTCCTGGTGGGTCGGGGGTGGGGGCGTCTACACTTCGGTCCATTCAGCGATGAAGTCTATGAGGACTTACGATTTGATCATTGTTCTTGGGACATATGTGATGTGGTAGCCCATGAGCTTGGTTGCGCATTTGGCCATGCGACTGGAGGCGTCATGGTTCTGGACCACATCTCTGAGTGGGGCTGAAGCCACGACCACATTGTGGTGCCCCTCAAAGTAATGTAGCAGCTTCCGCTTGGCATTGAGGATAGCATAAATAAGCTTCTTGATCTACGGGTAACGCACCTTAGTGTACGAGAGTACCTCGCTGATGAAGTATACTGGCCTCTAAATCTTGTGGGAGTGCCTATTCACATCTCACTTGATGATGAGTGCTGCGCTGACCACCTAAGTGGTTGCGGGGATGTAGAGGAGGAGCGGTTCTCCCTTCTTAGGCGATACCAGGGTAGGAGTCATTGCTAGGAATGCTTTGAGCTTCTTGAAGGCCTCCTATGCTTCAGCCATCTAGGTGAACTAATCGGCCTTTTTGAGGAGCTTGTATAGTGGCATGCCACGCTCCCCTAGCCGTGAGATGAAGCGACTAAGAGAGGCCAGACATCCCATGAGTTTCTAGACTCCCTTTAGGTTCATGATGGGGCCCAGATTCTCGATCGCTATGATCTTCTATGGGTTGGCTTCAATGCCCCGCTCGTAAATGATGAATCCGAGGAGCTTTCCCTTGGCGACCACGAAGACAGACTTTTTGGGGTTGAGCTTGATCCTGAATTCTCTAAGGTGAGTGAAGGCGGCCTCTAGATTACTGACCAACTGGTCATCCTTCCTTGACTTCATGATGATGTCGTCGATGTAGACTTCCATGACTTCCTTAGTGAGCTCACCGAGGCATCGGTTCATGCATCTTTGGTAGGTGGCTCCTACGTTCTTAAGCCCAAATGGCATGGTGACGTAGCAGTAGGCGCCAAATGGGGTGATGAAGGAAGTTGCGAGCTGGTCAGACTCCTTCATCATGATTTGGTGATACCCCGAATATGCGTCTAGGAAGCATAGGGTTTGGCAACCCATGGTCGAGTCAGCCACCTGATTGATTTGCGGTAGCGGCTAGGGTACCTTTGGGCATGCCATGTTCAAGTTGGTGTAGTCCACGCACATCCTCCAGGTCTCGTTCTTCTTCTAGACCAGGACCGGGTTAGCAATCCATTCTGGGTGGAAGACTTCCTTGATGAATCCTATCGCTAGGACCCTGGTTACCTCTTCTCCAATGCCCTTTCGCCTTTCATCGTTGAAGCAATGGAGGTGTTGTTTGACTGGTTTGGCTGCGAGCAAGATATCGAGGCTATGCTCGATGACCTGCCTCTGGATTCCTAGCATGTCAGAAGGTTTCCATATAAAGATGTCTCGATTTTAGAGCAGGAAGTCAATGAGCTCATGCTCTTATCAATCAGAAAGGCCACAACCGATCCGAACGGTTTTGCTGGTGTCTTTGGGGTCGATCTGCACTGTCTTGGTGTCCTCTATGGGTTTGAAGGCTCCTGTGGATTTCTTCCTTATGTTGGATTCAGGTGCGACCTCGGTCACAGTAGCCTGGATGGTTCGGAGTTTTGAGGCTCGACTTGTGGCCACCGCGATGCTAAGGTTTTCCTCCTCATAGGAGTATGCTTGGTGTAGGTCGCATCTTACAGTGATGGTTCCTCAAGGACTAGGAAGTTCAAGCTTGAGGTAAGCGTAGTTAGGGATGACCATGAATTTTGCATAGCATGGCCGGCCTAGAATGGCTTGGTAAGTGTTTGGGAGGTCCATTACTTCAAAGTCGAGTGTCTCCGTGCGGAAGTTCATTCATCCTCCAAATGTAATGGGTAGGGCAACCTGCCTGAGAGGAGAAGCTCGTACTTCGGGTACAACTCCATAGACAGGGGCACTTGTGGGCCGTATCGCCGCTCTAGAGAGGCCCATAGCATCATACATCTATGAGTATAGGACATTGAGTCTGCTCCCCCTATCCATCAGCACTTTAGTGAGACGCGTTCCACTAATTACCATGCTGACAATGAGGGGGAACCGTCCTAGTGGCTGAATGTGGTTGGCGCGATTGGACCTATCGAAGGTGATCGCTGCTTCTGACCATTTTAGATAAGACGGGGTGGCTCTGGCTTGAGCTATAGTCATGTTGATCTCCCTCTCCACTGGAGTCTTCTTTCACTTTGACTCATCAGCGGATGGTTCGCTAATGGATGGTATCAACCATCTTGTCATGGTAGGTTCCTGAGAGTGGCTACTAAAAGCCGTTCCATGAGTCTGTTCACTATGGGCCAGCGGGTCCTAGTCTCCAAAACAGAGGACCTAGCCATGACCTACGGTGAGGGAGGGTGCCGACCCTCCCGTCATGATGAGCTCTTGGATGCGACCATTGGGGGCTTTTCCGCGAGCTTGCTCGCCGCTGGCCATGGGGTCCGAGTCTCTAGGACAGAGGACTTGGCTATGACCTTTAGCGAGGGAGGGTGCTAGCCCTCCCGTCATGATGTGATTTTGGATGCGGCCACTAGGGGCCATTCCGTGAGCTTGCTCGCCACTGGCCATGGGGTTCGAGTCTCCGGGACAGAGGACTCAGCCATGATCTTTGGTAAGGAAAGGTGCTAGCCCTCCTGTCATGATGAGCTCTTGGATGCGGTCACCGGGGGCCATTTCACGAGCTTGCTCACCGCTGGCCATGGGTCTATGTCTTTGGGACGGAGGACTTGGCCAGGACCTACGGCGAGGGAGGGTGCTGGCCTTTCTATCCTGATGAGTTCTTGGATGTGGCCAGCATGGACTGTTCCACGAGCTTGCTCACCACTGGCCACGGGGTTTGAGTCTCCAGCCATGACCTTCGGTGAGGGAGGGTGCTGGACCTCCCGTCATGATGAGCTCTTGGATGCGGCCATTGGGGGGGCCTTCCATGAGCTTGCTCGCTGCTGGCCACAGGGACCAATATCTGGGATGGAGGACTCAGCCATGACCTTTGGCGAGGGTGCATGGAGCCATCGCTTCCTTCTCAGCAACGAGAGTGTGCAACTATCCCCTACCGAGCATGCCAACTATCGGTGTTTTGTAAACCGGACTAGTAAATTTATATGATAGCCACACTGCTCTAGGAAGATGATGGTAGCATCTAAAAGACATGAGGATTTATATTAGTTCAGGCCAGAGCCCTATGTCCAGTCTTAGAGATGATCGAGTGCGTGTTTCTTGCTTGAATGCTCTAAAGTTCTTACAATTGGGGGTGCAAGAATGGTGGAAGAGGTAGAAGAGCTAGAACCAGGAGATGGACTATCTGAAGGGAAGCCTCAGGAGCCCAACTACAGAGTGAATGTCTTGAAGAAGAAGATGATGATGCCCTGGCTTCCCTTATATAGAGTTTGGGGATAGTGCAAGTACAAAGAAGGAGGTTTTCCTGACCAAGGGGTCATGAGCTAGAGGGAGGGGCCTAGCTAACTTGGCTTGCAAGATATACCCTCTTGTGGTGCATGTCTAGGCATGGCTGTTGTCATGGTCTTATGCCCACGTCGTGGTAAGGTGTGGCATGGTGCTACTATGCTGGCCGTGGCGGCACTGTTGGCATGGTTGTGGTTCGCGCAGTCGTCCTGTGCGACATGGCCTCCGTCATGGTCTTTGTCATCATCTCCTAATGTTCTTGGGGTGTCGTATAGGAGTTGGTGGTCGTCCCTAGGTCACCGAGCGTCTAGATAGCTTGTGGAGTAGGAGGCCATGATCCCGAGCTCTGAGGTCGTGGCTCCCGTTGGGTTGGATAGGCTCTAAGTCAAGGCCTTCGTCGTGGATCCCATCTTGTTAAACCGTATTTGGATGGTGGGTCGCCATACTAGTAGTCACCACCGCATGGTGTTGTCTTGTCTATGCTGCGTGGCACCGAGATGGCGTCTGACCGGACTGAGGTGACCGCTGTCCCCTCGGTCCTTGTGGAGTCCGTGTGGCGTGCTTACTCCTGTCAGAGCAGGCACGCTTGGCTGGGCTTGACCTGTCCCCTTTCCTCCTAGGGGTTGGGACGGTGGAGAGGTCATGAGTCTCTTGTGCGTCATGCGGCTAAGGCAGAAGGCAGGGGGCATGGCTAGCCCTGGCCTTGGCGTTCGGCCTGGTTCACTTGGCTCAGCTGGGCCTCGGTTGTTTGGGCCTTCGCTAGCTGATGTATAGCAGGTCGCTCAGCCTGCTAACTAATCGGTGCCTTGAGATACCCGGGGATCATAATCCCGACAAGATGTTTTTATCTTGTCTAGAAGATTGCTCACATTTGCCATTATGAAAGATTTGAAGTAACACCTAAATCTACATCTAAATTACTCATTTATACTATTATAAAAATAATGTAAAGTAATCCTATAAGTCTGCATCTAAGTTACCCACATATGGCATTACAAAAGTTAATCCTAAGTAACTGCACTAAATCTGCATTATCCATCTCTTACACTATGAAACTAATAAAACTTATCACCTACATATGCATCTAGATTACCCATATCTATCATTATGCTACCTCTGTCAAGATGATAATCATATTTTTCTATCGGGAAAAGTTAAATTTACAAATTTTGACCAACAATTATTTCAATTATATACAGAGGATATTGATTCTTTAGTAAATGATAGTATATAAAAAGAGAATTAACAATCAAAATCTGTATTTGACTTTTCCATATCAAAATACACCTATCATTTCAAGACAGAGGGAGTAATAAATATAATCTACATCCAAAATAAAATAAAATATCCTCTTAATTAATCTACTTCGAAATACCAACATCTACTATTAGAAACAAATAAGTAACCCTAAAATACATGTTTATAAATACCCAATTCTACCAATATTAATATAACCTATCCAAAAATAATAATGCAATTCTCGTTTTTCGAGGAGTCAAACAATTTTAAGTTTGACTAGATACATACAAAAGAGTTTCTAATATTTATGATACAAAAAAGTATCATAGATTAATCATGAATATATTTTTATAAGATACATATTTGGAGTCATAAATGTTAATAATAATCTCTATAAACTTAGTCAAACTTAAGGAAATTTGACTCAATCTGAACCTATAATTGTACTTCTTTGGGACGGAGGCAATATAATACTAGCTCAAATTACACATGTGTTGTGAGATACCATGCGGACCAAGTATACAAGAAGCGTGAGCGATAAATATGTATTTATACAATTTAGCAATTATGAAAATTGTTTTCTTAACCAATCACATAACAATGACACTAATGATTTATTTCAGATTTTATTAATACTCCATGATAATAATAAATTATATATTTTTTTATTTTAGATAAATTTATATATTTGACTAAGAAGTTATCACATATCTATATTTACTCCAATTCTAAGCATTCTATTTCTACAAAAATATACAAATGCACACATAATTCTTTGTCAGAGGAAACTCAACACCTAGAGTGCCGAAACAACTGTTTATTCATAGTAACTAAGATGGCAGTTGAGGACATCTATTTTTTATTAAGATACAGAAGGATAGCTTAGGATAAAACACTACAATAAGAATTAGATATCCAACTAAAAATATGGTTAAAAAGCTGCGACAACTAACAAGATCAAATTTTGAAAGCCAAAATCTAAATTCATGATGTCATGACAGATAAGCTACAACTAGAGCTAATATAGCTTAAGCTAAGGTTTCAAGTAGACACATCAAAGTGCAACACAATTGGAACATTATGAATATGGATAAAAACAAATATATTAATTGGTAAATCTATTACGAGCTAAAAATTGTAGACTATAGCTGATATGTTAACATGTAGATAGAGATATCATAGTTAGTTGTAGGCCTTATAAGATTCTAATCCGTAAAGAAGCATAGGCTGATGGAATAGTATACATAACAAAAACTATGAAAAACACTAATAAGAGTATATACATTAATGTATCAGAACATAATGTTACGCTCTACTCAAATAGAAACACTAGGTACATGATTCCACAAAGATAGAAAAGATTTATAGAAGGCTTAGCCACATAGATATGTATTCTTGAAGCAGAAAGCTACTAACCTCCACAACTGAACTTTGCCATGAAATTCCTTCCCCAACCTCTTTGAATCTTCATTCCTCTTTGTTTTTAGCAGCTTATTAAATTAACCTTCACTATAAAAGTAAAATAAAATGATATAATAGAATAAAAAAGAATCTAAATGAGGAAATAGTACAAGAAACTGCTATTCCAACCACAAACGGATATTTGTCATGGATTTTCTGAAGATATACTTTAATTGGCATAGTTACATTTTGTAGGTCTTTTTTGATATAGAAACATGACATTTCTTTGTCACCAAAGCGAGTAGTAATATGACAGAACATATACATTTAATAACTATATATGAAACATGCATATAGTACGGCTTTTACAAGGACAAACAAGCCTGGACTACACAGTAGCAAAGAGAGGAAAACAATTTTTATTCAAACATCAATTGTAGTTTAACTCAATAGCTAGCTAGCTTGAAACAAACAACATTCATAATGATGGATATAAAAAAACATAACTCAATAGCAAATAGCTTTTCCATGGATAGGTACTTTAAAGAGGTAAAAAGTGTACAATTATTTTCTGAATATTATGGACATGGCCATCACGTCAGTACTGTATATATACATTGTTTGATCATATAGTTGCATCTAAACTATCATAGACACCATGATTATGATAACTATCATTTTTATGGTTTTCATGAGTATCAACTACTTGACTCCAAGGACCAATGCTATCATAATAATCGGCAGGAGATTTTGTAAATAAGAACATTGGCAACAAGGACAAACAAATTAAAAATAAACTAATGAGAATAACTTGTCAATTATGAGATGCTTATTTAGTGGATGGGTTGTTTCTAATTAAACAAGAAACAACAATGCGCACAAATATTAGAGCTTTTACAAATAAAAGAAACAATTCCTTTGAAATAATATGAAATACCCACAATAGACAAGGGGCCTTTGCACACCTAATTTAAGTGGAACTCTTTGACATCAGAAATCATGATGATACCATTTTGAATCTGAGACATTCTGACCTCTCAACAATACATGAGGTGTACAGTGCATGCAAAAGCAAGATACCATCAGTCTCACTAGGAAATCAAAAGGAAAGGGCGCATCTTCCTGCATGCTACATCTCTAGCACTCCTCCACTGTAGAGTTCACTGCCTATGACTTGTTTGGTTCACTCCTGACTTTTACCACACCGCACGACACACCTTCAACATGCTTTCGGTTCATTGCCTAAACATTGGTGTGGCAGATGAATCGTTTGCCACACCATCGGCATAGCCGCAACAACCGTGTGGCGAGCGCTGGCATCGACTAGACAAGTGCAGTATCCATTGTTGCCAACAACCTAGATCCCCAAATCCATTGCTCAAATGGCTATTCTAGTACCCAGATCCATTGTGTACGGCCCTCCCACCGCATGATATTATAAATAATAAATATTATCACTAATACATGAAAAAGTAATGAAATTGGAACTTACCAAATGAGTGCGCCGATATGAGAGCAAGATTGCTCAGATTTCAACTAAGATCAGGATGCCTCTATGATGAGTTCTAGGAGTGTAGATCCGATGAGTTGGATTCCTTAAGGACAAGGGAATTAATGATTACTTGCTATAACTTGATATTTAATCAGATCCAAAAAGTAGCTGAAATATCTAAGGGTGTAATAAGGATTATGTTATATAAATAGAAGATGATAAGGATTCCCCTTCTTGCGGTCCAAGTGACCATTTATATTAGGGATATGAGAGAGGCATCAATCTTTGCATCTATGCAATAAATGTAGAAATAAGGGGGGCATATGTAAATTGGTAGCTAGTTGTTTTCATATTGTATTCTTCTAGATAGAAAGGCAACTTTCTCGAGTCACGTCACACCAATCATAAAGTTATAAGAATGAGTCACATGTCACATGCTACATGGTCCCCACCAGCCTACCCATCAACACATTTGTCTCTCCTAAGAGGCATAAGGCTTTTCCCTCGACACACATTTATCGTGCCTCTAGTGTGCCACCTTGGATGCCAATGTGAGCAAGGTCTGATCCTTGAGAACATTGAGTTTTCACTTGATGTCATACATATAATGTTCATGGTGGAAAGACACTTCATTCATAGATGCTCCATGAAGGTCACATTCACATCCTAATTTACATTAAGCCTTAGGACCAAGTTACTAGATTAAAACCACAATCTCCTTAGAGAACCAACCAAACCATATTTTGGATTTCATCCAAGTTCCCATCTAGGCCATTCGTCCTTAACCATAAAGATCCACTAACCTTGAAGAAGTCTAAGATGCTATTGACTGTTAGCACACGACTGATATACTAGTTTTACACTTTATAGAGGTTGCATACTTTTACCACGAGTCAGAATCCTCCATCGTCAATGTCACATCTGGCCCAATTTAGAATTTGGCCCATAGTGGCCCATGTGCATGTTAATGAGATATTATGGAGAGTTTAGTCCCACCTTGGTTGTTAAAGGTGGGATAGACCAACATATAAGGCTTCTAGAGTCCATCCCACTATCCCTGGGTTAATCCTTTTACATGAAACAAGGATGAAAGCGTAAGTGGGATGGTGGTAGGTGTGGTTCGCTCAGCATGCAGAGTGGATCTAAGTTGTTTGGACTTTGGGGCGTTACAAATGGTATCAGAGCCGACCTTCATGGCCATGGGCGCGTGCGGGTCAGGGGCGTGGACATGGGGTTCATTGCGCGTGTAGGCCCTATGGGGTGCACGGCATGGCACATGTGCTGACACTAGATGTACGGTCGCATGTGCTAAGAGGGAACGTTCCTAGTCATTGTTTGCCCGGTTGTGGGTGTGTTGGGCCGACAAGGACGTCGGTTCCTTTGAGGGGGGTGTATGTCACATCTAGTCCAATTTGGAATTTGGCCCATAGTGGCCCATGTGTATGCTAATGAGATATTGTGGAGAGTTTAATCCCACCTTAGTTGTTAAAGGTGGGATAGACCAACATATAAGGCTTCTAGAGTCCATCCTTTTATGTGAAGCAAGGACGAAAGTGTAAGTGGGATGGTGGTAGGTGTGGTTCGCTCAGCGTGCAGAGTGGATCTAAGTCGTTTGGACTCTAGGGCATTACAATCAAGGATGCCAAATTGTATATCTTTAAGGACAAGTACGCTAAGTTCAAGGTGATGGATGTAGAGAGTGTGCCAGATATGTTCCACCTCCTTAATTTCATTGTCAATGAGTTGAGGGCTTTGGGCTTCTGAAAGCCCTAGTTTGGTTTTGGCTAATTGATGAAACCTAAGTGTACTAACCCTTGTCATTAATGATGTATATGAGCTAGGTTGGTACACACCAAATGGTGGAGCTAAGATGATGATAATGGTGATGGTGGTGACCAAATTCAAGATCAAGTGCTCCAACTTGGAAAAGAAGAAAGAGAAAAACAAAATAGGCTCAAGGCAAAGGTATAATTGATAGGTCCATTTTGTTTTACCACTCAAGACACCATAGAGGGTGTGAGTGGGTTTAGGATAGATAGCCATACTATTAAGAGGGGCAATCTCGACACAAATATGGTTATCTAAGTGCCACTAGGTGATTTAACTCCAAGCATTTGCATTAGGACCTAGTGAGTGCTAACATCCCTTGGAAAACATGTTTGTGAAATGCTAACTCACATGCACAAGTGACTAAATTTGATGGAGTTAACACATTTGTGCAAGGGATGAAGTTGGAGAAGAGAAAAGGGTCACAGAGGTGACCAGACTCTGTGACTGGACGCATCAGGCGAGTCCGGTGCCTAACCCTAGGCTAGGCCAGTGGCTCTAGCTCAACCAGACACTGGCTAGGTGGCACAATCGGATGTGCCCTAGCACTGTTCATCAGTGGGCAACACACATAGCAGCATGACTGGACGCGTCCGGTTTAAAAAAATTATCTCTAGACCTCTCTATATCGTGATCAGATGCTGGTGGATGGCAAGTTCGGTCAGGGAGCTATTCGTCCGATGCGACGGCATCAGCATGCGTGTTGGAGCCGTTGGGTGCCAATGGCTAAGTTCAAACGGTAACTACACGTGGCATGTTTTGGTGGACTAGACATTGCGACTAGACTCGTTGAGTCATTGTCTGCGCGTTCGATCACCACACAGACAACCCATCAAGGGGGCCAACGGGTATGTTGAGTGTTGGGGCTCTATAAATAGATGTTGGCTGGCTCTAGCTCACCCTCTTGGACATTTTGATCATTGATATATCCGTGTGAGCTAAGCAAAACACCTCCCACTCATCTCCATCATAGATTCATCATCTTTGTGAGATTGGGAGTGATTCTAGTGCATTTGCCTCGAGTTTGAGCATCTAGTGGCACTAGTGATCGTGTGAGCTATGGGATTTCTTGTTACACTTGCTGGTTGTCGCCACCTTGATGGCTTGGAGTGGTGGAGGAGCTTTGGTATGAGTTGGTGATTGTTCGTGGCCATCTCCTGGTGATCTTGTGAGGGTTCTTGACCTTTTTCCGATGAAGAGACAAAAGATACTCTAGTAAATTGCTTGTGTCATTGAGTTCCCTCATTTATGTTTGGTTCTTATGGCACCCATTTGTTGGGCTAGGCTTGTGAATGCCTATTAGCTCGCTAAACCACCAAGTGAACGGTCGACACAATGGGGACTAGCGTGCCAGCATGCACATGAACCTTGGGAGAAAAATCATGTCATTGACTCCTTGGATTTCACTTGGTTTTCATTGGTATTCTTATTGATCATCTCTTGCCACGATCGGTATATTCATCTCTACCCCTTGTATTTATATCCCCAGTGATATCTTGTGTAGAGGTAGTTTGCATAGCTAGTGTAGCTTAGCCTTAGTTGGTAATCTAGTTGTAAATAGATAGCTCACTAGTTTAGTATTGTAGATACTTAGTCATTGTGTGCCTAGAAGATTATAATCAACTAGAATTGAGTGGTTAGGTGGCTTGCAACCCTTGTGTAGATCTAGAGCAAAAAGCTTCGCTTTCTAATTGTGTAACTAGTTGCTCTAGTATTTCATAGAAATTTTTAAAGGCTATTCAACTCCCTCTAGCCATTGAGGACCTTTCAAGTGGTATCCATGATGTGGTCACCATTTGAATCAAGACTTAACAACCTTTGGTGCAAAAGATGGCCCAAATTGTGTTCAACCATGTTGGGGGCAAGCCACCATTCTTTGATGGCACATCATATGATTATTCAAAGAGAAAGATGAAGATGTATTTGGGTTCAATCAATGAGAAGGTTTAGGATGTTATAGAGAATGATTTTGTGATTCTTGATCCCACAAATCCAACCCCAAGAGAGCTAGAGAACAAGCAATGCAACACTATGGCTCTAAACACCATTTATAATGCAATTGATTGAAAAGTGTTTGAGCAAATCAAAGATCTTGAGAGAGCACATAAGGTTTGGAAAATATTAGAAGAAACATATGAGGGTACACCGGTGGTCAAGAGTGCCAAGCTCTATATATCCCCAAAGACAAGTTGACAAGCTTCAAGATGAAAGATGATGAGAGTATTCTAGAGATGTTCTATAGATTGCAAGTGATCATCAATGACCTCAAGAGTTTGGGTGAGAAGACACGTGATGAAGACTTCTCCCATTGATTCTTGAGAAGCCTACCTCCAAGATTTGAGACATTGAGAACAATTATTGTAAGAGGCGGCTTGAAGGACATAACCCCTAACCAAGTATAAGGTGATGTCATGACTGAGGAGACATACCATGTGGAAAGGGAAGGGGTTGAACAAGATGAGGACAAGAAGAAGAAAAGTGTAGCATTCAAGGCCACAACATCATCTAAGAGCAAGACCAAAGGAAAGAAGGAAGAATCAAGTGAAGATAGTCAATTTAGTGATGATGATGATGATGATGATGATGAAGCTATGGCTCTCTTTGTACGCAAGTTTGGCAAATTCATGAAGAAGAAGGGCTATGGTACAAGAAATAGAAGAGAGCACCTCAAGAACAAAGACTATGTGAGAAGATGCTATAAATGCAAGAGCAAGGATCATGTTGTAGCAAATTGTCCCTAAAATAGTGACAATGATGAGGATGAGAAGAAGAAAAAGAAAGAAAAGAAGGAAGAGAAGATGTCCTTCAAGAAGAAGAAGGGTGGATCTTATGTGGTCACATTGGATAGTGATGCTTCTTCCAATGATGATGACTTTAGTGATGATGAGAAGGTCACCTCGAAGAAGGCACTTGCAAGCATTGCAATCAACAACAAGCCTTCTCTCTTTGACACTCCATTGACTTGCTTCATGGCTAAGGCCACCAAGGTAAAATATGATGAGAGTGATGGAAGTGAAAGTGAGAGCGATGATAAGGATGATCCCTCTAAGGAGGAACTCATGGACAAGTTGGAACAAGCCAATTCTTATATGGATAAGAAGAGGAAGGAGTGCAAAGAATTGCACAAGAAGCTTCAAGCTCTTAAGCAATCCTTTGATGAGCTCAATGCTACTCATGAGAGGCTAGTGGAAGCCCATGAGAAGCTTGGTAAGGCTCGTACAAAGCTTGAAAAGGCCCACTCCACTCTCCTTAGCCTAGATAAGAAGGAGATTGTTGCAATATGTGACATCGGCTTAACTTTTGATCAAATTAATGCATGTTTCTTTGAGCCTATCATTGTTGCTCCCACTAATCCTTCTTGCAGCACATCCACTTCTACTTCACCTTTAAGTGATGGTTTCACTTGTGATGCCTCACTTATGGTGGAAAATGAGACCCTCAAGAAGAAGGTAAATGAGCTCACTCGCGCCTTAGGCAATGCCTATGGTGGTGAGGCCCTCTTGCTAAAGTGCTTGGTGAAAGGTCCTAAATGGCTAGAGAGGGGTGAATAAAAATGATTAGTACAACAAATGGTGATAGCAAGTTGATAAATACATCAACTATGATTTCTCCCCTCTTCATAGTATGGCTATCGATCCTAAATACACTCACACCCTCTATGGTGTCTTGAGTGCCAAAACAAAAACCTATTTGATACCTTTGCCTTGATCAACACTTGATTTTTATTTTTCTCTTTCTTGTTTTCCAAGTTGGAGCACTTGATCATCTCTTTTGGTCACCATCATCATCATGACCATCATCTAGCTCCATCACTTAGTGTGTACCACCCTATCTCAATTAGAACACTTAATGACAAGGGTTAGTACACTAGGTTTCATCAATTATCCAAAACCAAACTAGGGCTTTCACTTGGGTAGCCAAAGGTTTTCTCTCAATAAAGAGGGATTAGGCTATACCCCCAAGAAAGGCAAGGCGGCCTTTGCTACTCCCAAAGCTAGATTTGTGAAGAGGAATGGTCAGTTTTGCAATAGATGCAAGCAAGTTAGACACATAGAGCAATATTGCAAGAACAAGAACAAGAACAAGAACACTAATGTATCCTCAATTAAGTTTGATTCTTGTTATTTGCTTACCAAGGGCTCAAATGGTGTGAAGGCTAAGTTCATTAGTGTACCTATTGTGGGCTCAAAGAAAAAAGCCATTTGGGTGCCCAAGGCCTTAGTTACTAACCTTCAAGAACCCAAGCAAGTTTGGGTACCTAAAAAGAATTGATCTTCTTTTGTAGATCAATTACAAAGCCAAAGGAAGGCATTGGGTGCTTGATAGTGGGTGCACACAACATATGATCAGTGATACAAGAATGTTCAATTCAATCAACACAAGTGGCAATGATGGTTATGATAGTATCACATTTGGTGACAGTGGCAAATGCAAGGTCAAGAGGCTTGTTAAGATTGCTATTTCAAATGACATGAGTATCTCAAATGTGCTACTAGTAGAGAGCTTGAACTTCAACCTATTATCGGTAGCCTAATTGTGTGACCTTGGATTTAAGTGCATCTTTGGACTTAATGATGTAGAGATCATAAGTGTAGATGGGTCTAATTTGATCTTCAAGGGCTTTAGATATAAAATTCTCTACCTAGTTGATTTCAATTCAAGTGAAGCCCAACTCCCAACATGTTTATTCACAAAATCAAGTATGGGTTGGCTATGGCATAGAAGGCTTGGTCATGTTGGAATGAAGCAACTCAATAGATTGATAAAGCATGACTTGGTCAAGGGCTTAAAGGATGTGGTATTTGAGAAGGATAAGTTATGTAGCTCTTGCCAAGCAGGGAAACAAGTTGGAAATACTCATCCCAAGAAAGTGCATCATGAGCACAAGCAAGGCATTTGAGTTGTTGCACATGGACTTGTTTAGACCAACACAATATACAAGCATTGGAGGCAATAAGTATGGCTTTGTCATAGTGGATGATCATACTAGGTATACTTGGGTGTTCTTTCTAGAGGACAAGAGTGATGTATTTGCAACCTTCATGTCATTCATCAAGAGGTGTCATAATGAGTTTGAAACAACTATCATAAAAGTGAGAAGTGATAATGGAAGTGAATTCAAGAACACAAGAATTGATGAGTTATGCGAAGAATTTGGAATTAGACATCAATTCTCGGCCAAGTACACTCCATAATCAAATAACCTTATTGAGAGAAAGAATAGAACTTTGATTGACATGGCAAGATCAATGTTAAGTGAGTACAATGTTAGTCACTCCTTTTGGGCCAAAGGAATCATCACTGCTTGCTATTGTAGCAACCGCCTCTATTGTCACCAAATGATGGAGAAGACACCTTATGAGCTCTTGAATGGTAGAAAGCCCAACATTGCATACTTTAGGGTCTTTAGATGCAAATGCTACATATTGAAGAATGGTGCCAAATTGAGCAAGTTTGACAAGAAATGTGATGAAGGATTCTTACTTGGATACTCCACTACTAGCAAAGCTTATAGAGTTTGGAATTTGGCAAGTGGCACTCTTGAGGAAGTTCATGATGTTGAATTTGATGAAACCAAGGGTTCCTAAGATGAAGAAGAGAATCTAGATGATGTGAGAGGGATTCAATTAACCAATGCAATGAATAACATGAATGTTGGTGATATAAGGCCTATAGAGGTGATAGAAGTGCAAGATGATAAAGATCAAGTGCTACTCTCTCCCAATGTGCAAGTAAATGTGTCGGTGTTTTATAAACTGGACTAGTAAACTTATACGATTGTCGTGCTGCTCTAGGAAGACTATGGTAGCATCCAAAAGACATAAGGATTTATACTGGTTTAGGCCAAAGCCCTATGTCTAGTCTCAGAGATGATCGAATGAGTGTTCCTTGCTTGAATGCTCTAAAGTTCTTACAATGGGGGTGCAAGAATGGTGGAAGAGGTAGGAGAGCTAGAGCTAGGAGATGAACTACCTGAAGGGAAGCCTCAGGAGCCCTACTATGGAGTGAATGTGTTGAAGATGATGATCATCCCATTGAAGGATGCCCTGGCTACCCTTATATAGAGTTCGGGGTCAAGGCACATACAAAGAAGAAGGTTCTCCCGACCGAGGGGTTATGAGCCTATGGGAGGGGCCTAGCTATCTTGGCTTGCAAGTTACACCATCTTGTGGTTGTTGGTGGTCCTTAACTCCTATTTCTAACCACCAACTCTCACATAAAATCTGCACAAATGATCACCAAACTTAGAATTTGGACTTATAACTAATCAATTCCACAAGTTTTGGTGAGTATTCATTTCTAGGAGGACATGTTGGGATTACATAGGAAAAGAGCCTAAAGTATACAAAAAATGCAACATTGTGGACATCCAAGATGAACCTAAGGGAAGATAGCCCACTTACCAGCAGAATCAGGGCCTGAAGGAATGGAGAACAAGGCCAAATTCCAATCAAACCACATTATCTTCACAGAACACCACCATGGGCCAAGTCTAGATGGTCATAACAGACAACCCAATAAAGATGGGCTGATTCGGAGTAGACCAGGGTGCGGCCGCACCCCAATCAGGCATGTTTGTCCCAGCTTTGGTCAGTTGAAAGATATCGCCTTGCTCAACATCGGTGTCAAGGTGCTTGCCAGGTTCAATGTACCTAAATGACGGTTTGAGGTCGGTTTTGTTTCTTTCATATGGGGATTAAGCACTTTTTCCAAAGAACCCCCTCCTCTCCACCTATAAAAGGAGACTCCCTCCTTCTCATTTGAACAACACACAAGAGAATAAGAGCAAGAGCATCACCACTCCATGGGCTTAGGCCCTAGCTAGCTCTAGCAAAGTAGAAGGGAGACATGTGAGGAAGAGTTTGAGGAAGAAGTGCTGGACTTGTCGGTAACCTTCCCCTGCTTGTACCTCGATGGATACATGCTTTGTACCACGATAGGTATCTTAGTAAGTGTTTGCAGTTCCTTTGGTTATAAGAGTCTTTTGATTAGCTAAGCTATACTTTTATTTGCTTGTGGGTTCGTCATCCGCTCTCATAGCGGATACTTTAGTAGAGGGCCCTAATAAAGATGGATAACCCTACGCGGATGCTAGAGTAGTAGTTGATAGCATAGATGTGGTGTCTAGGCTAGAGGCTACCTTTGTTTGCCTCGTTCCCCATGGTTGAGGGGTAGGCGGCGGGTGGTGATAGCCCTGTCTGTCCCTTATAATCCCCCACATTTGGGTTCAACATAGAGCCATAAGCCGGCAATGCTTGGCAGACCAAGTGTTCATCAGTGCCCGAAGTAAGCAAGTAGAAGTAGAGTTTATCTTCTCATAGACCCAAAAGCCAAAGAAATCTATCTCTACCCTTATCAGCTACTCTTGTGTTGTCCTTGGATGAATTAGCTAGAAGAAATACCTCCGTTCCTTATGGAAATATGATACCCTGAATAGTTCTGGGTGAAAGCTACAACGGTAATTCTGTACGCTTGCGGATTCTTTTTGTAAATGTTAAGAAATACCAACAAGTTTTTTGGTGCCGTTGCTAGGGAACTGTTGCTATTTTCTTCAAACCTAGTTCGTCTTCGTATTTGTATCCTTTATTTTTAAAAACAAAATATTTTCTTTTTATCTTTGTCACCATGAACTCAACTCAAATTCAAAACCCTTTCGCTTCAAAGGGCGAGTTCCTTGAGCCATCACCTGTTTCAAAACCAAACTTTTCATCTAGCTATAAACTCCATCCTGACTTAATAGCCATGGTTCAGGCACTACCCTTCTCAGGGCACAAAAATGAAAACCCCTGCCATCACTTGTGAGACTTTGAGGAAATGTGTTTGTCGGGGACCCATACTAGGGTACCCGAAGAGGAGCTAATAACCATCAACATTGATTCATCCGAGCGGTCAAAAGTGTGACCACACCTCTTGCTGGGCTCCACCTCGTTCGACCACCAAGGCCATGGGCTCTGCCTCGTCCGACCCCCGAGGGCTGGCTCTACCTCGCCCGACGTCCGAGGGCTGGCTCTGCCTCGGCTAACCCTTGAGGGTAGGCTCCACCTCATCCAACCCTAGAGGGTAGGCTCCGCCTCATCTAACCCCCAAGGGCTAGCTCTGCCTCATCCGACCCCCAAGGGTTGGTTCCACCTCGGCTGGCTCTCGAGGATAGGCTCCACCTCGTTCGACCCCCAAGGGGGGGTTCCACCTCGGCCGATGTCGCAGGGCTGGCTCTCCCTCGCTAGATGTCTAAGGGATGGCTTCGCTTTACCCAATCCCTTAGACATGGTTCCTAACGGGAGCTCACGCTGCCGCCAACTACTACGGGCTAGAAAGTATGACCCAAGGTCAAACTTCTAGCATCGTGCAGGGAGAGGTCACATCTCAACATGACCCATCCCTATGACATGTCATTCTAGGGAACTCACATCGCCCATAGTGGCGGACGAGCGGTCACTATGCTGCCCACTCCCTGTGCAGCCGCTGATCAGCACACTAGTCAGCCATGCCACCCACCAAGGTGGGGTGGTACGTTACGACTCGCTGACAACACCAGGGCATGGTAATGTCAGAAGACAGGCCACCGACGTGGAGCTGTCCTTATCACCGCCTGCTGTGTTAGTGGGGCCCGCATGGAGGAAAAGGAAGGCCTAGCGACCCTAAAGACTTCCTTGACCTCTCATTCTCTTTTTTCCCCCATTGTAACCCCTGCTTTACCTTGGGCTATAAAAGGGAAAGCAGGGTGTCCCACTAAAGGGGGTGTCGATAGAATATCGTCAGCAGTCCTCCGAGGGGTATCCCACGAAGGTAGATTGATCGGTAGAGATGCATGTAATCAAGAACAAGAAGGCAACAAAGACACAAGAGTTAGACAGGTTCGGGCCGTCAGTGTGACGTAATACCCTACTCCTATGGTCTCTTAGATTGTATTGGCTATCATATGATATTGCGTGTGTTTGGAGAGGGTCCCTACCCACCTTATATAGTCTAGGGGGGCAGGGTTATAAGTCGGTTGGATCTAGGAGATAACTAGAAAGTAATAATAGATTACAAGAATCATGGGATCATACATATCCTAATAGATCTCGTAGTATCTTCAGGATATCTTCCCAGTGTCTTACGGGAGACGCCGAGCAGCGCTATGCCCCACAAGGCTTCATCTAGTGGGCTGGGCCGCCCCTGGGGGCGTAGCCTATGTGGTCTGCCATGGGTATCTGGGATCATACCCCCAATAGCTAGTCCCCGTGCACCTTGTATCTGTTGTGCAATGCCGTCTTGAGCTTGTCCGAGCAGGTGCGAACGAAGCCGAGCAGTCAAACTCATGGTCCGACCACCGTGATGAGTTGCCAAACAGTTGTGAACCATCGCCGAGCAGTGTGAACCATCACTGAGTAGTGTGAACCATCGTCGAGCAGCGTATCCCAAGTAAGGCTTGCCATAAAGATGTAAGGAGCTCAAGATCAAAATAAAAAATTTCCTCACAGTGGACCAAGTGTGCCCACTTAGAGTCTGACCATGAGAAAGGGAGATAGTCTTCTTCAACTTCAGGAGGCATGGAGTCTTCCAGATTAAAGCAAACACACTCACCGTGAGGTGAAGTGTGCCCACTTAGTCCCCGAGCCTGACAGTAGGTGACGTAGTCACGTGGTGCCAGGGTTCAAAGTAGAAGAAAAGCAGAAGACCAGCCGAGCAGGCAGCTAGTCCCCGAGCATAGCCCCGAAATGAGAAAAGCACATTCACAACAAGGTGAAGTGTGCCCACTTAGTCCCCGAGCCTGACAGTAGGTGACGTGGTCACGTGGTGCTAGGGTTAGAAACAACAGTCAATGGAAGAAAGTCCCAGTGCAGTGAGGAACCAAGTCGTATTGATGACGCAATCCCTGAGCCTAAAATGGAAATCTTAGAGAAAACAAATCATGGAGAAAAAACTAGAGTAATGGTTGTACAGTAGTTATTACTGAGCCATAACAGATGGCAGAGAAGTCAGCGAATATTCGGTGAGCAGTAACAAATTACGGTGATAAATGGGTGATACAGGCTACAGTTGCGCGAAAGCCCAGGTAACACCCCACCATGCAGTTTCAGAGAATTCAGAGAGGCACAAATCGTGGAGCGGTTTCCCAAAAACCCTCAAATGAGAAAGGTGGGGGAGTGCTTTATAACTATGCCACCGCACCCCGCGCTCCCACCTTTACCACTTTGCCACTTCATCTTCCTCCTCAGCCCTCGCACTTCTAGATTCATACACGCTTCCACCCCAATCCCAAACCAGATCTGAGAGATGGAGCCAAAGAGGGGAGTTGGAAACCCAAAGAAGGCGGCCACCAGAGCCAGCCGTGACAATGAGAGGGTGTTGTCGCTCATGGGGGAGGCAGAGATCAATAGTATGGTGGAGGCGGGCATTCTTTTCTAACCGTGTCACCGACGGATGGCGGCCAGCCAGCGGTGAGCCCTTCTCGATGCCACATACCGACGAAGTAGTAGTTTTTGAAGATTATTTCTGGCGCGGGTTAGGATTTCCCGTTCATCCTTTTCTTGAGGGACCTATTGGAGTTCTGGAGAATTAGTCTATGCAACCTCCACCCAAACACCATCTTGCACATCTCTATCTTTATCCATTTCTATGAGGCATATCTTGGAGTTCTTCCCCACTTCAACCTCTTTCATCATCTATTATGGCTGAAGAAGAAGGGTGGGGGCGGTTCCAAGGTGGTCTGTGGCGTTTATCTGCAACTCCACGATGGGATGGCAAGCGAGTACATCACTATACTGCTGAACACCTCGTTGAAGGGGTGAAACGCTAGGTGGTTCTACATGAAGCAGAGCCATCCCGCCACCCACTACGACATTGACCATGTTCTAGAGAACCAGAGGAGCTAGTCAGAAAGGCCGAGCAGTGCTAACATGGAGCAGGTGAGGGAGCTCCTCGGCCTAATAATGGACATGAAGATGAATGGTGGATTGGTGGTGACGAGCTTCATAGTGCGCCGCGTCCAGCCCTATAAGGAGAGGGCCCATGCGGGCTTTGACTTCAAGGGGGACACCGACAGCACCCGAGAGAGGTTGGAGAGGCTATCAAAGGATGATGTGCTAGAACGGGTCGTAGGGCTATTCGCTCCAAATGCCTCGTTCAGCATGTCGAGGCAGATGAGAGCCTTTAACTGCATGAACCCGCCTCCTTAGGTAAACATCTCAATTGTTTGTTCCTGATCCTTTTTTATCCTATACCATTGCTGAGCAGTGAACTAATCCACTTGTGGAAAGATCCATTTGCAGGAACAAGCGGCATACTTCTCGGGTGTGCCGAGGAGTGATTGGCTTAAGGAAGTGGATGCCTAGCAAGCGACTCAGCCTGAGGAGGGTGCTGTCAGCACCTCATCGGAGTCCAAAGGCGTGGACACTGGTCAGATGGAGAGTCCTCCCCTGGTGTTAGAGAAAGTTTGGGGGAAGAGGGCAGTGGCAGATGAGCTAGCCTAGAAGAAGAGGAAGACGGCGGGTGCTGCTCCCTGCATTTTGGGCGGTATCTCGATTAGCGGTGACCAGACCACTCAGACACAAAGTGCAGTGATGTCTGAGTGGTCGGATGACGATAGGGCTCCAGTGGCTCCTCTACCGAGCACTGAAGTGCCTCCACGCAACACGTGCGTGGAGGTACAATCGAAGGGAGGGGAGGAAGTCCCTGAGCATCAGGCGAAGGGAGTCCCCGAGCAACAAGCGGTAGAGAGGCCGATGGCAGGGCCATGAGACCTCCACCCCAGGGCGCGTGGGTTGACCCTAGGGCCATGCCTAGGGGCTCGGGTAGGCATCGCTGGTTCAAAAAAGTGTACCAGGAGGCTGACACATAAGTATCCTTGCCTTGGACTTATTTTGATGTCATATCTTTATCTCTTTTGGCGATTGACGAGCTAATCTAATGTAGGGCAAGGCGTATAGAGGATTTGAATCTGTCTGTCTAGACCAATGAGCAGCTGGGGGCTGGTCCTAGCGTGGAAGCAATGCTGACAGACCCCATCCCGGAGTCCCCGAGTGCTCGGCGGCCTATGGAGGAGTCAACCGCCGTTGCTGATGAACTTGGTGGTGGAGAACGGCTGGTGTCAATGGTGGACAAACTGGCGGCAGTACCCGAGGCAATGGCGGGAGCCGTCGGGTCTTTGGAGGTGGAAACTAGAGTTGTTGATGCCACCCCAGAGTCTAGAGCAGAGAAACCGGTGGTGTTAGAGGAGCAGATGCCGCTCCTTGAGGCGTCGGAGGGCGTGGTCAGACATGTTGTGTGGCCACCGAGCCCCTAGGTGGCGCCACCAGCTGCATAGGAGGAGGACAAGGTGGAAGAGATTGAGCGTGAGGAATCATGACCTCAAGCCATCTGAATCCTCCGCAAGCAGGGCGATGAAGTGGTGGTCATTGAGGAGGAGGACACCACCAGGGAGCTCAGGAGGCTGGAGTCCACCCTTTCAATGGCGATGAAGTAGATCAAGGTTAGTATTGCATCGGCAATGTTTGTCTGTGTCGTTAGAGACTAGAGTTTTTCATAATCTTGTTGCTTTTGCAGGGCATAGCTCGAACTGCCGAACAACGGTGACAGCTGATCAAGAGGATGGAGCCCCTCGCCGAGGGGAGCTGAAGGAAGCGATGAAGCTTATGGAGAAAAACATCCAGAGGGCCCAGCGTGAGTGGGATCTTGCCAAGGCTAACACGTGGGATCTGGAATACCAATACGGGGCTCTATTCGAGCAGCTGGTGACCGTGTTCAAGCAGTTGCGGGGTAGGTCCGAGCAACTGGCCACCGTCTCCGAGTAGCTGATGAGTGTTTCCGAGCAACTGGATCTCAAGTCCGAGCAGCTGAGAAACATCTCCGAGCAGAAAAAAGGTATGGTGGATCGGTGAATTTACTTTGCATTGCTGAAGTCTTATTGTTGCTGATGACCGTTATGCTTGTAAAGCAAGACGCAGAGCTTGGCCAGTTATGCCAAGTCGTCGGTCAACTCTAGAGGATGAGAAGAAGATGGCTGGGCGGGCGAAGAAGCTAGCCGAGGAGCTAAAAGGTAAGTACTTCATTATTGGAGTTACTGCTAGAGTAATTTCTTTTCTTGATGGACCCTTGTGATGCCTATAGACTACCGTCGGAGGGCCAAGGCACAGTTCGATGTGTTGGAGAAGGAGGCCAGGACCCAGAGGAGCAAGCTTGACGCCATAGTTGCCGAAGTCAAGTTGGTGCTCAACTGTGGTGACATGGAGGTGGCTCCTCAGCCCGACGGCAGGCCGCCGTGCCCGGACACCATCATCGACAGGTGCAAGGTGGCATGGGAGAACTTCAAAAGCTTCAACCATAACACCACCATCACTGCCGTTACACACGCCCTAGCGGTGGTATGATCCCACTACCCTGTTATTGACCTTCAAGCGATGGGGGTTGGATTTGCCAGAGGGACGAGCGCAATAGAGCATCAGCAGCTAGAAGATGAGGTGGAGGATGCGGCGAAGAAACTAGCCGGTGACATTGACCTATTCGGTGAGATGGACGGCAATGGCCAAGCCCAATGACCTACTCAGAGAATAATCTGTAACGGCTAGAGAAGACAGTTAAAATGCACGAGGGCGCAGATAAACATTTATGTATGTGTATAAATGTTGTAAAGTGACATGTGCATGTTTATGCAGTTCATCAATATTCCATTGAAAGATCATTGTAGTGTTAACCCTGACGCAATTATATGTGGTATAAGTAGTGTCCAAGCAGTTAGTTCTTTACTAGGCTCTTGGCCTTGGCTAGCCCATATTCCATAACATCGAGCGCGGAGCCCGTGCATGTGTAGAAGGAACAGGCATGACCAAGGAACCATAGCCGACCACCCATAAAGTAGAGCGCGGAGCCCGTAACACGTGTAGGGAGAGATCGAAGACTAGGTCTTCTCCAAAGAGCCCAAAGCGGAGCGTGTGCTACTCGGCGGTTGGTGAAGTGTCTTGGAGATATGGAGAAACATGGCAGAGCATTTATGGAGATCACATATTGGAGTTTGTTAAGGAGTAGCTTAGAGCTAGCGACCGCAAATGGAGATTAAACCATAATGGAGAAATAATGGAGACAAATTATGGCGATAAAAACTTCATTCATTATGGAGTAGAGAGTACATATCTAGAGCATTTCAAGAATAGAAACATATCAGGTGTTCGATGTGCCATGAGTTGGGGATATCGATTCCGTCCAAGTCACATAGCCGGTAAGACCCTAGTCGAGTAACCTCTTTCACCACTAGGGCCCTTCCTAGGGGGAGGAGAGCTTGTGCATCCCATTGGTTTTCTGTTTTCTACGGAGAACGAGGTCGCCAATAGCAAATGAACGACCTTTGATGTTGCAGTTGTAGTATCTCTGTAAGCCTTCTAGATATTTGGCTGTGCGGACGCAAGTGATCAGGCGTTCTTCTTTGGCCCTATTGATGTCCTCTGTCCGAACAGCTGTGGCTTTCTCTTCATTATAATGTTCCACCCTAGGTGCTCGAAAGGCAATGTTCACTGGTAGTATGGCTTTTGAGCCATGAACCAAGAAATATGGAGACACACCGATGCTGCGACTAGCTTGAGTGCACAGTCCCTAGACCACAGCTGGGAGCTCTTTGAGCCATCTGCCTGGATGCTTTTCCTCTTTCTAATATAGCCTCTTTTTTAGGGCATCATGGATCATGCCGTTCGCCTGTTCGACCTGGTCGTTGGCCCTAGGATGGGCGATGGAGACGCATTTGATGGAGATGCATCGATCTTCACAGATGTCCCAAAAATGATGACCAGTGAATGTAGTTCTGAGGTCTGTGATAATGCTATTTGGGAGACCGAATCTATGGATGATATCTTCGAAGAGCTCGGCTACCTTCTTTGCAGTAGCCGAAACAAGCGATTTGTATTCGATCCACTTGGACAACTTATCGATGGCGATGTATATGTACCGGAAACCACCTGGCGCTGGCTTGAAAGGCTCGATCATGTCTAGTCCCTAGCATGCAAAAGGCTAGGAAGCTAGGATGGTCTGCAGTTCTTATGCCGGCACGTGTATTTGCTTGGTGAAAAATTGGCATCCTTCACAATGTTGGACGAGGTCTTCTGCATCAGTGATGGTCGTGGGCTAGTAAAAACCAGCTCAGAAAGCTTTGCCAACTAGGTTTCTCAAGGCCGCGTGGTTGCTGCAGGAACCAGAGTGAATTTTGAGAAGTAGTTTCACTCCTTCTTGGGTGATGCATTTCTACAGTATCCCTTCCTTTGCACTTTTCCTCATCAAGTTCCCATCTACCAGCACATAATGCTTACTTCGATGGATTAGGCATTCGGTTTTAGTCTTGTTGGCGGGTACATCGGCGCTGGTGAGGTACTTGTGAACTGTTCCCTCCAACTGCCGACCGGTGAAGGTACTGTAAGTACCAGCTGCTCGGCGGGGGGAATTTCTTGAACTTCCTTCTCTTCCTTAATAGACGGTGTAAAGAGGTCTTGAATGAAAACCCTAGGTAGAATCGTAGCGCAAGAAGAGCCTATCTTAGATAGGTGGTTGGCGAGCTAATTTTGATCTCATACCATGTGGTGGTACTCGATACCGTAGAACTTCCCTTCGAGTTTTCTAATTTTGGCGCAATATGCATCTATCTTCTCACTGGAGCAGGACCAGTCTTTGTTGAGCTGGTTGATGACCAGCACGGAGTCTCCATATACCATGAGGTGTTTGACGCCAAGCTCGACGGCTATACGGAGATCGTGGAGACATGCTTCATATTCGGCGGTGTTGTTGGAGTCTTGAAAATGTATTTAGAGAACATATCGAAACTTGTCTTTGGTCGGTGTAATGAATAGAATGCTAGCACCAGCACCGTTGATGTTAAGGGCATCGTCGAAGTACATCACCCAGTGCTGAGGGCAGGTAGCGGGGATGGGCTCTTGGATCTCAGTCCACTCAGCGACAAAGTCAGCGAGCGCCTATGACTTGATGGTAGGCCTGCTCCTAAATTCAATGGAGTAAGTGCCGAGCTCAACAGCCCACTTGATGATGCGACCATTGGCCTCTTTGTTGCAGAGGATGTCCCCCAAAGGGAACTTGGTTACCACGGCGATCTTGTAATACTCAAAGTAATGGCGAAGCTTGCATGACATGATCAGAATAGCGTATAGCAGTTTCTAGACTTGAGGATTACGAGTCTTAGACTCATTAAGGACCTCGCTGATGAAGTAGACTAGAAGTTGTATCTTATAGGCATGTCCGGCCTCCTCACGCTCAACGACGATAGCAGTGCTAACGATGCGAGAAGTGGCGGTAATGTAGATCAGTAGAGTTTCATCTGGTCAAGGCACCATCATGATTGGAGGCTTCATTAGAAACAACTTGAGCTGCTCAAAAGTTGTATCTGCCTCCTTCAACCAAGAGAAGTGCTCAGAGGCCTTGAGGAGTTTGAAGAACGATAGTCCCTTTTTGCCGAGGCGGGATATAAAGCGGCTGAGAGTAGCCATGCATCCTATAAGCTCCTGTATGTCCTTTATGCAAGTTATCCATTTCATGTTGGTAATGGCGGAGACCTTGTCAGGGTTGGGTTCGATGCCACGGGCACTGATGATGTAGCCCAGGAGTATGCCAGATGGAACTCCAATGATGCACTTTGAAGGGTTCAACTTCCATCTATACCTTTTCAGGTTGGCTAACATTTCTTTGAGGTCGACGATGAGATTATCGGTGGTCTTGGACATGACGACCACATCATCAATGTAACCTTCGATGTTACGACCTATCTGTTGATCGAGGCACATCTGGATGGCCCTTTGGTAGGTTGCCCCAACGTTCTTGAGTCCAAAGGACATGGTGGTATAGCAATACGCACCAAAAGGCGTGATGAACAACGTCTTGATCTGGTCATCTTCCTTGAGGGATATCTGGTGATTATCAAAGTAACAATCGAGGAAGGAGAGTAGTTCATAGCCAGCGGTGGAGTCTACAACCTTGTCTATCCGAGGCAGACCGAAGGGGTCTTTAGGGCAATGTTTGTTGAGATTAGTGTAATCAATGCACATTCTCCATTCTTTATTCTTTTTTTGAATGAGAACAGGGTTTGCTAACCACTTAGGATGATACACTTCTTTAATAAATTCGGTAGCTAGGAGCTATTTTATTTCTACCCTAATAGCATCCTTCTTGTCTGGCGTGAATCATCGACGTTTCTGCTTGATCGGTTTGGCGGTCGGTGAGACGTTCAAGGAGTGCTCGATCTTCTCACGTGGTACCCTCGGCATGTCTACAGGTTTCCAAGCAAACACGTCGGCATTGGCACGTAGTAAGGATATGAGCGCGCTTTCCTATTTGGGGTCAAGGTGAGCCCCAATCTTCATAGTCTTGGAGGGGTCATCGAGGCTGAGGCCGACCTCCTTTGTTTCCTTGGACATGGTGGAGGCACGCAGAGGCTCCAGCGCTGGGATCTCCAGGTCCTTGGCGGGCGCCATCTTGGCGACAGTAACCACGCTAGCCATCTGGATGGAGAGGTCGGTGGCTTCGGCGAGGGTGAGACTTTCTATCTCGTAGGCATAGGTGATGGAGCAGTTGGCCCGTAGGGCCAGGACTCCTATAGGCGAAGGCATCTTCAGCACTAGATAGGCGTAGTGCGGTATGAGCATGAACTTGACTAGAGCTAGCCAACCAAGTATGGCATGGTAGGTGGTGTTGAAGTCGGTGACATAAAAGTTGATGTGCTCGATGCGGTAGTTGCTAGCCGTGCCAAACTGTACTGGTAGGGTGATCTCTCCAAGCGGTTTGGATGCCCTGCTAGGTATCACACCCCAGAAGGAGGAGTCAGAGGGTGTGAGATTTGCTATCCCATGCCCTAGCTCCTTTAGGGCTCTAGGGAAGAGGAGGTTCAGAGCGCTCCCACCGTCGACGAGCACTTTTCTAAAAAGCACTTTCTGGACATTTGCACCAAGGACGAGGGGGAAATGCCCTATGTAAGGGATGTTTGCCCACTGGTCAGCCCTACTAAAGGTTATGGGGACCTCGGACCAGGGGCGATAGCTGGGGTTGGCGACGATGTCTTCCGCGTTGACGGCAAGCACCCGGCAGGCGGTGAGCTTCCGATCTCTTCTACTCTCGGTGGTGGCGAGGCCCTCGAAGATGGTGGAGACCACTTTGTCATGATCCTAGAAGGCATTGTTGTTGCCCCTAGGTGGTTGACGGCCTCTGGCTCTGTCGTTGTTATCGTCGTCCGGCTTTTTAGCTTGGAATTCCTTAGCCAAGCCAAGGCAGTCCTTCATCTTATGCTTGCTATTTTTGTGGAGAGGGCATGGGCCTTTAAGGATCATTTTGTACTGCTCATCATAGTTGTGCTTGGTATGAGGTTTGCCAATAGTGGCGATGATGTGGTCTGGTCAGCGGCAGCGATATTGACCAGATTTGGATCCTTCTGGCCGATCACGGCCACTGTCCCGATGGTGACTGTGATCGTCATAGTGGCGATCGTTGTGGCACTAAATGTCGGGTTGCTCATCACTACGGCGAGTTGGGCGATGAATGCCCGCATCATCATTGAAGCGCACTTTGGCCTCTTCGGTGTCGGCGTACTGATCGGCGGTTGTTATCATCTCGCCGATCCCCTTAGGCGGCTTGCAATTGAACTTGGAGCGGATGTCGTGGTGATGGAGTCCTCGGACGAAGGCGGTGATGACCTCTGCTTCCTTGATGTTGGGAATAGAATTCCTCATCTTGGAAAAGTGTCTGATGTAGCTACAGAGGAGCTCGGACGACTTCTAGTAAATGCGGTTCAGATCGTGCTTGGTGCCCGACCGAGTACACATGGCCATGTAGTTGTCGGTGAAGACCTTCTTCAGCTCTTCCTAGGATCCGATGGAGTCTAGGGCGAGGCTTGTGAACCAGTTCATCATAGTTGGCGTGAGCATGATGGGAAGATAGTTTGCCATGACGCTGGTATCTCCCCCGATGGCACGCACAATAGTGGCATAAGCTTGTAGCCACTGTGTGGGGTTCATCCATCCTTCATAGGGCTCGACCCCAGTGATTTTAAAACCACGGGGCCACTGGAGTGTCCGGAGTGCCCTTGTGAATGCTCAGGAGACCGAACGCGCAGTCATAGAATGATAGCTTGGATCCTAGGGAGGGGGTACATACGAAAACAAGAGACGTTTTCTCCTACTAATCTTGCTATCCTCTCCTCAATCTTTAGTGACACCTGACCCCAGCAACAGCAAGGGGTCAGATCTCACTCAGGGGCTGATAAGGGTACAAATATACCCTTTCTAAAATAGTCACTGTGCCTGACTTCTTCATCACATTAAACCTAGTGGCAAGGTCTGCGGAAACAAACAATTGAGCATGGCTAGTTGGACTATGAGAAACCTATGCCCATGTGGCTATGGCACTCTTACTCACCAGTGTGATCAGAGTTTCCCTCCTACACCTCGGGCCCCATGGTCTTAACAAACGAAAGGGTCGGAACACACGAACCCCTTTCCACACATAAAAAGGGAGGAAAAACAAACTCAGTCAAACAAAACAAAATGATAAGTTTGTGCGATAGTGCAGAAGGGTCAGAGTTTGTCTACTTGTTACATGAACGATTACTCGACCTATCTGACTAACTAACCCTCCAGGGGAGAACTATGTCTTCTATTTTGTCTGCCAGGTCACATGAAAGAGGAGCCACCGCCGTCTCTATCTCATCCAGCTCATAGGCTTCGTAGCCAAGCATGAAGCCGAGGCTCATTGTCTCTAGGTCGATGCTATCCCAATAATGAGAATGAGCAATTGAGAAGGATTGATGGACCCTGGCACAAAGGGCATTCCTCTCGAGCTGGCGCACCCGCACCATGATCTTGATGGCACGGGCCGCGAGTGAACTGGTCCCCTCCAACCGCACCACCTCTAGGTCTTCACATACCACTTTGAGGGTGGCACTCAGGATACCAAGCTCGTCGCTCTCTGCCTGAAGGTTCCTCCTTGCCTTGGTGAGGTCCACGGCTAGCCTGGTAGAGATGCCTTCGGCCTCCAGCCTCTGGGTCGTCGTGGTTCTAAGTTCGGCCTAGAAGGAGCCGATCTTTTGCTATGCATCATCACGTTCTCTAAGGGCCTGGTCATGCTCCTTGCAAACCATGCCACGCTCTGAGTGGAGCCTCTCTGCAGTTTGGAGCAGCTCATCCCACTCCTTACGCAGGCGAGCAACCGCCACAGCATCCAGACTTGCCTTCTTCTCCACGGTCGTGAGCTTCTCTTCGGCCCTTAGCTTCAGCTCCCGCTCCTTCTCAACCTTGGCTAGAACATCAAGGATCTGCTAGTGGGTCTTGACATCCTTCTGAAGTAGCTCATCCCTCTCCCTCCTGACCTTGGCGACCTCCTCCTTGTCCTTCCACAACCTCACTGATAGAGCCTCTAATGCCCTGTCGGCCTCGTCTACATGCCGATGGGCCTCGGCCACCTGCAATCAGAGACTGTTCGCCTCCTCGGCAATGGGAGTTAGCTTGGCCAAGCTAGACCATCACCTCCCCATGCAGCCACACCTCCTCGATGAGGTGGTCCTAGGTTCCCTTTTGCTCACGAAAGAACCATGACTTCCCTCGGCTACGAGCAATAAGGGACTAAAAGAAGACGATGGTCAGAATACAAGAATATGCGGAGAAAGGAAAAAGCAAGAAGCAAGATCAAGCAAGTACCTAGCCAGCGAGAATGACAACATTGGCCAATGCACCCCAGGCATAGTCCAGAGCTTCGATCATGGACGCAACTCCCACATCGAGGCTATCTCGCTCCATGCTCTCGGTGGTGTCGTCAAGGGTGAAGAGCGTCGACACCGGGTCCTTTGAATTTGTCCATCGGAGCAGGGGTTCACCCCACACGGGCGAGTCGCTGCCTCCCAATGTCAGGGCCAGGGACGATTCCCCACTGGTTGTCTCTGCCACTGCCACGACGTCTAGAGACCCCTCGGCCGCATCCCCCTCCATCCGGCCCACGTCAGGTGCCATCGCTTAGGCCGTCGGTGGCGCAGGTTGCAACACTACCTCGAGTGCTACCATGGTTGCGTCTGGTTGTGGCCCGCCAGTCACAGCCGCCACCACCTCCGCCTGTGTTGGCAGGACCTCGACCGCCTACCTCGCGCCCACCGTAGCCAGTGACACCAGCGCGGAAGGTGGCTTCGTCCACCTCGTCATCAGCAGTGGTATCGCCTCCATCGCTGGTTGCTCAGTGACATCCGAGGGCATCCCTTGAGCCCCTATGCCTGCTTGTCCCGCTGAGGGCACGGGCGTCACCGTGGGTGGCACCTGACCGGATGGCGTCGTGGTCACACTAGCGTCGCTCCTGCCCAAAACAGTCACGATGCCAATCGACGGCTGTCGCCCTGTTTGAAGGGCGATGCTCTTCTTCGGTGCCAACGCCAAAGGATTATGCCACCTCATGATGTTGCAAGGAACGAAAAGCATAAATCATGATAAAAGGTAGAGAAAAACAGAGAAGCTGGTGACTTACATCGGCGCTATTGGGTGACGGATATGTTTAGGGGGCGAACCCCCAGACCCCTACTCCACCTCATCGGGGCAGGGCCGTTTTGAGCCCACCCCTTCCTCCTAGGCAGAGGGGCTCTCTCCCCTTGCATCTTGGGGCATGACGGTAGATCCACCCACCTCCGCTAGCACCTCAGCCCTAGGGCAGGCCGACGGTCCGTCACGTCTCTGCTGGCCCCACGGATGCGCCCTCCCCTCCATGGAATGGGAAGGGCCCTGACTCCTGCAAGGATGAGCAGATACCTATCAGCACATCTTTGCTCTCTAGGACATCTCACTCGATATCGTCAACTACCTCATCGTCGTCTTCCTCATCATCAATGTTGGCACTATCCGTGTCCTCCCCTCGCTCCCGCGCCCGCAGCTTCCGCTACCTCTTCTTCCTCTTGTCCTCCTTCACCTTCCTAAGCCACTCGCCCTTGGCATGATTCGCCGCCCTCATAGACGAATCCCTTGGCAATGGAGCCGAGTGATCCATGAGGATGAGGTCCCTCGGCTGGTCCCCCCATCTCAATGTTAGTATCAAGGGGTTAGGAGTTCAATTGAAAAGGAAGCATGAGGAGGGAAAACTTACAAAAACAATGTGGCCTAGTTCTGGCCACATCTGAGGATGCCCCGGCACCGGGTACATGAAATCAAGAGAGGCGCCCACATTGTCCCGCAAAGGCTCCATCACCTCCTTGATGCACTATGCGACCTCAGAATGGGAGAGCGCTCCCTCGCCAAGCGTCGTTGCATACAACGGAAGCACGCGCCTCATCAACAGCGCCACCCTCCTCGTGTGGTAGGCCCTAATGATGCCTGACCCCTTCAGGCCCTCCCCTTTAGGATGCGGATGGCAGCGAGGTGGTCCCGGATCTTCTTCTTGTCCTTCTCCAAAACACCCCACTTCCTCCATGAATCTGGGACCTCTTCGATTAGATGCTCGGTGAACTCCAGCAGGGGGCGGCAGCGTCATTCTTGAGATAAAACCAATGCAAATGCCACCCCTTGTTGGAGGTCGACAGCCACACTGACGGGTACTCACCGACCCGGTTGTTTTGAAGGTGGATGCCGGCACATCCCATCGACGTATTCATCTCCTGCTTCTTCTCCCTCTTCTTCTAGAGGGCGACTGGAAAGAAGTACCACCATAGATCAAAGTAGGGACTGATCCCTAGGAATCCCTCACATAGGGCGACAAATGTCGCCATGTGCTAGATTCCATTGGGATTGAGGTGCTGCAACTCGATCTTGTAGTAGTGCAGCGACCCCCGAAGAAATCCATGAGCAGGGGTAGTGAACCCACGCTCATGGAAGTGCGTGAATGACACCATGTATCCATCGAGCGGCGATGGCACATCCTCCTCACCGGGCAGTAGCCACTCATCGGTCGTGGTCCGTGCGTAGAGAAGACCACGATGGACGAGGCCCTCCATGCGCTGGAAGGTGATGTCAGAGCAGCACCACGGATCCATTAGAAGATGGGGGTAGGTGGATGCAAGCTCGACGACGGCTGAGATGTGAAAGTGGGAATCCTAGGTGATTGGTGGTGGAGGTTGTAGATGCGAAGGCAAGAAGGCAAGGTATGAAACCCTGGGGGCAAACCCTTTGGTTTTATAAGGGCGACGGATGTGAGAAAACCAATCGTCCGCCTAGATCTCCGCACCTACCATGATCTGCCTCAATGTAATGTCATAGGATATGCGCACGCAATCCCTATCCTTTCCCTCAGAAGACTCGCTGGATGTTTCGCCTCCTCGGGTGGGCCATGACTCATTACAAGTAAGAAAGAATATGGATCAAAAAACACCTCTACGGCCCATCTGGGCCCAAGAGTTCGACGGTTGGCCCATCAACGGGTTCGACAGCTGCTCTAGGCACCCTTATGATAAGGATGGGAAGGGATGGGCCAGCAAGCGGCTAGTATCCAGGCGCACGAGTGCCATGGGCATCTCAACCCATGATCCCCACAAATGGTATGCTGGGACCCCAATCAAACTATCTAGCTAACGAACCACCAAATCTCACGGCCATACCCGCGAAGGGTCTGACCTCGGCAAAAAGGAATCACCATTCCTAGGACACGTCGTGGGCGACAAAAGAAGGCTAGGGCCCTCAAAGTCCTCCCTTTAGACAAAACCTCTGAAGGAGTATTCTACTCCTCCGTAGGCTTGGGGCTACACCCAACGGGTGCGCTCGCGCGCACCTACTAGCAAGTAGAAAAATTCCTCTGGTGATTCTACCCGAATCACCTGGGGGCTCGGGGGCTACTATTGGGGACCCATACTAGGGTACCCTAAGAGGAGCAAATAACCATCAACGTTGATTCATCTGAGCGGTCAAAAGCGCGACCACACCTCTTGCTGGGTTCTGCCTCGTTCGACCACCATGGCCATGGGATTCGCCTCGTCCGACCCTAGAGGGCTGGCTCTACCTCACTCGATGTCCGAGGGATGGCTCCGCCTCGGCTGACCCCTGAGGGTAGGCTCCACCTCGTCTGATCCCCAAGGGTAGGCTCTGCCTCGTCCAACCCCTAAGGGCTGACTCTGCCTTGGCTGACCCCCGAGGGTAGGCTCTGCCTCGTCCAACCCCTGAGGGTTGGTTCTGCCTCGGCTGGCTCCCGAGGATAGGCTCCACCTCGTCCGACCCCTGAGGGTGGGTTCCACCTCAGCCGATGTCGTAGGGCTAGCTCCGCCTTGCTCGATGTCTGAGGGATGGCTCTGCTTCGCTCGATCCCTTGGACATGGTTCCTAATGAGAGATCACGACCCCGCCAATCACTACAGGCCAGAAAGTATGACCCAAGGTCAAACTTCTAGCATCGTGCAAGGAGCGGTCACATTTCAACATGACCCATCCCCACAACATGTCATTCTAGGGAACTCACATCGCCCATAGTGATGGACGCGTGGTCACTATGCTGCCCACTCCCTGTGCGGCCGCTAATCAGCACGCTGGTCAGTCGTGCCACCCACCGAGGAGGGGTGTGATGTTATGACTCACTGACAATGCTAGGGCATGGTATTGTCAGAAGACAGGCGACCGACGTGGAGCTATCCCTATCACCGCCTGCTGTGTCAGCGGGGCCCGCACGGAGGAAAAGGAAGGCCCAGCAACCCTAAAGACTTCCTTGACCTCTCATTCTCCTTTTTCCCCATTGTAACCCCTGCTTTACCTTGGGCTATAAAAGGGAAAGCATGGCGTCCCACTAAAGGGGGGACCGATACATCGAACAAGTGCGATCACATAGCATTGGTTCACCACACCTCATCACGAACAACACATCACCAGAGACTTGAGAGCACCTCCCTCTCTCGCCAGTTTGTAACCCCCTACTATGAACTTTTCCATGCTAGTAACACGATCAGCAGCAATGAACTGGATGTAGGGATATTCAGCCCGAACCAGTATAAACCTCGTGTCCTCTTAGCACACCATCCGAGCCAGATGCGCAATAATACAAATTTACTCGTTGGAGCTTACTCAAAACACCGACAGTGTTCGTGCCTGAGCATCTCGGGCATGACACAAGAAATTCTAAGATGGAAATTGTTTCCCTTCTCCCTCACGGGGAAGACGAAGCAATGGTACACATTTTCCATAGAAAGTACAAATGGGGGCTGGGATAAACTTAAAGACAAGTTTTGTCTTGCATTTTTCTCCATGTCCCGTATCGGCTTTCTACCAAGAGCAATCCTCGACTTTGAGCAGTGCGAGAAGGAGTCTATAGGTATAGCCTAGGCTAGGTTTTCAGCATTAATACACGCTGGTCAAGACTTGTCTTTACCCGACAGCATATTGCTACGACTCTTTTGTTTGGTATTGACATGGAAGCTGACCTATCCCTGGACATGACTACCGGAGGTAGATTTACACATAAATCTATGATGGAACAAGTAGAGTTTCTTGAGCAATTCATAGATAGACACACTTCTCTGTCATAAGAACCAACCCCCTCTGTGTGAAAGTCATGTCAAGTGTTGAGGAGTCCTCATCAGTCGAAACCAAACACGTACCATCCCAAGGTTCGACTCATGAGCCCTCACTCGAACCACGAACACCGAAGGCTCCTCCCCGCCTAGGCGAGCCTAATCGCTGGGCGATGGGGTCCCGCCTGGCCTATGGGGGTAGGCGGACCCCTAGGCGCTCCCATCCCCGCCAAGCGAGCTCCTCCCCGCCGGGCACTCGCATCCCCGCCGGACGAGCTCCTCCCGCCGAACGTCCTTCTCCCCGCCGGGCGCCCGCCTCCCCGTCGAGCGCGTTGCTCCCCGTCGGACGCTTGCCTCCTCGTCGGGCACGCTCCTCCCCATTAGACGCCCCTTCCCACTGGGCGCTCCCCTCCTCGCCGAACGCGCTCCTCCCACCGGACACACCCCTCCCGCTAATCAGTCCCCTCCCCGCCGGTCTCCTCCCTAAGCGGCAGCAGCCAGCAGGTCAGCCTGTCCTCCCCTGCTCCTCTCTTCTGTTTTCTTTAAACTTTGAAGTGGTCTGAATGACTGAATCTGAAGCCTCTGAATGACTAAATGACTGAATCTGAAGCCTGCTCCTCTCCTCTGTTATTTGACTGAATCCTTTGATGGCTGCATGTATATATCTGTGATTGCCTGAACTATGAATGTATAGCTGATTGACTGAATGACTGATGGACTGAATGTATAGCTTAGCTAGTTAGCTGATTGACTGAATGCATAGCGCAGCTAGTTCGCTATCACTTACTCACTTGTTAGTTTACACGCTGAATGCAAAATTAGGAAAACGCCTAGAAAAACGCCTTGAAATGCCTAGGCTAGCCTAGACTCGCTTAGGCTCTAGGCCGTGGGTCATCGCCTAGAAACCGCCTAGCGCCTTCTTGAACCTTGACCGAAGGAACGCGTAATTCATCCACTACAAGAATCCTGTTAATCTATGATAAAAAATTTTCATCACGGATCACCAAAAAAACGTCACTCACCAGTATCTGTGATGATTTCAGATATCATCATGGATTGAGCATCATGGATTAACCTGCGTGACGTTTTGTCGAAAATCATCACGGATTAACAGAATCTGTGACGATCTTAAACCGTCACGGTAGAGCCCAGGGCCTAGTTAGCCCAACCCAAGTCCATTTCCTATGACGAAAAATAAACGTCACGGATGAATTGCCACATCATCATGGATGCTTACGTGGACGACGACGTGTTGTAACCGCCACGTAGGATGCAGCCCAATTACATTTCAGCCCAAATACGTGTCTATTTTTTATTAATAGTTTTATCTTAGCAGGACTGGCCCATTTAGTCATCGGAAAGAATCAGCCATTTAAATTATAAAATAGAATGAAATCAATTACAGCCCATATATAAACCAAGAATTCTTCCAATTACAGCCCATATACGTATGGGAATCACAACACATATACATACATTTACAACAATCACACATATATCAACCCATACAGTTACAAAAAAGATGGACAAAAAAATTTCAGTGCACTACAGAGCACGAAATTAATGTAAATATATTTACATTTAATGTAAAGAATTTCAGTTTTAGTTGGGAAATTAATGTAAAGATATTTACAACAATCACACATATATCAACCCATACAGTTACTAATAAACCATGACGACAGACCCTTTGCTAAATTGAATTTCCCAACTAAAACTGAACTAATAGTTTTGAACTAAAACTGAAATCGGTTCCAGCCTCTTATGGCAGTTTACAAGTAATAGTTCTGAACTAAATTGAAATTTGCTCTCTTTCAATAGAATATTGCTTGAAATTTGTAAATGTGTATGTGAAACTGCACTCAGTTCTATGTCATATCTTCTGTATATTAGAGTTGTCTAATCTTATCTACTAATCTGTCTAATCTTATCTACTAATCATAAGTTATCGTCTGCACATCCTGCTCACCTGAAACTTAGAAAAGCTAGGCTCAAGCTGCTACTGCTGGACCGATGCTGAACTGGAAAATGTAGCAGTGCCAGACTGCAAACTAGATACTGCGGCTGTACTGCTTGACCGATGCTGAACTGGATGTAACTGGTTAGATAGAACAGTAACAGCAGCAGCAAACTAGCATGTATCAATCCAATCTAGGACAGAAAAATCAGGGAATTCATACTTGTCACCCTCACAAAGCAAATGACCTTTCAATATGAACTGCTACCAGCAAAGTAATAGATGGGCATTCAGTTTCTGTTTAGAAAATTTCAGTTGTAGTTTACAGCAAAGATATACGTGTCCTTGCTGCTGCTGCTGCTCAAACCTGCAGAACGTGTCCAATGTCAATCAGCTCTCTCCCCTGTTCTCATGTAAACATGAGTAAAACAATATGTTCCATCCAAGTTGGTTTGAAATATACTTAACACAGGCCCAGATTGATCGAATTAAAACAGAAATAAAATAGAAAGGGAACAGACTGGTTGTTGACAGGGTTTCCATGTCATGCTGCTGCCCAAGCCATGCCTGCTTCCTCCAAGCACATATGAGCATGTAAGTACAATTGTCAGTAGGTTCATACACCAACTAAACCTAAATCTATTAAGGTGACAGGAAGATATGCTACAGGCTATTTATTTCATTTAGCTACTGTAAGACTAGACAAATCTGGCTCATTTTTAGCTTAGAAACAGTAGAAATATCAATAACCAAGTAAGACAACATCTGAACAAAGCACTCCGTTCTCTTCTATGGTAAACTGTCTACTGATCTATTCTTTCTTTCTGTCCTCACTACTACACACAAGTAATGAACCAGAACAACTGAACAAGCAGTTCTGCATTTTCCGAAATCAATAGAGAATATTGTTAGTAACTACATAATTATTTTGTAGATGGAGTCTGTCAAAATACTGTGAACATACTACTCCCTCCTGTCACATTCATTTGACCTTCAGGTAGAGCTTACAAGCAAGGTTATTACAATGTAGTTAGAATGTCTAACTGATGCATCACCGTCTGTTACTCTATGTATAGCCGATTGATATTTTGCAAGAACAAGGATCTTCATCAACCAAGACTCGAGATCCAGAACCTATCAACCAAGACTCAAGATCCAGAACCTACCAAGACGCCAAATCTAGAACATCGGTTCCTCGAGCAGGCTAAGCATTGTAGGTAAACAGTCACTGAGTTCCTAAGAGGCACACACAGTATATGGATGAGGAGGGAAGCGGATGGGTGGGCACTTACGCTGATGTCCTCAATCTCCTTGCTGGACCTATTGCTGAACCAGTTGCACCGCGTGCCGCTTGATTCGCAGCCCCGCGCCACAACGTCGCTGCTTCTTCGCGCCGCCGTAGCCCTGCGCCACCTCTGCTCTACACCACCTGCCCCGGGCCGCCGCGTCGCCGCAGCTCAATGCCGCCACCTGCCCCGGGTTCGTTTGTATTTGAGTTATGTTTCCCGAGTCTTGGTCCGGGATTGTGTCTCGTTTTTGTGGGATTCGAGTTGTGCTTCCGGGCGACGATGGGGTTTCTGAGTCATCTTCCCTGACTAGGGGTCGTTGTCTCGACCTGGCGCCGTCAGGATTGTGGCCCTCGTTGGACGCGTTGCTATTCGTTCGAGGGTCAAGAGTCCAGAGCTCAAGGAGGAGATGGTCGAAGCTGAACCTCTACCTAATAGCGGGGTCGTTGGCGCTCACCTCCTTTCCCTGATGCCCCTCTTGACCGAGGGGTCGTGACGCCTTGTTATAGGTAAATTTTGGTTTCACCCTACATGGGGAGAGGCATATCCACCGTAACCATATGGTTGGAGCGGTGCGCCTCATCGGGGTTGATTGGTAATTCGAGCGGGACCCGATATCCTCGCCAATCGACGTGGAGTTCGGCTGTGCCTCGTCGAGAGACGTCCCATAAATCATCGGCAGTCAAACCTATTGGTCCCTGACTACCTCCGCAGCGATCAGAGGGCAAGATGCCTCCCTTCAGAGGGGGTCAATCCGAGCGACTTCGAAGCAGATGACTCGAACACAGAGAGAGATTGTCGTGTGGCTCCGCACCATCGATTAGAACCGCAGGGCCCATGTCACTCTGCCCCTATCCCTTTGTGGCCTCGAGCCCTTCTAAGGACCGGCTCAGGAGTGGGTTTCCTAAGGACGACGTTGGGTCATTGTTGACGGTCACTAACACCCTTTTTGACCATCAACATTCCAACCAAAAGCATGAAAAAGTGGGGTAAATCATCATCACATGTGGAAAAGTTTATTTATAATTCACCTAGTTCCACTTGTGCTTGTAGAATTATTTGTATGCAGGAAAATATAGCAAAAATAGGCCAGAAAGGTGACAAATATGGACACATAGAGCAAGTGGACATGACAGAAGGCCATAGGCCCACTTGGCAGCGTCGCCTGGACCCACATGGGCGTCGCCCGGCCCCCTAACTGGCCACCGCCTTTGCCAGGTGGGCTGGTGGCTAGGCTTGGGCCCCTCCTATGTCGGTGCTCGACCCATATTTTGTCGTGAAGGTGGAGTTCTCATTTTATTCCATTGCACATTTCTGCTTTACGCCTTTCGAGTTGCGCCTTTTGCTTGATTTTCCACTTGTATTCAAATATAGTCCTGGAAAAGATGTTTCTTCCAATACAAGTGGAACTAGGTTAATAGTAATTGCATATGTGTCAAAAGTTTGTTTATTTCTCCTGGTTTGGATAGTAATTGGTGGTCGGATTTGATCGTTAGTGATCGCCAACAAATCCCCCAAGCTTAATCTTTGCTTGTCCTGAGCAAATAGCTAAGTACTTGGTTGTTGATCAGCAGTTGCTACTATGCCAAATATATTTCATAAGTGCCATGCCTATAACAAAGTATTCTTCCGTAATTTAAATAAGTTGGCATTTTTATCCACACTTTTACCTTGATCCCTGTGGGGCGTATAGCTTTTCCAAGTTCTTGGGTGGTTGCAAGATAGAACGGTTATAACAGAATCACCAATCATTCATTCCATGATTAACCATCTATCCAGAGGCTTTATGAATTTTGCAAAGAAATGTAAGTTCGTCAAATGATTCTCTTGATCGCTGAAAGTATATGAAACCTCACCAAGGCATTCGGTATTTTGCCTTCTTTTTCATATCCTACCACTAATGGCTTTGAGTGGAGTTTTGGGTAGGTACGAAATTGAGGCATACTTGCATCACATATTTTGCCAAGTCAAAAATCGGACCTCAAAGAGATGCAAGTCATACACTTTGACCAAGATGTGCAAGTGTGTGGAATTTTTATAAAGTCCTAATTATAAATATTTTTGTACTCCTTTGATCATGAATCTTTCTCTTTTGAATGAATGCCTTTATTTGAAAGTATGGGCTATCTTTATTTCTTTCTTTTTCTTTTCTTCATGCTCTTTGGCATGCATTTTTTCTCTCATGCCTTTTGGCATGGATATTTTTTTCTTCTTTTTTTAGCATAGCCCATACTATTCTTTGGCATATGAAACTTTTTTGGAGAGAGAGGCCCATGATAAATGAATGGAGTAATTATTTGATGGATGGAAAAAACATGTTTTTGTGTAACTCTCGGTGTAAGAGTTAGCATTTTATTTGTGGGTGTACGTGTATCTTGATCATGGGTGCATGACGAGAATCTCAACAAGGGTCACAACAATTTGACAAAGCTCAATGCAATAACAAGTAGCATATGACTAAGGTTTTGAATTTAAATCATGTCATATGGCCTTGGTAGGTATTTATAATCATTGGGGAACTTTGAATTTTAGCATTTTTAAAAATGAAATCTCCGGATGTCAAGTCTCTCTTAGAACAAAGTCACAGTAAATTCTATTTGTACCATATCATAACTCATAACAACTTAGAAAAGGAGCATGCATTTGCAACCCACAAGTTTTCAAGTTTTTAGGATGAGACATTTTTAGCCAACAAACTTAAATCATGGGGAATACTATGTTATAGCCTAGGCATAGATGAATTACAGATAGAGCAACTATTCATCATTTCAACTTAGGAGAAACTAAACATTCTTATAACACATGAGAGTGGAATTCAATTTTTTGGTATTTTTATCATATTTCTTCTTTGGTGTTTTTTAATTTTTAGATTTTTAAATGCTAATAAATAAATAAATGTAGAAAATAAATGAGAAAATTATAAAAAATGCGGGAAAAGATACAAGGTACCTCTGCAGGGGTCCTCCCCCAAGCTAGCCTGAGGCCAGCTGCTTGGTGAAGACTCCGAGGTAGGTTATTTTTGCTTTATTGCATATACTTTTATATGATTTTAACAAGTTTATTTCACCCATGTTTATATTCAGTAGTTTTAGTTCAATGATCAAACTAGTCTTTTTAATTTGATCAAGGTAGGCTATTCAACCTAAGCACCATGCTTAATTTGAAAAGCCTATGAAAGTATGATCGTTGAAAATCATACCCCAAACCAAAAAGTACTTTGTAAAGAACATGGAAGATAAATCAAACTTATTCAAGTGTAGATATATGAAAGGTGAACTAAATGTTTTTATTTTAGCATAATTTAAATCATAGTCTATAGCTTTATTGTATAGGAATTATAAGGAAATTATAATTATAAAGGATAACTACCGATTTACCTTCGGCAAGGACTCACCGTTTAAAGTCCAATGAGCAGGACTCTTCTTCTTCACTCTTTGCTTGTTGAAGGTACGTCCATGCCTGGAGAAGTAGGCTATACCTTTATCACCTACCATACCTGCTTAACACTTTTTCGTGGTTGCTCCTTGGGCTGTTTGTTTTTAGTGTATTTATGCATGTCAAATCCATTGAACGGGCATCTCATTATTTGTCCTTGAATGTGAAAGCTAACATGCCCTGATCCTACGTATAAAATTGCATTTGTAGTTTTAAGAAATGGTCTCCCTAGGAGGAGGGGAACTTCCTTGTTGTGGCCCATGTCTAGAACAACAAAGTCCATAGGGATGTATGTGTCTCGAATTTTCACCAAGATATCCTTGGCTAATCCCTCCGATTTTTGTGAAGATTGATCTGCCATCTGCAGTCAAAAGTGTGTGCAGTGGACAAAGGTCCACCCAATATCTTATCATATATTACCTTGGACATGTCGTTGATGCTTGCTCCAAGGTCACAGAAGGCATTGTGGAAGACATGCGGGTCGATTGAGCATGTAATTGTCGGGCGGCCAGGATCTTCTTTCTTGGTGATGAATGGTGGATCTATGAGATAATTATGGTTTTCCCGACATAGAGGCTTATCGAACCTCATTGAGACCATTTTAATAGATTCGAGAGAAGTTTCAGGTTGCCCCGGAAACTTTCCTGAATCAGAAACAGGTAGAGCGGCAGCAATTTGAGCTATTTGTGTTTCTATCATTTTATTAAAGCTCAGCTAATTTAACAGAGGAAGATAAACCTTCTATTTTAGATTTAATATTTTTCTAGCATCTTGTCATTACAAGTTAGCTTTTTAGTAAGGTTTTCATTAATTTTTGCTTGACCTAGGACTAGGTTCTTCAAGGAAGGTTGATTCAACATGTAATTTGTGTTAAAATTTGAATTACCTCCTCGTGGGCGGGACTAATTGCTCCACCCATTATTGTTACCTTGTCGGAACCCATTGTTGATGTACAATGCTTCTTCATGGGTCTCGGGGCAGTCATTTCCCGAGTGTCCAACTTCCCCATAGACTTCGCAAGTCATTTGCGAGTCTATGGCCTGAATGGTGGCCTTGATGGCTTCCTTCTCATGGGCTCTTTCATTCAGTCTTTTTAATAACAAATCTATTTTGCAGCAAGCATATCTGCCTCCTTAATGGTATGCATGCCTTTTTGTTGTTTTCGTTCCTCCCCCTAGCTTTGATTGGCCACCATCTTTTCAATGAGAGCCGTGGCTCCTTCGATGGTGAGGGAGAGAAACGTTCCTCCAGCAGTGGCATCTACATACCCCTTTGACATGGGCGTAAGCCCCTTGTAGAAGTTTTGGAGCACAAGCCAGTTTTCTATCCTGTGGTGTGGGCATGCCTGGATATAATCTTGCAGCCTCTCCCACACCTCGGGGATGGACTCCATTGAAGTTTGCTGGAAGTTTGAAATTTCCCCCTCAGGGCATTGGTTTTGCCCATGGGGAAAATTTTCACGAGGAACATCGTGGAACATTTGTCCCATGTACCGACAGCTTCCTTCTCCTTGTAAAACCACTGTTTCGCCTTCCCCGCGAGGGAGAAGGGAAACATACGAAACCTGAGGCTAGCTGGTGCGACGTCTTTGATGACTATGGTGTCACATAGCTCTAGGAAGTGTTGCAAGTGTGCACTTGCATCCTCACTAGGCAAACCACAGAATTGGTTTGCCTATACCATCGTGATTAGGCTAGTGTGCAGCTCAATGTTTCTAGCTCCCATGTTGATAACGGGCCCAATGGGCACGTTGGCAACAATGGGGGTGGAGTAGTCGTGGAGTGACTTGGCCATTTCGGTAGTAGCGGATGGTACGGGGGTGACTGGTTCAACTATGGACGGAGTAGCAGAAGAAGAAGCGGTACAAGACTGGCTCTTCCTTAGGAGTGCCTCCAGATTATCAGTGTAGTTGTTCGGCAGATCAAAACCACTCATACACTATCCTGTGCGCTTGTGGATATTTTCTGTAATCATTAAGAACTATCATAGTTGGTGTTTCTTGGCGACGTCGCTAAGGTTAACTCAATCTTAGTGATGGTGCTAAAAAATACCAACAGGCATATCTGGCGTCGTTGCCAAGGATGGACTTAAAACCTCCACACTTGGTGATTGCGCTAAGAAATGCCAACAAGCATTTCTAGCGCCATTGTCGAGGAGGGCATAGGTGAAAAGAATCTAGTAGGACATGATCATGAGCACATGCATGTAATGGTAGCCATAGTTTATGCAGGCTAATTCTGCTTGTTTTTTTCCTGTTGTGGATGAAAACTAGATAGTGTATGAGTGGTTTTGATCTGCCGAACAACTACACCGATAATCCGAAGGCACTCCTAAGGAAGAGCCAGTCTTGTATCGCTTCTTCTTCTACTACTCTACCGGCAGTTGAACCATTCACCCCTGTACCATCCGCTACTACCAAAATGGCCAAGTCACTCCGTGACTACTCCCTCGCTATTGCCAACATGCCCGTTGGGCCTATTATCAACACGGGTACCAAAAACTTGGAGCTACGCACTGGCCTCATTATGATGATGCAGGCAAACCAATTATGTGGTTTGCCCAGCGAGGATGCAAGTGCACACTTGCAACACTTCCTTGAGTTATGCGACACAATCATCATCAAAGACGTTGCACTAGCTAGCATGAGGCTCTGCCTATTCCCCTTATCTATCATGGGGAAGGCGAAACAATGGTTCGATAAAGAGAAGGAAGTTGTTAGTACATGGGACAAATGTTCCATGACATTCCTCGTGAAGTTTTTCCCCATGGGCAAAACCAATGCTCTAAGGGGGAAAATTTCAAACTTCTAGTAAGCTTCACTAGAATCCATCCCCGAGGTGTGGGAGAGGCTCTAGGATTACATCTAGGCCTGCCCACACCACGGAATGGAGAATTGGCTCGTGCTCTAGAACTTCTATAAGGGGCTTATGCCCATGTCGAAGGTGCATGTAGATGCCGCTGCTAGAAGAGCATTTCTCTCCCTCACTATCAACAATGCCATGGCTCTCATCGAAAAGATGGTGGCCAATCAAAGCTGGGGGGAGGAATAGAAACAATAAAAGGCATGCATACCATGAAGGAGGTGGATATGCTTGCCGCAAAAATGGATTTATTGTTGAAAAGACTGGACGAGCGTGCTGCCGACAAAAGAAGCCATGAAAAGCACCGTTCAGGCCACGAACTAGCAAATGACTTGTGAAGTCTGTGGTGAGGTAAAACACTCAGGGAACAACTGCCCCAAAACCCGTGAAGAAGCATCATACATCAATAATGGGTTCCGATAAGGTAATAACAATGGGTGAAACAATCAGTCCCGCCCACAAGGAAGTAATTCGAACTTTAACTCAGGTTATAATTCGAATCAATCTTCCTTGAACGACTTGGTCCTAGGCCAAGCTAAAATAATTAAAAATATCACTAAAAAGCTAACTTATAATGATAAAATGATAGAAAACATAAATACAAAACTTGAAAACCTATCTTCATCTATTAAAAACCAATTTAACTTTAATAAAATGATCGAAACTCAAATAGCTCAAATTGCTGCCGCACTACCTGTTTCTGATTCGGGAAAGATTCCGGGGAAACCTAAAACTTCTCTCCAATCTATTAATATGGTCTCAACGAGGCTTGTAAGCCTCTATGTCAGAAAAGCCATGATCATTTTGTAGATCTACCATTCGTCACCAAGAAAAAAGATTCTGGCCGCTCAATAATTACATGCTCGATTGGCCCACATGTCTTCCACAATGCCTTCTGTGACCTTGGAGCAAGCATCAACGTCATGTCCAAGGTAATATATGACAAGATTTTGGGTGGACCTTTGTCCACTGCAAAATTCAGACTGCTGATGGCGGACCAAACTTCACGACACCCGGAGGGATTAGCCAAGGATATCTTGGTGAGAATCCGAGACACATACAACCCCTTGGACTTCGTCATTCTAGACATGGGCCGCAATGAGGAAGTTCCCCTCCTCCTAGGAAGACCATTCCTTAACACTACAAATGCAGTATTACACGTGGGATCCGGGCATGCTAGCTTTCATATTCAAGGGCAAACAATAAAATGCCCATTTAATGGGTTTGACATGCATAAACACCTTAAAAACAAACAGCCTAAGAAACAACCACGTAAAGGAATCAAACAGGTATGGCAAATAAAAGGATCAGCACCCACGCCGACTTCTCCTAGCATGAACGCACCATCATCAAGCAAAAAGTGAAAGGAGAAGAGTCCCGCTCATTGGACTTTAAACGGTGAGCCCTTGCCAAAGGTAAACCGGTAGTTATCCTTTATAATTATAATTTGCTTAGAATTTCTATATAATCAAACTATGAAAAACACATTCTAAAAGAAAAATAAAATGGATTAGTTCACCTTTCCATATTTTTCAACTTAAATAAACCTTGTTTGCTCTTCCATGTTCTTTACAAATATGTTTTGGTGTGAAGTATGATTTCTAGCAATCATACTTTCATAGACTTTTCAAATTAAGCAGTGTGCTTAGGTTGATTAGTCTACCTTGATCAAATTAAATATGTTTGATCATTGTACCAAAAACTGCTGAGTATAAACATGGATGAGTTAAACAAAATAAAAATTAATGCAATAAAATAAATAATGTACCTTGGAGCCATGACCAAGCCATCTCAGACCATAGGCCACGAGCTCGCTTGGGGGAGGGCCCCGCAAATGTAACATGTATCTTTTATTTATTACTGATATTTCTTACATTTATTTTCATCCAAAAAATGAAATATGATAAAAACACCAAAAATACTTATTCCACTCTCATATGTGTTTTAAGAATGTTTAGTTTCTCCTAAGTTGAAATAATGAATAGTTGCTCTGTCTGTAATTCATTTGTGCCTAGGCTATAACATAGTATTCCTCATGATTTAAGTTTGTTGGCTAAAAATGCCTCATCCTAAAAACTTAAAAACTTGTGGGTTGCAAATGCATGCTTCTTTTCTAAGTTGTTACGAGTTATGATATGGTACAAATAGAATTTACTATGACTTTGTTCTAAGAGAGACTTGACATCCGGAGATTTCATTTTTAAAAATGCTAAAATTCAAAGTTCCTCAATGATTATGAATACCTACCAAGGCCATATGACATGATTTAAATTCAAAACCTTAGTAATATGCTACTTGTTATTGCATTGAGCTTTGTCAAATTGTTGTGACCCTTGTTGAGATTCTCGTCATGCACCCATGATCATGATACACGTACACCCACAAATAAAATGATAACTCTTACACCGAGAGTTATGCAAAAACGTGTTTTTTCCGTCCACCAAATAATTACTCTATTCGTTTATCATGGGCCTCTCTCTCCAAAAAAGTTTCATATGCCAAAAAAGGAATAGTATGGGCTATGCTAAAAAAAGAAGAAAAGAAAAATGTCCATGCCAAAAGACATGAGAGAAAAAATGCATGCCAAAGAGCATGAAGAAAAGAAAAAGAAATAAAGAAAGAAAGAAAGATAGCCCATACATTCAAATAAAAGGCATTCATCCAAAAGAGAGATTCATGATCCAAAGAAGTACAAAAATATTTAAAATTAGGAAGTTATAAAAATTCCACTCACTTGCACGTCTTGATCAAAGTGTATGACTTGCATCTCCTTGAGGTCCGGTTTTTGACTTAGCAAAATATGTGATGCAAGTATGCCCCACTGTCATACCTACCCAAAACTCCACTCAAAAGCCTTAGTGGTAGGATATGAAAAAGAAGACAAAATATCAAATACCTTTTGTAGCAACCCAGATGTTAAAGTGTTAGTTAAAACTTGAACAAGAGCATCATCAATCATAATCACTAAGTATCATGGCATATATGCATCTCATGTTTCAACTTTGGCATTTATATGTTGCAAATGATGTGTTTTATATGATACATGAAATGTTAATAATAATAATGTTTAAGGTTCTTTGTGAAGTTATATATGGGAAATTTATTTAAACAATTAAATTTTTGTGAAAATAAACTTTGTAGTTTAAAATGTGCTCTTTAATAGAGAATAAAAAGTTGTTGGAGTTTCCAAGTCAAACATGTTTGAATCTGAGCTCAAACATTGGATTCTATAACTAATTTTCATCCTTAGTCATTTTTGGCTAAGTGCTTGCTATTAGTTATAAAGTCCAATGTTTGGGAGTTTCTTAAATCAATTTTTTATAAATAAAAGTTATCCAATTTTTGTTCCATTGATTGGTAGTATGCTTGAGATATGTTTATGAGCAGTTGATTGTATTGCTTGATCACTGTTTAGTCTCTAACTAATTACCTAAAAAGGTGAAATCAAAACTGTTCTCAAACCCCTGAAATTGAATGCAGTTTCAGTTTCAAAGTTCAAATTTTGGTGAATTATCAAATGAATTTTCATGAATAAAAATTTGTCCAACTTTGATTTCATCAATTGGGGTGATGCTTGAGCTTTGATAATATGTAGTTGGATGAGATGTTTGATTAGTGGATGTTCACTAATTAATTCCCAAAGTTTGCTTAACAAAACTATTTTTGTCAAGCTCTAACTGAATTGCAGTTTTCAGTGTTAAAGTGCTCCCTTTTGAAATTCAAAATCTTCAAAACTAGTGACTTGGTGAGTTTGATCCTTTAAGCAATGTTGGAGACCTCTGATCGGAGAAGAACTTTGCTTAAGTCCGATTAGTGTGTCGTTTTGCAAAATTGAGATAACAAGAGGGGAGAAGGAAGGGGTTTTAGTCGGTGTCAGTGCTCGTCGGTGATGCAGCTCGGCTGCCGGCTCACCGCCGCCGCCGATCGTTTTTCACCATTTTCTCCCACGGCGGCACACAGCTGCTTCAGTGGTGCAGCTCAAGCAGCTGCTGGCTTATTTAGATGCCTCGCCGGCGCCCTTAAGTGCCCAAACCGCCGACGTCTCCTCTTTTCCTCTCTTTGCGTTACCGCCGGCGATCCTTGGCCGTAGGACGAAATTCGCCGTAGCCATTCCACCTCAGCTCATTTGCTGGCGCCTGAGGCCTCTCCTTGCCATTGCGCATCCTCTGAACCCGCTCGCGTCGTCCCTCCCCGCCGGAGTCGGCCATTGGCCGTCATCTCCCTCACGACCGTCCAGAGCGCTGCCGCGCACCCCTCCGCCGTGGCCAGGTCACACCGGAGCATCTTATGCCCCCTTTATTCTTGTTTGGCTCCCTGATAATGCCTGTGCTCTCATCGACTCCCTATTTTAATCTCTACAGTGTAGGTCTAGCCAGAACGCAAGCTCGCCGACCCGTTCGCGCCGCCGCGTCCGCTCTCACCGTCGTTAGCTCTCTCCATCGCGTCCCTGGCTCAACCAAGCAGCGCATCATCATCTAGGTTAGCTGATGACGCTACCTGAGCCCTTGGTCAAACCTCTACCACACTAGAGCGCCATGCCCGCAGCCGCACCACCGTGCTCCGCGCTGTCTTGCCGCTATGGCCGCGGCCGAGCACGCTGCAAGCCCTAAAGCTTTCAACCAGTACCCTAGATCGTTGCGCTAGGTCATGTACATCGTGTAGGTGCCCACGCCATCACCGGAGGTCTCGCCGTCGGTGTGTTCTGCCGCGCCGGAGCGTCGCCGGTCCGCTGTGGCAGCTGCTGTGTCCCCCGCGGTGTCCTAGATGCTCGCCTAGGGCGTGGATGAGGTGCGGGAGATAGAGAGGGGCACGCCGGGGTAGCCCGCGTCGCCGGGGACCTCGCCGGCGACAAGTACCCGACGGTCAGCGTGGGCGGCTCGCCGGAGTTGACCGGGACCCGCGTGTCAGTGACTAGGGTAAGGGAGAGGCGGGAGAGAAAAGAATTACGTCGGTTTTGATTTTCAGAAAAATTTAAACATGTGCTGAACTTTGAAAATTCATAACTAATGTTTTGATGTGCTCTATTAGAGAAAAATATTAGTTGGTCATTTTCAGTAGCTTTGGTATGCCTAAAAGGTACCCCTTTAAATTATAAAATGAACCTTGTATGATTTTTATAAATAAAAATATTAATCGTGTGATGCTGAAATTTTTTGTGTAAATGTTATGTGCTAATATCTACCTTCACAAAAAGTTTGGTACTGTTTTTATAATTATAAATTGGTTAATTAATTTAAGTGTGTTTAATATGCCTTCTATTAATTGAATAAATACCTAAATGATTTATATAAATGCTTAAATGAATTTGGTGTAGTTTGAGCTTTGTTTGTGGACCTTGGAACACCCAAACCTATGCTGTTCCTTGGTAACTTAATTATTTTCATGGTTTGATTGTAATACACATGTTGGTTATTAATTAAAATGATTTACCCAAATTGTTTAGTTAGTAGATGCATGTATATGCTTTATGTGATTGCCCTTTTGTATGCAATGACCCAAGATGATAGCTTAGGCATAGTAATACTAGTTTAAATCTTTTGGATAACATGTATACATGCTCTCTTATTAATATATGATTAGTAAATCTGTGTAGCTTATGCAAGTTTCCACCTACATGTAATATCCATGGTTAATGTGTTTAAGTATATTTCATACTAGCTTTGACTGATGTGGAGTACCTAAGTTAATAGTGGTTTATGATCCATGTAATTAGTTACTCATGCCTAGTCTTGTTAGTGGATCAAGTAAATCAGTTGGTTTCACTTAGGTGCTGAAATGGCTGCATGAGCAGTTCCTGTTTAGTGGCTGTTTTCATCATGATAATCACGTTTTCTGTAAATGTGTTAAATACAAAAGTTGTGTGTTATGATCCTAACATGTTCAACTTTATGCTTAATCATTCATATGATTCGTATGAGTAGAAGTAGAGCTAGGGTTGAGGTGACGGTTCGTCGTTCCTTCAGGTTTGCCCATATTCTTGCTTGTCGATCCGTAGGGTTAGAGTCCCGGTGGAATATGGGTAGTTTCCTTGTACACGGGCGTGGTGCTTGGGTACACAGGAATCTTCGGATATGATGGTGCCCCACGGTTGAGGGGTAGGTGGCAGGTGATGATAGCCCTATCTGTCCTTGTAATCCCCCATGTTCGGGTACTGTGTAGGAGTCTTAAAGTCTCCCTAGCTTGCAGCAGACCAATGCTCGGAGATCTCCCTGTTCATCTTAAACTTAGTTCTAACTCTAGATCATATAACTTGTATGATCATTAACTATTCTTTGCACGGCTATATTAGAACATGCTGGCTCCACGTAGGAACATTCTTTTATTCTTTGTTTTCCTTTTATCCTTGAGGTTAGCCCAGATGTGTGTCCACTATCTTTGAAATACCATTTTTACCCCTATCATAAACTATTGGTTTACTATGCAAGTATGTAATCTTGTTCATGCTCATGCTAGACTTTTTACACCTTGCCCTCCTTTTGGAAAATATAAATAACGATACCCTGAATACTTTTGGGTGAAATGCTACAACGATAGATCCGTGCACTTGCGGATATTTTCTATAATCGTTAAGAACTATCATAGTGGTGTTTCTTGGTGGCGTCGCTAAGGTTAACTCAATCTTAGTGATGGTGCTAAGAAATACCTACAGCCATTTCTAGCGCCGTTGCTGAGGATGGACTTAAAACCTCCACACTTGGTGATTGCGCTAAGAAATGCCAACATTTCTTCCAATACAAGTGGAACTAGGTTAATAGTAATTGCATGTGTCAAAAGTTTGTTTATTTCTCCTGTTTTGGATAGTAATTGGCGATCGGATTTGATCATTTGTGACCACCAATAGTCTCTGCATGCCCACACCATGGCATGGAAGACTAGCTTTTGATCTAGAACTTCTACCATGGATTATTGCCTTTAGATAGGAGCCATTTAGATGTTGCTGCTGGTGGAGCATTCTTTTTGCTAAGTGTTGCATATGCAAAGACACTGATCGAGAAGATGGTTTCCAACCAAGGATGGAGTGACGATCGACTCCAACTCCATAAACGAGGTATGCATTCAGTTAAAGAAATTGACATGCTTGCAGCTAAGACTGATTTGCTCGCAAAGCAAGTAGAACATTATGAGAAGGTGAGTGCCCAAGAGACATTCAAAGCCATGGAATCCCACATGACTTATGAAGTCAGTGGAGATGTTGGACATTTGGGCAATTCCTATCCCGAGACCCAGGAGGACCTCAACTTCATCAACACCGACAACGGTTTTCATCCACCACAACTTTAGGGATGGAATTAGCGCTCCAACAATCAGGGAGGAAACAATTATTACTCTTCTCCTCACATAAATAATCAAGGAAATAATAGCTATGCTTTAATTAAGGATCTTATTTATAGCAATGGTAGAATTGACTGATAGCATTAATAAAAAGTTGCATGCTCATGACAAGATGTTGGAAAATATAAATGCTAAATTAGATGAGTTTTCTTCTTCCTTAAAGGATCAACTTAGTTTCAATAAAATGATAGAAACCCAATTAGCTTAAATTGCTGCTACTATCCCATCCTATGAAAAAGATAGAATTCCTGGCAAACCTGAAGGAACCATAGAGATAGCCAACCTTGTTACAGCAAGGTATAACTTTTCTGAAAATGGTTGGGGATTTCCTATTAAGAAAGGTGATCCTAGGAACCCCATCATTACTTGCTCCATAGGACCCCCATACTTTTCATAATGCCATTTGTGATCTAGGGTCTAGTATTAACATCATGTCTAAGGAAAGTTATGATAGATTGTTTTACACTCCCTTAGCTTCAACCTTAGTTTACTTACAATTAGTCGATCAATCCACCCATTATCTCATGGGAGTAGCCATTGATCTTAGACATGGGCAACACCGAGGATACACCTTTAATCCTTGGTCGACTTTTCCTTAATACTACAAATGCTTGCATAAATGTGGCTTCTAGGCAAATCCAATTCCACTTTGCTGGAAGAAAAGAAATATTTGCTTTTGCCTCTGGATAACCCCTCTTTGATGACAAACAGGAAAAGAAGAAGCATCAGAAGAGAATCAAGATGAAGAAACTAAAGCCAACTGAAGATCCAGAGAAGCCTATCAAGAAAAAGAAGAATAGAAAGAGGTGGCGTAAAAAGAAAGATCTGTCCTCAAACTCATCATCCCCTGATCCTAACAAGGCCTTCAATGTGGAACAAGAGGAAACACCTCCGCCCAAGGATGAATGACCTTGAGCCTGTCAAAAAGGTAAGTTCTCTATCTAGTGCATTTATTTACCGCATTTCATTAGTTGCATCTCATATTTAAATTTCCAATAAATTTGCTTTGCATTGCATGATAGGTGAGTTGCATTTAGCTACTCTATGTTAATAAATGAAGTTCTATAGTAGCTATGCATGATAGGATAGATTTGCATTTAAAAAACATATAAAAATATTTTAATAATAATAATGAATAAAAATAAATATTCAATAGTATCCATACTGAATAAGTTATCTAGTAGTAATAAGTTTAGTCATTTATGCATTCTAGTAGTATTAGTTAGTTAATAAAGAAAAGAATAAAAAAGAGCCGCCAGAAGACATTCCAACTTATGCAAAAGGCAAGCTTGGGGGAGACATCTCTCCCTACTCAGGTATGAAGATCTTAAACCCTCTCTTTTACATTCATGTTTGTTTTACATGTCAATAATCATGATCATAGAATGTAGAGAGGAGTGCCTTGAAATTTATCTTAAAAGAAACTCTGCTCTAACAAAATGATAATTTAATTGGAGATGATGAAAAGTTGCTCTGTGATACTTTGCAAAAGCTTGTCATACAACCTTATACTTCTTAAGTTTTGAGCATGATAACTTAGAGTTCATCTTAAGTTGAATGCTTTCGTGGGTTGCAAATGCTAGAACCAAGAATAAGCTCTTGTGAGATATGTTGTAGCCATGATTAGAGTAAATCTTTGAACCTATCTGAGGAATGGTAAAAACAACCTAGAGTTTTGTTTTACAAAATGCTAAAACTCTCTTGCTAGAAGTTCCTCAATGGCGATAAATTTACCAAAGCCGGATACATATTCATTCATACATGATAAAGCCACCATAAAAGGTGCTTGCTTGTTTTGAGTTTTTCAAGCCTTGTTGATCTGAGTAGAGAAACTTGTCATGCCTATTGATCAAGATCACATACTTTGGGGGGTACGACCCCGGATACCCATAGCAGACTACATGGGCTATGCCCCCAGGGGTGGCCCAGCCCACAAGATGAAGCCTTGTGGAGCACGGCGCTGCTCAGCGCGCCCCACAAGACACCAGGAAGATATCCTGAAGATACTACAAGATCTGTTAGGATATGTATGATCCCATGATTCCTGTAATCTGTTATTACTTTCTGGTTATCTTCTAGATCTAACCGACTTGTAACCTTGTCCCCTAGACTATATAAGGCGGGCAGGGACCCCCTCAAAACACACGCAATATCATACGATAGCCAATACAATCTAATGGACCACAGGAGTAGGGTATTATATCGTGCTGATGGCCCAAACATGTCTAACTCTTGTGTCTCTGTTGCCTTCTTATTCTTGATTACACGCATCTCTGCTGATCAATCTACCTTCATCGGATACCCCTCGGAGGACTGCCGACAATATTCTGTCGACACATACACCCATAAATTTATGCTATTCCTACACTAGGAATACGCACCCACATATGTTTTCCATACATTATTGCTCTATGAGAATCAAAGTTACCTCTCTAGCTATCTTACATAAAAAAGAGAGGCAGGGGCTACAGAGAAAAAAAGTGAGAGAGAATAAAAGAGCAAAAAGCTCTGATGTTCAAACAATAGTGAGAAAAAGAAAAGTATCCATGCCCTCTCAAAAGAAGCTAGAGAAGGGAAACTTCTCAAAGAAGTATCACTTCCACCAAATATACCACACACATGCACATCTTGATCAATTAGTATGATTTGTTACTCCTTGCGATCCAAGTGTTTAACTTAGCAATATATTCAATTCAAGTAGGATATGCTTCTATCCCCTACCTTGAGCTCCACATAAGCTTTAGGATAGAAATTAAGGCTAACAACCATGTCCTTGGTGAGATTTCAAACACCATTGAGTAACTTGAGTGTACCATTTGAGGAACTTAGGCAAGTTTCCTTTTCAAAATTTATTGAAAACCTCTAGGAAGTTTGAGCTAAACCAAAGTAGGCAAAAAGTATCTATCTAGCTACACACTCTTGCAATTGCTTGTGTCAAGGTGAAAGCTATAAGTCCCACATTGCTAAGACTGATGATGAATTTCTAAGTGCTAACATGTTCAACTCAAGAGATAGTATTTGTTTGTATATAAGTTTCTGCAGGGCATTACATAGTAGCAACTCCTGATCCAACATCTATTCCATGCTAAACCCACATCTTTGATGAGGACAGCAAAGGGGTAGCTTGGGGGAGCTTGTTGATGGTCACTAACACCCATTTTGACCATCAACATTCCACCCAAAAGTATGACAAAGTGAGGTAAATCATCATCACATGTGAAGAATTTTGTTTATAATTCACCTAGTTCCACTTGTGCGTGTAGAATTATTTGTATGCAGGAAAATATAGCAAAAATAGGCCAAAAAGGAGACAAATATGGACTCATGGAGCAAGTGCACGTGACAGGAGGCTGTGGGCCCACTTGGTAGCGTCGCCCAGCCCCCTAAATGGCCCTGCCACATCACCGATCCATCGGAGCTGCTCCAGAGCCAATGACAAGCATCCATTCAAGTCGGTTTGATCAACGAACTAGATTTGATGCCGGTGGATTCATGGGCCCACTGTCATAGACTTGGGAGCCTCCAACTGACTTACCAACTGACTTCCTACCAGAATTTCGATATGTGCTGCCTTCACAACCACCATTGGGAGCCAACCAGCGTCGTAGGATCAAGAGGTGGTGGGGTGGAGGGCCGGCCGACGCCCCCCTAGCGCCGCCCGACACCCTAGGTGCTCCACCGATGTCCCTGCTACCTACAAGTACCCCTATGCCTCTCTACACTATAAATAGAGGGTGTGGAGCTCAGTGGAAGGAGACCCCAATCATTTCCAAGCTCTCCAAGGTTCTCTTAGCTTTCTAGCTTAGCTTTAGCTATAGAGTAATAGTCTAGTAGTGGAGTACAGCAAGAGCAGGAGCTTCTCTCGGAGTCTAGAAGAGTCTTCTGGGTCTGGTATAGCTCTTTTGTAATTCTTTCATTCAGCATTTACTTTATTCAATATTTATTTTAGTACTTTATTCTAGTATTATTGCTTTTCTTTCCTTAAGTTCTAGTTCATTAGTGTTCATCATTAGTGAGCTTAGGTGCTTATCGTTTGGCACTAGTAGCATATGTTATGTCTTAATTAGTAGCTATCCATTAGTATTGGTTCCACCATCTAGTTAGGGTGCTTTGATCTCATTTCATTGGAGCTCAGATCGAAGTAGTAAGTTTATAGATTAAGCGTGGTGCTTAGGCTATAGATTACCTACGGATATGGCTAGGCCTCCGGATAGGTTGTGGTAGGTGGCAAGTGGTGACAGCCTTGTCCATCCTCTGTATTCCACCATGATAGGTCTAGTTATTAAATCGTAGGGCTCGTGGCAGACCTTGTCTATTTAACTCTCCTAGTTGGTAGGCGAGCTATGCCCCGAAGTACTAGCGCATTTCTTCTAGTCATTAGTTTACCCTTAGTTACTTGAAAGATAAATCGCTCACTCTCCCACCTAGCTATCTCTAGTGTAGCTTGTTTAGTAGTTTAGTTTAGGTAGTTCACATTCAACTTCCACTATCGTTCACCTATCTAGGATACACTTAGGCTTCCCTTAGCAACCTACCAGTGAATATAAATTCTAGCCTTCCGCCTTCCTATGGGAAAAATATAAATTTGACACTTGGTGCTCACCGAGCGAAGTGCTACGTGATAGTTCTATGTGCTTGTAGAATTCCTCCAATAGTTGTTAAGAAGTATCAATAGTCGTGGTCATGGCTGGTTGCCTTACACAAGGGCCTAGGGGCTTTTGGGTCTCCCCAACCATGGTCATGACTTACCGGCATCCACTAGCGTGTGATCGCGTATGTGTCTTGCGGTTATGATGACCGTGGGCCGCTCTGTGCGTGAATTCTAGGGGCGGTCGACCTCCCTGGGTTCTTCGCATTTAAATGGCGTTCCTGCATATTATGGTGTGTCGACTCATTTCCTAAGGGCTTGTGGGGCTCATAATAGGGCGGATTCTGTGTGGGTGCGGTTCGCTTCCCTGGTCGCCGCCACATAAATAGTTCCCTCTATCTAAGCCAGACCCTTACCTCATTCTTGCCTTCTATCACCGTTCCTACAATCTGAAGGAGAGACAGAAGGAAAAGGGTTGAGTTCATGAGGTTTACCTCAAGATTGCGTGTGTCGCCATTGTCGCCATCTGCTCTGCCACTACTGCCCCTTCTTTCACCTGTATCGCAAGATGGGAGAGTGTGTACCTTCATTGGTGATGGAGGTGAAGCTATAGCACCTCATGGTGAAGGGTCTCCTTCCACTAAAGGAGGTCACTAGATGGAGGGCTCTTGCCGATGAGGTGATCCCCCATCTACAACCTAGGGAGGCAGTGTCGTTCACCGACTTCGATAAGCATGGGTTCATAGTCCCGGTGCCTAACTTTCTCCGTAGCTTCCTTCAAGATTATGGAGTCCAGCTACAACACCTTCCTCTCAATGCGGTGTCACAGCTAGTGGGCTTCGTCATCGTGAGTGAGGCCTTCCTAGGGATAGTGCCCAACAAAGACATGTTCCAGAGGGTTTTTGAGGTGAAAACCTACAAGGTGCATGGCTCCGATGGTGGTGTACTTCCTCCCGTGGGTGGGATAAACCTTTAGATGCACCATGGTGTCTCTCATAGTTATCTGTGCCTACCGCTAAAGTCTTTGAACTCTAGCTAACATGGACACTGGTTCTACATTTGGGATGATGTCGCTGCCCCCTCGCTCCATTCTCTAGCATCGCACCGGTGAGGTTGACCTTGTGGAGTTGGGGTTGCAACAAAACACAATCATTGAAGGTGATGGAGATCCTAGATATCCTTGAAGGCTAGGTGTCGGCTGGCCTAGATGGCATCATGGTTCTACGGACCATGGTTGAATGACGGGTTTAGCCATTGAAGCAGCGAGCGACCCTATTGTTCAATTATTCCAGGGTTGAGGACCCGACCCACAAGACCATAGAGATGCTCAAAGTCTCTGAGATCACAAAGTGGGTCAAGAGGCTAGTCTCTTCTGGGACCGTTGTCGCAGTTGAAGGCGCGATGGAGGCATTCTTGGTGAACTTTCGGCCTAATCTGGTAAGCCACCTCAATCCTCTTCCCTTTCTTCATTAGGACTTATTGGTTGACTGATCTCTTTTACTTAGCTTATGCCCTCATTCAGCTCCCATTTCCATATCCCTCATTCTAGAGGCGCTGAGCACGCTGCCTAGGAAAGGGCGGCCACCAAGGAGATGAAAAGTCTCAGGTGGGAAAGGGCGACGAAGCACATGGAGCATTAGAAGCATGGGGCTTCATTATCGGACGATGATGATGATGATGATGAGGAGGGCTCTGAGGAAGAGGACGAAGACCTAGTGGCCCTTTAGAGCGCCCTCGATGTCTCGTGCGGGTTCGGTGATAGCGCCGGGCCGAGCGGTGCTGACCGTTCGATGAATGCCATGACTGAGGAGAGTTACGCTTGGAAGTGGGTGGTTTCATTGCCACTAAGGGGTCCGAGCCCAAAGTGTCCTTGCACTGCCATCGATGGCGGCCAGGACTCCTCACACATGGCTTCTGTCACCCCCTCTCTCATGGAGTTTGAGGCTCTCGTCTAGGGAAAATGTGATGAGAATGCGATGGAGATGGGTGCCACGACCAAGGTGGACGGCAAGGTTCACCGCCCCTTGTTGGTATTTATTAACGCAATTAGAATATGGTTCCACAAGCACATAGAATACCATTGCAGCATTTTACCGAGAGTATTCCAGGTATCGTAATTTATATTTACCATAGGGAAACAATGGAGTAAAGACTTATTGAGTAATAAAGGAATATCTATCGGTCAACATACCAACAAGGCTAGAGTAGGGGTAATATGTAATGATAGGAATAAAGCATGATGACACTCAGGGGATAGATTACTAAGATAATGTAAACTAGTCAACTCGGCAGAATAACAGGTGAGGTAGATTCCTATGATATTCTTATTACATGGTCAAAGTATATATACACCCAATTATAACTAAGACTAACTCTACTCTTGTGCACTTCGGGACGCCGCTTAGATAGTAGAGCATCATGAAGGATAACTCTATTAACGCGACTACGGTCCTACAATTTAAGAATCTGCTCAATTCCGTATGGACTACAAAGGATAGACGGGGCTATCATCTCCCACTGCTACCACACAACCAGGGAACATGATGTACTCATAGGTAGAGCATCATATAAGCACCATGCTTACATGAAGCTCGTCTACTTAGCCTAACCGGTAAACTAGCAAGCTAAGTGCTCTATGAACCCGCACACAAAAGTAATGATAACCTTAACTAAGCAAGATATATATTCAAAGTAAGCATAGCCATGTAGATAAGAATATGATAAATTGATAATAAGTCTTACAAGATGTAGAAGTGAAGATACAAGGCTTTGCCGAGACTAGATCCGGAACTTGAGCATGAGCCCAACTCGACCCTCACTCCTGAGCTACTAATCTACTACATTGGGAATTTCTAGACCTATTCCTCCTGGTGTGTCTTGATCTAGATCAAAGATATGAATTAGGGTTTCCAAGATGTCTCTAGGGAGGGGGTACAGGGCTATATATATAGGGTATAACATCAATTCTGGACCCTTGGATCAAACTGACTTAAATAAACGGCGTAGATGCGATCTTTAAGGCGGTGGAGAACCAATGTCGCGAGGTGGAGGCTGACAAGTGGCCCCCCAAGCCAACCAGCCCCACCTAGAAGCCTCTCGCAGTCTTCTTTGGTGTGGTGTCCTTTAGAACCTTCTAGAGTTGTTTACGCCGCGGTTAAGCACGATTAGATCTGACATTTGGGTCTACCTTGATGGTTTTCTGGATAACCTTACTGAAAACATAGATTCAACAAAATTTATGGAATTTATTAGTTTAAACCCCTAAACCTATATTGGTGAAAACTTATCTCTCTTTTGAAACTTGGAAACATTTGCTAGAGAACAGGGGCTATCTTATTCATCTTCTTTCTTTTTTTCAGGCGGACATCTAAGTACCCATTGTTTTCAATATCTCGGACACATTTGTGTCCATTTTTTCTCTTCTCTTTTTTTTCTTTTTTATATGAATAACTTTTGCATAGATCATGCCTCTTCTTTGCAACAAAACTTTTGAGAGATAGCAATAAGAAATTTAGAGCATTTATTTGGTGGATGGAAAAACCTATCAAGCATATTTTTTGTGTTCACCCCTAGTATAGGAGTAAAACATTTTGAGTAGATCTAAATAAAAAGCATGTTTTTGCACCTACTCCCAGTGTAGGAGTAGTGCATATTTGGGTGGTGTGTACGTGATCTTGATTTTAAGAGCATGACAAATCTCTCATAAGGGTCAACAAAGCTTGACAAAACTCAATGCAAAACAAGCAGCATATATGTAGAAGCTTTTCTAGCCTAAATAACATGTATGGCTCTGGTAGGAATTCAAGCTTTGTCATACAGGAACTCATCATGTAGTATTTTTATGTTTTTTAAAAGATAAATCTATAGAATTTTAGTGTCACTTGGAACAAGATAAACAATAGCTCAGACCTTCTTATATCATATCTATCAATTACCTAAACTTAGATTAAGCATATGCTACCAACGAGTTTCAAGTTCAGAGTAAATCCTTATATCAAAACAATCTTATCCAAAACTCGAGAGAATTCAAGGTTGAAAACAAGGTACCTAAAAGGTTACAACAGAACAACTATTCATCATTTCCATTTTAAGAGATTATCTTCAGAGTTATTTTTATTTTATTCAGCTCCTAAAAACAAATTAAAGCAAACTAGACACACTCTCTTTATTTTGTTTTCATTTTATTAGATCACACATTATGACTAAAGCAAAGATAAATTTTTATTTTGTTTTTTCATTTATCTTCATTTTTTCATTTTTTATTTAAAATAAACTAAAACTAAAACAAAAGGGAAAAATACTGACCTAGATACACGGGAGTACTTTCCCCCAAGCTAGCTCTTTCGGTGAAGGTTTGGTGTTGTAAGTCCTTCGAATCAGACTTCTCCTTGTGAAGTTCATTGATCAAGTACCTCGATTCGCTCTGAAGATGTGGATTCTTGAGGTGGTGCCTCTAATGGTGATACCACCTTCTTCCACCAAACCCATCTTGGTTTTGAGTTTAGATTTTTGTTTTGATAAGTTCAGAACTTTCACTTGTAGAAATTGGAGAATCGATTTTCCCCACACTTTGCTTGAAGTGTGTCCTACCCATAAGACAAGGTAGAGATCAAGTGCATGGGCTCTATTGGTGGGAAAACACTAACAGAACCATGGATGCTATGTGCATTGTTCATTTATAACATGGGTGATAAGATCAGAAGATTGAGTATGAATGTAGCATTTAAGTACATTTGGCCTAAAGGGTTGAATTGCTTAACCCATGGAAGGATTATCTATTTGTGCATAATGTATCAATCTTTATATAATTATGACTATCATCTTCCAGAGATAAGATGTGCAATGTTTTTAGTTCATTTGGTTAAGACGATGAGATCAAGAAAGTGGTGCTAGGAACAACTAAACATGCTGAGTTAATCAGGTTGGATTTAAGTAAAATTGTAACTCAAAGATATTTGTTCCTTGTTTATGTGCATACCAGAATCAAGGAAAAGCTTTTTAAACAATGACTATTTACCATAGGATATTACCTCCATCATTGAAGCATGATGACACCACATGACGAATGGTAGATGACTATGGTGGTCCTTTCTTCATGCGTAAAGCTTTCCTTGCTTGAGCTGTTCATGAACATCTTGTCTCCTAGATTGTATTCCTTTCTCATGCTTTTATCATGCCATCCTTTTGTCCTTTCTTTTGTGGATCTCGGCACTTTGTTTATCTACTCTACTCATTGTTTCATCTCTCCAAAGGATTAGTAGACAACACATACCCAAAGAAATATACAAATGATTCAAAGCAAGGATAATGTTGTTAGAGAGCTGAAGGTCATCCTCTATGCTATAATAAAGTTGGTTTTAACATTTTAATTAGCATAGAATCGTTATCCCATGTTTTAAATAATGTGCCTTTATTGTTCACCACTACTTCAAATTTTCAACAAGGTTAAGGCAAAGATGTGTGAAATTGTTTTGAAGAATTCCTCAAACCTTGGTTTGTTTCTACAAATGATCTCCTAACATTCCCTATCTGTACAACCAAATCCTATACAAGTATGTTTTGATCCAATGATTATGTTTGAATAGTATTCCAAAGCATACTTATAATAGAACAAGGAAGCTTGAAAGGCTCAAGAGATTTATTCAAGTAGAAACAAGAATATGTATGGTGAACCAAAGGAGCATGATTATTTAAATTTAACAAGTTGAGCACATCATAAAGGTAGAGATGACCAAGACAACCTAGCAACATGGCATGAGATGTTTTGAAAAACTCCATCCCCCATACTTGAATTTTGTGAAATGCATAATCAAGTTTGGATGATAGAATTCTCCTATGAATATGATTCTATGTTGCATAATGCTTAGTTGGATATACCTTATGTTTTCCTTCTTTTCTTTTTATTGAAATGATTAGTGACAATCATACCTGAAGGAGGCTTGTCCGATTTATCTTTGGGCGAGAGCTCGTCATCTGTTGAGCAACACCTTTTCTTGTATTAAGCTTTTCTTTGTACCATCTGATCCTAGAGAGGAGGATACGGACAATTGCATGTTCTTCTCCTGTCAACCCTTCTTGATTTTTGTTGATTCTTGATTGATGAGTTGGGGTTCATTGGAGAAGCAAACTCAAGTTCCTCCTTGATTGTCCAACGGCATGGCGGTGAGTTGTTCTTCTTTATTTGTCAGTGATTCGCCAGCCGTGAGACACCGTCGACAAACCACCATTGATTTTTGACGTCTGTTGATCCGAGGATGCATGCCATGATGTAGTGGCTCTTGTCATCCTAGTCCTTGCTGTTGACGTGCGACTTGGTCTTTCGAAGATGATGAAAGCATGCATATTCTGTCTAATAAAAGGTGGGTTGCACCCAGCTTCTCATCAGCCTCCTAGCTTGAGTCCTGGAAAGGCTCAATGCTAGGTTGCTTTCGACATTACTTGTGGCATGTTGATTTGTTTGTCCACTTCCTATGAGCGAGTGCTTCTATTGTAGATCCTTTTTGTGGCACTTGTCTCATTTGTCTTTGTTCCATAGTTGAAGTGGTGGTTTGGATTGGGTTCGTAGGTTCATACCAAACCATGTATAGGCACAGCTTATATTCATTCCTTCCTGTAAAATGTTAATGGACACAGACCTGAGGGAATACAACAAATTTGAAATACGGGTTGTGATCCATAATTTGTGTGATTTTTCTCTATGCTAATGAAAAGATGGTTTTATGATTACTTTAGCATAGGTTTTGTTTATCATGTTTTTATAACAAATTTTACTTGTTCGCTGCATTCTAGCATGGTTCAAGGCAAAAGTAACTTGCAGCAAAAGACAAAGTGAATAAACTTTGATACTCACAGTTCTTCCTTTCTTGAAGAATGAGTTGGGTCTTCTTTGTGCAAAGTTACTGGAGTTCATTGCATGCCTTGATTCACCTCTGATGTGAATTCATCTCTTGACTTACCTAGATTGGATTTGAGAGTTTCCTACAGGGGTTAGTCCAACAAAATAACTGCTATCTACTAGAGCATATTCTTGGTTAAGCATTGTTAACCTAAGCACCACGCTTAATTTAAAAAGCCTTTGGAAGTATGATCAACACTCCTAAACTAAGCACCATGCTTAATTTAAAAGATGTATGAAGATACTCTAAACCCAAGCATACTATAATAGACAACAGTAGCATGAAAGCATTATAGAGATTTACTTAAGTGGATATGAAAGAGCATGATCATGGTGAGATTTTTTTAAATAAGCATAAGCCTTCATGTGCTCACATTTTTTTCTTTTTAATACAAATGATATGAATATATGTAGGTAACCAAATATGTTGTGGATTTGATATGAGAAAATTTAAACTAAACATAGTGGATGCATGGATTATTCAAAGTAAACATGCAGTAGAATGTAGAAGGTTAAAAGATAACTACTCATCAAGTTTAAAGCCCATGAGCAAGACTATCTCACCTTTCTTGATCATACTTACTATGACTCTCATGATGGAATTTGTGAGTAGTGCCATGTCTGTATTCATCACTTAAGATGTGATTTGAATTCTTGTGACGTCGACCTTTTCTTTTCTAATCTACACATGGTTAGAATAATATATATATATATATATATATATATATATATATATATATATATATATATATGTCTATAGAAACCTATGAGATGGTAGGGTTCCAGTGATGATGGATCATGAATTTCAGGTATCCTAGGTTCTTCAATGTTTTTTTCTTTTCTTGTGGAAGCTTGCCAGAAGGTCGAAACAGCGTCTGTTATCCTGTCTTATTCCACAATTCAATAGAATAGGGGTAATCCTACTAAAACTAGCGATATGTTAATGATCTAAATCTTTATGCCAATTGTTTCCCCAGCAACGGCAGCAAAAATGCTTGTTGGCCTTTATTAACGCAAATAGAATATGAAGGATTCTGCAAGCGCACAAAATACCATTGTAGCATTTTACCGGGAGTATTCCAGGTATCGTTATTTATATTTTAACATAGGGAAACAATGGAGTAAAGAGTTATTGAGTAATAAAGGAATATCTATCGGTCAATATACCAGCATGGCTAGAGTAGGGGTAATATATAATGATAGGAATAAAGCATGATGACACTCAGGGGATAGATCACTAAGATAATGCAAACTAGTCAACTCGGTAGAACAACGGGTGAGGTAGATTCCTATGATATTCTAATTACATGGTCAAAGTATATATACACCCAACTATAGCTAATACTAACTCTACTCTTGTGCACTTTGGGGTGCCGCTTAGACAGTAGAGCATCACGAAGGATAACTCTATTAATGCGACTATGGTCCTACAATTTAAGAACTAGCTCAATTCGGTATGGACTACAAAGGATAGATGGGGCTATCACCTCCCGCTACTACCACACAACCAGGGAACAAGATGTACTCACAAGCAAAGCATTGTATAAGCACCATGCTTACATGAAGCTCGGCTACTTAGCCTAACCGGTACACTAGCAAGCTAAGCGCTCTATGAACCCGCACAGAAAAGTAATGATAACCTTAACTAAGCAAGATATATATTCAAAGTAAGCATAGCCATGTAGATAAAAATATGATAAATTGATAATAAGTCTTACAAGATGTAGAAGTGAACATACAAGGCTTTGCTGAGCCTCCAATACTAGATCTAGAACTTGAGCATGAGCCCAACTCGACCCTCCCTCCTGAGCTACTAATCTACTACATTGGGAAGTTTTAGACCTATTCCTCCCGGTGTGTTTTGATCTGGATCAGAGATATGAATTAGGATTTCCAAGATGTCTCTAGGGAGGGGGTACATGGCTATATATATAGGGGTTAGCGTCAATTCTGGACCCTCGGATCAAACCGACCTGAATAAATGGTGTAGATGCGATCTTGAAGGTGATGGAGAACAGATGTAGCAAGGCGGAGGCTGACAAGTGGCCCCACAGGCCAGCTAGCCTATAGGTAGGGCCAATAGGCCCCACCTGGAAGCCTTTCATAGTCTTCTTTGGTGTGGTGTCCTCTAGAACCTTCTGGAGTTGTTTACGCCGTGGTTAAGCGCGATTAAGTCTGACGTTTGGGTCCACCTTGATGGTTTTCTAGATAATCCTGCTAAAAACATAGATTCACCAAAACTTGTGGAATTTATTAGTTTAAACCCTAAACCTATATTGGTGATCATTTTTATGCATTTATACAAGTTATGTTGACGGTTTATGATGAACGTCAACGACCATCAACACCCTTCCTTGAAGATGCTTGGGGGAGAGGACCGAGACCTCCTCCAGCACCTTCTTACTGATGCGGCGGTTGAGCACCCTGTGTCCCTGGTACTTCTTGTAGGGATCTTAGTGTAACACCCTAGGTGTTTGGCTTCCACTAAATTGCATGTCATTTCATAAACATGTGCATTATCTATGTCATCATGTCATTGTTACTGAAACGTGCATATGCAACATTTTCAACTGTGTATGTTTCATGCTTGATTGTTGTGAATGTTACATGAAACTCTCATACTTGGAAACATGGCAATATGGTAGTAATGTGACAAGTATAGGATAACAACAAGGTCATGCAACATGTGAAACATTGTATTGAAACATATGTATGAATTGCTTATTTTACTTTCTTTATCACATGTGATCAGTAGAAGTGGTATAACAACTTTGTAAAATGGTTGATCATGGTCTAATACACCTTAACTACATTTAGTTTACTTGTTGGAACATTGTTCATGTAGACCAAAATGACCAAAATGTCCTCAAGTGCAAGTTTGACTTAAATTGACCCATGGAGTGTCATCGTTTGACTGATTCAAAAGTCCAACTTAGAAGCTTTGCATGGCTGTGCACTCTTTACAAAATTTGTAGCTAATTTATCAAGGAACAAAAGTTGTTTTATGACCATCTCATGAAAATGGCTAGAACATGCTCTAACATGGCCCACAAGTCAGAAGTACATGCTGATTCCATACTTAGCAAATTTTTCTAAGTCCTAAAGTGAATTACAGTTTCGGGTACCAATGTTTGGAGCCGTGTATCTCCCTAACAAAGCCAAACCAGCTCGAGCTCCAATGGACAGAGTTGTAGTTCACATATAGATGATCAACTTTGTTAACTATGGCGTAGTCTAGATCGTCACGGATTAGGAGTTAATCGTCGTCAAACATGCTCTGTCAGTCGGGGCAATGGGCGACTGAATCGCGTTTCTGAAAAAAAGCGATTCAGTGACCGTCATGGCCGACCGGCGCAGAAGCTTGATGCCACATGTCCTCCACCCGCCGCCGGCCTTCTGTCACGCAGGCCACGCGCCGTGGACGTCCTAGCGACGCAGCAGCGCCTTGAAGCCGCCCCGCGCCTGCCCGAGCGCACTCGCCGCGCCATTTTCATTTCTTCGCCCCTCTGCTCGCCGTCGCTCTGCTGGAACGCCAAAGCCGCCGAGCCAAAAATCTAGCCCCACCGCGTGCCTTGGTCCGATTGCTCCCAGCCAAAGCACCGCCGTGTGTTCCTCCACATCAGAGACCTCACCGTCGTCGCTTTTTCTCGCCAGGTAGAGCTCACCGCGTAGGCGGCTCCACCGGGTCGCCATGACCGCCGCCGCCGAGCACGCGCGTGGCCGTGCTGCTCAAGCCCTTTCCCTCTCTTTCTCCCCCTTGTGCTGGTTTCTGTGGACCCTACTGAAACTCGTGGAGTCGGCCATTAGGGCCGAGACGCCATGGCCTCGCTGGAGCCGACCGTGCAGTGACTGAGCGCCGCCGTGGCCATCGCCACCTCTCTTAGTTGCGTTAATCGCTGTGAGTAAGGGTTCCCCTAGGTCCGCTAGGATGAGACAAGCACGTAGACACCGTTTCCTTCACCGGAGAAGCCATCGGCGGCGAGCTACGCCACCGGCCGTCGCTTCTCCCCTGCTTCTCTCGCTGACACGCGGGTCCGCCCTGTCAGCCGTTGACGCGCGCGGCGGGAGCACGCTGGGCCGCGCCGTCGTCTTGGGCCGCGACTGCATACTCGTGGGCCGCCGTTCCTTGGGCTGGCCCAACCGCGGCTGAAAGTTGTTTTCTTATTTTGTTTTGCTTTATTATTTCACAGATTTGTGTTGTTATTCAAAAATACGTATTTCCTTGTATATAGATCCTAATGCTATGGTTCTAATTTTGTTGAGTTCCTGGTCATGTCTAGTATTTAATAAAAATATAATAGGAGCACATGTTTTAGAAAACTTGGATGAATTAAATAGGAGTTTGAAATGTGTTTTTAGAAGCATGCAAACTTGTTTGAATTTTATCTTGAGTTTCTGTGGTCCAAAAATTATGAAATTTTGTGGGTCCTCTATTTTGGTTTATTAGAAGCTCTGGTAAAAATTTCAGAGCTAGTGCATGTGTAGTTTTTAAGTTATAGAATTTCCTTTTATTAATAGGTGGATCTTGTGTGAATTTTCATAATTTTTCTATAGATCCAGTGAAGGTTAAATTTGATGGGTGCTATTCTTATGATAGAAGGATGCTAGGAAAATGGGAAATCTGTTGCTTGACACTTTTCATTAGGATTTCTTAATTATGCCATTTTAAGCCAGTATGCCTTATCATTTTTGTGTAGACTGTTATACTTACTCAATGACTTTGAAATTTTTATGGTAGTCTATGTGAAGCATGAGATAGCTACTGTAATTTTTGTAGATTTTTCTGAATAGTTTTACTATATATTGCTTTAATCACCTAATTAACTAGATAAATTAGAAAAGAATATTAAATAATTTATTTAGAAGTTAGCACTATACTTTCTGATGTTTCTTAGGTATGAAAACAAGTTGGTAAACTTGGTTTGGTCAAATAAGGCTTTTGCACCATCATTAAATAATTAAGTTAGCAACCCTGTCATTGCGGGACAGATTCTAGGTCTACTGGAATTGGATTCGGTCAACTTCAGAATCATGCTTTGATGTTTACAAATAAATTGTAGAGAATTTCATAAGCTTTCCAGAATGTCCTCTTGCAAGTCATTTGGAGTTATAGAACTCTGGTTATGATAGAATTAAGTGACTACTTGTTGCATATGAAGCTTTAACTGCTATTTTAAGTATGTCTTTACTATTCTAAGTTCATGGTACTGTTCCTAGGTGTTAGGCCTTTAACTGAAGATGAGCATCTTTATCTTAGGTTATGCAAATTAGGTAAGTTGCTCTTGTTATTTAAGTTAAGTTGGATACATGCTTAAAGTGATTTGAATAGAGCTAATTACTCGGTAAACGAGTGTCCAGTGATGTTTTCGTAAACACCCATTTTGATTCATTCATCATCATGAGCATCATGTCATTCCTTATGCATCCATGATATTTATCTTGTGCATTGGCATGCAATAGGTGTACCAGAAGGAGTAACCCTGCTGGAATTCGAGGAACCGAGCGAGCAGCAGCAGCCGACACCGGAGATTCAGGAGGAGCAGCCTTCAGGAGAAGTGCCAGACGAGGTCGCCGTTGAGAGCCCGGACCACCGTCCTTGCAACTTTGTGAAAGGCAAGCCCCGGAGCATATTAAGCCTCCTATTTTCTGAACTGCAGTTACAGTATTATTATTACAAATATTGTTGCATTAAGTTTAGGTGTTGGATGCAAACACTTGCTACATTGGTTACCCATTCCTTGTCCAGATATTGTTACCCTGAATCCTATGTAGCTCAGGCTTGAGTAGTGCTTAGCCCTGCTTAAACGTGGTAGAAGTCGGGTGATTTCCTGTCACCTGCGAGATATAGGATGATACATGTGGCACGGTTGGCTATATTTGCTATCGTGGAAAAGAACCAGTCTTAATTTGAAATGAAGACCGGACGAAGGCTTGCCGGTTTGCAGTGACTCCGTCTGTGTCGATTAAGGACTGGATCTTGGAGCCTTTCCTGTTCATGTTGAACGCATGCCTCTCTCTTAGTTGGCCGGCCTGAAGACCGACCGCGAAGCCGAGTAGCTCACCTCAGGCCGGGAGTCGATAAGTATAAAGTGCGCCTCGGAAGGGAGCCGTAGGCGTGAGTCCAAGGGCAGGTGATTTAAAAGTCCTGATCGTCCTGGCAGAAGGGTAATCCCTGAGAGTGCTGGCGCTGATCGAACCCGCGAATTTGGTTCCTGAGATGTTCCAAAGGTGACCCACGGCTACCCTTGCAAAGTATGCCAGGGTGAGAGTTAGGAATACCCCCTCAGCTGAGTTGTAATTCGATTCAAGTCGTCGTCTCTCCCGGTTAGTGGAGAACTTGACGGGCTTATCTCCAATGTAGATACACTTAATAACATAATGGTTCGGAAATGATGATATGATGATGACAGCCTTATTATACCTGCTATGGTTAATATTGTTTGCTCCTAATAAGTGAGTGCTCTAGTACAGGTGCTATCTAGTGGACAGGTAAATAATGATAAGCTTGATGCTAAGTTTAAATTGGTTACTGTAATCATAAGCTCTTTTATGCAACTGTGTCAAGCTAGCCCACCTGAAAAGCCTTGCATGATCCTTGGTGTCTTTTATTTCTAATTTTCGTCGGGTAAGTCTAGCTGAGTACCTTCTCGTACTCAGGGGTTTATTTCTCACCTGTGCAGATGACCAGTTCTACTTTGGTTGCTGCAAGTACTGCCTTCCTCCTAGCTGGGGATGAAGACTAGACCATTGGGTGCGGTCTCTACTAGTTCTCGTACCTGATAATGCTTTTGTGGACATGACTCAGACTTGGCAATGTATTTGAAAACCGTGATGTTTTGTACTAAACTATGTTGCTTCCGCGCACTCAAACTTGGTTTGTAACATTCTATTTCAACTCTGATGGAGGTATCCAAATGCTATTTGTGAAATGTTGTAACAGATGATGTGTTGTGTTGAATCACTACGATCTTGGTTTGTATGTCGAGAGTTGGTTTGAAATCCTTCGTGATTTCCGGACTAACCGGGATTATGGAAGCTTAAGTACAGGATTTGGATCGCTTCGTGATTGTTTTTTGTACTTACGTTCTTATGATTTGGTCGGTTCTGTTACAACACTGGCATCAGAGCAAGATTTG